>NC_143093.1:10645833-10967500 GCF_061535455.1 Colias philodice | reverse complement strand
TCAATTTTTTTAATTTTATACTCTACCTTAGCAGTGTCAACCAGCTTGGGTGGCAGAAACTGCAAATTAAGGTGTGTCTTCACAAACCGTGGTGATGGTAGTGTGTGTAAGTCTCGGTAGTCGTGGTATGTAGCGCGGTGGCTAGTGGTGGGGGGTGGCTTTGATACTTCCGAACTTTGGGTTGGGTATCTGTATAGAACAGATATATTAGGTCAACAAGAAATATTATTATGTACTAGCTTTCTGCCTGCGGCTTCGCTCGCGTTTTCAAAGAAAAACCCGCATAGTTCCCGTTCCCGTGGGATTTCCGAGATAAAACCTATGTGTTAATCCAAGTTACTCTCTATATATAGTGTGCTAAATTTCAATGTAATCGGTTATGTAGTGTTAGCGTGAAGTAGTAACAAACACGCACACATACACATCCTCACAAATTTTCGTATTTATAATATACTAGCTTTCCGCCCGCGGCTTCGCCCGCGTTTTCAAAGAAAAACCCGTTCCCGTAGAAATTCCGGGATAAACCTATCCTATGTCCTTTCTCGGGTATCAAAATATCTCTATACCCATGCAAATTGGTTCAGTAGTTAAGGCGTGATTAAGTAACAGACAGACAGACAGAGTTACTTTCGCATTTATAATATTAGTATGGATTTTGTAGGATACATTTAAAAAATATGTTTAGGTACACGGAACCCTCGGTGCGCAGGTCCGGCTCGCTCGTTTATCAATTTTATACCCTTTGGACATATTGGATACACAAACATCAAGTTTTGACTAGTAAATAAGCTTACTCTATGAAAGCAAATCGTTCGTTAAGTGATGAGGCGGTAGCTTCTTCATAATTGAGATCGTTGGCTACCAACCACACTAGCTCTTGTAGCCATGTTGTACCTGATAGGAAAAAAAAAGTTTTAAAACTGATTTAAGTAATTGAAAAAAGAAAAATGTATGCCTAGAATCTAAAAAGAATCGATATTTGTTTAAGGCTTATTGAGAGTAGAGCGGTATACGCTACCACCGTGGGTATTGGACATTGGTATCCCGATGGCACGCGATTATATTTCTTACAAAGTATATTATAGAGACTCTAATCGCGTACCTTTTATGTTAAGTTGTTTGATGGATTGGAAGCGTAAAGTTTCACAAAATGAACGATTGAGGTATTATTACTACGTATAGAGAGGACACCACGAACAAAATCTGTGCGACAAGCGCGGCGTGGGGCGGATCATATACAAAAAATACTTTTTTCCATTTTTATAAACTCCATTTCCAAGGATATTGTGTCATCTTATCATATGTATGCGGACGATTTCCAATTATATAAACATGCGTCACTTCTTGAACTACCTGAAGCGATTTTCCAAGTTAACTCTGACCTTGCAGCAATAGTCAGATGGAGCAAAAGTCATGGTTTAACAGTAAATCCAATCAAAACCAAGGTTATCATATTCGGAAGCAGGCAATTAGTCTCAAAAATTGACTGGACCAATTTACCGAACGTTGTCGTTGATGGAGTTCTCATCCCCTACAGTGCTCAGGTAAAAAATCTTGGTCTAACTCTGGATCAAACTTTTTCCTGGGATGAACAAATAAAGCAAGTTCAAAAAAGGGTTTTTTCTTCTGCCTTCTCCTTACGGCGCTTGCGCAACTTTCTTCCCGTCACAACCAAAATTGCCTTAGCTCAATCCCTTCTCCTTCCTCTCCTTGATTTTTCAGACTCCTGCTATCCCGATATTCGTGAATATCAACTTGACACCCTTGAGAAGCTCCAAAATTTCTGTATCAGATTCATATTCGGACTTCGTAAAGGAGATGTCCAAAAAATGACCCAGAATCGACAGGAATGAAATGTGTACCAATGGATTCGTAATTAAATATAATATAATGTAGCAAAAGCAGTAATCCTGAAATCGTTATAGTATAGGAGCTAGGAGAAAAATAAAATAAGTAAGAAATTCGTTTAATAAATCAAAAAAAAGTGTGTGCGTGTAACCTTTACGCGCGATTGAAGTAAAACGCATAGACCGGGAGATATACTGACACAAAATTTCGAGTCATTTGTAACAGGATGGCGGTTCTACAGGGTTCTTAGTACGCAATGACAAAAAGAAAAATGATGGTGTGAACGCTGGTACCGGCGGCTTAGTCGCGTGGGCGTTAGTCGAACTCATCTGAAAATAGCGAAAATCAAACGATTTGTAACAGTATGGCACTTATTTTTCTTGTAAGTTTGAGGATCAACGAAT
The DNA here is from genome assembly GCF_061535455.1 of Colias philodice. Lineage (NCBI taxonomy): Eukaryota > Metazoa > Arthropoda > Insecta > Lepidoptera > Pieridae > Colias > Colias philodice. The sequence goes on along the minus strand of NC_143093.1, from coordinate 10,965,248 downwards.
ATAAATACAAAATTTCAAAGATCTAGGTGTTGGAAATCTTCACTTATATAAATTAATAATAAATTTATTTTTCAAGTATGACAGCACTTTTTCCCCCTACTAGAAGTATGGCAAATATAATAATGGTCACATTTTATCAAATACTCTCCAAAAAGCCTAATGCAATACTGGTACAAAAAGATAGGCGAAATAAAAAAAATTTGCAGATTTTCGGCGGTATGGCGACCATTTGGAATCGTCCGAAAAGTATGGCATGGCGATTTTCGTAAATGGCTGCACGACGATGGTTACCTGTGCAAAAGTTAGCTTGGTGCAAATGGTTGAATAATTGTTTTTTTTTAATCAACACATTCGCGTCGGTATGGCGGGCTGTAAGTCATACCGGAAAAGTATGGCATGACACTACCGCCTACTTCTTTTTTATGGGCTATCGGTAAATTCTACAATTTTTGTGTTACAAATCGTTTGACTTTCGCTATTTTTCCGACGAGTTCGACTAACGCCCACGCGACTAACCCACCGGTACCAGCGTTCACACCATCATTTTTCTTTTTGTCATTGCGTACTAAGACCCCTGTAGAACCGCCATCCTGTTACAAATGACTCGAAATTTTGTGTCAGTATCTCCCGGTCTAGCACATGTCAATATAACCTTGTTATTGAATATTATAAAATGTCGCAATTGTCAGAAAATTTAATTTACTTATTTTAAAAGTAATAAATAAACAAGTACCGTATATTTAGAGATTTTCAAAAAATTTTGCAATTTAAAATACTTAATGTTTTTAAAACTGTTGAATTTTTCATTCACTTTGCTATTCACAATTGATCCGTTTGAAAATTTGAAAATAAATAATCCTAATTGATTATGATATTTGCCACTAGCTGGCTGTCAAGAAGCGTGTAGTATATGACATATACTTACAACCAATCAGAATTATTATTTTTAAATGGCGGAAACTACACAGCGTTACTTCCGTCAGAAAAAAAATCTGAGTTACTCCCTAGTCGCGCCTAAAGAAGTTTTACTTCAAAAATAAGTTTACGTCATGTTGTAGCTTAATATGACGTTATAATAATGTTGTATCACTTCTTTTATAGGTACATGATAATTATCATCAACACATTTTAAAAGCAACAGCAACATAATAACATCATGTTCAATCACAACATAACTGACTAAAGATTCCGTTATTAGTAGTTTTTATTTTGGTTCAAGATACTACAATTGCTATAGTACTGTGTGTATTATTGGTGCCTAATTCTGTGGCTAAGGATTGGAAATAAAAAAAAAATAATAGGTATAGTATAGGAGTTAAAAGACAATAGAACTGAATAAAAAATCATTTGAAAATTATTATGATGTGGATGAGATTATCGTTGTTAATATAATTTTAATTTTTAATTGATTAATTGCTTTTGCTGGTATATTCATGTGTAACACAATTTGTTGTTGAATGTAGTTGTTATTATAGATAGGTAGATTATAATATCATTAAAACTTAATAAAATTAGACCTAATTATAAAAATAAATGAATAACAACGATATTCTAATACACAACATAACGAGTTTTTATTATTTTCAAACGATTTTTCACTTTGTTTTTTGGCTCTTAGCTCCTATACTATACAGATTTTTTTTTCAATCTTTAGCCATAGAATTACCAATAATACAAAATATAGTACTATAACAATCGTAGTATCTATAAAATAAAAGAACAAAACTACAAAATCGAGTTTTTGTTATGTTGTGCTTTAACGTTTTTGTTTCGTTTCTTGTAAAATATGATATTTATTAAGAGTAACACACGTGACAAAACATTATAACATCGTCATATTAAGCCACAACATAACGGAAACTTATGTATATTATGTTTTTTAAGGAATTTCTTAGTTATTTTATTTTGCTCCTAGCTCCTATACTATAACGATTTCGGAGTTGCCCCCTTGGTAATATTATATTATACTTCAATGCGAATCCATTGGTACACGTTTCATTCCTGTCGATTCTGGGTTTTTGGTTCATACATTTTTGGACATGTCCTTTGACCATGTCTCTGAATACAGGAAAAGGCTAAAGTGGCTTCCTATCCGTTATCGCCGGGATACTCATCTGCTGCATCTTTTGTACTGTGTTCTGTTTAGCCCTAAGATTCCTTCTTACTTAAAAGATAACTTCGATTATTTAAGCTCTAGTCATTCCCTCTCTCTTCGCTCTTCCAACTTGTTATTGCTCAGCACCCCTTTCCATCATTCTAAATTTTTTAATAATTCTTTCACTGTCCGGGCTATTCAACTATGGAATGCATTACCAGAAAGTATTAGACGTGCTCAAACGCTCTGCTCTTTTAAATTGTTGCTTAAAGACCACTTCTTTTCCTTACTATAGATTTGCTTTGCTTGCTGACGTCACCAACTATTGTTTATATATATATATATATATATATATATATATATATCTTTTCTTTTTTCTTTTTTTTTGCGTTTGTACTATAGTATATGTATGTATATGTATTCTATTTATATAATAATATGTATGTATATATATATGTATTTTATTTATTTGTATTATTATGTAGTAGTATGTATTTATGTAGTAGGTATCTTTGATACTTACATAATTTTATTTATTTATTATTATTGTTTTTTTTTTTCTTCTTTTTGCACTATCCCATTAACTTCATACATTTCCTTTCCATCAGGTTGCCTGGTAGAGATTGCTGCTTAGCAATAAGGCCGCCTCTTGTACAAACTATGTCTTTCTTATGTATTAATGGTATTTTTGTCATATTTTAGTTTGTGCAATAAAGAGTTATAAATAAATAAATAAATAAACAATTTTAAACTCGTGTTACAAAGAGTGTAGTGCAGTACATAGTCGCTCTAGTACGTAGTACATAGTAACTCAATGTAATGAACTGCGATATTCTTTGTTCCGCTCTATTACAATTTTAACCGACTTTCCCATATTATATAAAACTTATTAATTCGTTGCACATCTTTTACGCACTTGTAGAAGCCAATTATCTAATTACAAAATATAACATATAACTTACCAGATCTTGAGAAAGAGACGACCCATATATCATCAGGTCTAACTTCCAGATTATATATATCTTCTGCGTTGTCTCCAAACCCCGCCATCCAGAAGTACCCCTGTGGCCCCACTCGGATGAAGGGACGAATGTAATCTTAAATCAAGAAATATTTAACTTATAAATAAAAGTGTGTGTTCATAATAATTAACCGCTAAATTTTTTTCCCTCTTACTCTCCCTCTCCCTCTCACTCTCTGTCTCCCACTCACTCTCCCTCTCACTCTCTGTCTCCCTCTCACTCTCCCTCTCACTCTCCCTCTCACTCTCCCTCTCACTCTCCCTCTCACTCTCCCTCTCTGTCTCCCTCTCAGTTTCCCTCTCACTCTCTGTCTCCCTCTCACTCTCTGTCTCTCTCTCACTCTCTGTCTCTCTCTCACTCTCTGTCTCCCTCTCACTCTCTGTCTCCCTCTCCCAGCTCTGTCTCCCTCTCACTCTCCCTCTCACTCTCTGTCTCCTTCTCACTCTCCCGCTCACTCTCTGCCTCCCTCTCACTCTCTGTCTCCCTCTCACTCTCCGTCTCCCTCACACTCTCACTATCACTCTCCCTCTCACTCTCCCTCTCACTCTCTGTCTCCCTCTCACTCTCTGTCTCCCTCTCACTCTCTGTCTCCTTCTCACTCTCCCGCTCACTCTCTGCCTCCCGCTCACTCTCTGCCTCCCTCTCACTCTCTGTCTCCCTCTCACTCTACCTCTCACTCTCCGTCTCCCTCACACTCTCACTATCACTCTCCCTCTCACTATCCCTCTCACTCTCCCTCTCACTCTCTGTCTCCCTCTCACTATCTGTCTCTCTCTCACTCTCTGTCTCCCTCTCACTCTCCCTCTCCCTCTCACTCTCACTCTCCCTATCTGTCTCCCCCTCGCTCTCCCTCTCACTCGCCCTCTCACTCTCTGTCTCCCTCTCACTCTCCGTCTCCCTCTCACTCTCCCTCTCCCTCTCACTCTCTGTCTCCCTCTCACTCTCTGTCTCCCTCTCACTCTCTGTCTCCCTCTCACTCTCCCACTCACTCTCTGCCTCCCTCTCACTCTCTGTCTCCCTTTCACTCTCTGTCTCCCTCTCACTCTCTGTCTCCCTCTCTGTCTCCCTCTCACTCTCCCTCTCCCTCTCTCTCTGTTTCCCTCTCACTCTCTGTCTCCCTCTCCCTTTCACTCTCCGTCTCCCTCCCACTCTCACTCTCCCTCTCCATTTTCATTTTAATCGTCTTTATTTAGTATTTACTATTTATTAATCTGTGGTTGAACTGTGAAAACTAAAAACTTATAAAAATCTTTTTTACATGTACATGTAAATGCCTTAAGTATGTAGATATGCTAAAATATAAAAGTAACACCCATTTTTTAAAGATCTGTTAAAATTGTATAAGGATTAGATCTACAAATAAGTTACTTTTCCTTACCTTTGTAGCATTTTTTTGCTAATTTGTCTTCTTCTTCAGTAACGTTGCGTATTTCAAATGGAAACTTCAACCTTTCCGCCATGATGACCTACAATAAAAATATGACATTAAGTATAACAACATAATATTGAAACCATGGGCGTAGCTAGCCATGGGCTCAGGGTGGGGCAACATTAAAAAATAATATGCAACAAGCCACTATAACCGAGGTCTTATCCCGGCTAATTTTTAGTGCTTCGAATCTCAAAAGGAAAAAACGAAATCCATATAGGATCACTTTGTTGTTCGTCTGTCTGTCTAAAAGCGGTATCAAGTTGAAATTAATATTGAAAACTAAAGTCTATCGTCTCTTGAAGCTGTGAAAAAATCAAACTAATAAATCAACACAATCAAAAGATACAGCCGTTTATGTTGCAAATTTTCAAAAAGATTCGACATTTGCAAGGGAGTCAAAACAATTTTAAGCTATTGCATAGCTTTTATCGCGGGCCTTGAGCGCGGGGACCGAATCCAGAAATTTAGTAACGAAAAACCTCACGCTCCCCACTCCGACGGGCTCGGAGGTGTGGCTTGAAGGCATAGCATGCAATAGCTTTACCGCGGCAGTCCCCGAGTGCCACACGTCTTTTTTTTTCCTTTATTTGCGCTATAAGACGTTACTTCATAGAAAATTTCAAGATTCTGGGTTTACGGGAAGTACCCTGTAGGTTTGTTTCTTCGTTCTTGCTACCCTCGCGAATGTCGAAAAATTTTCAGCAAAAACGGCTGTATTTTTTTGATTGCGTTGGCTAGTAGTTTGATATTTTCACTGCTTCAAAGGACTGACCGACTTCACTGCGTCGATATGAATTTCAGCATGATACCTTCGCTGACAGATCCAGATGGAGCTTCGTACGCAATTTAAAGAAAAGTTTTTGGCCGATATCTCGGAAACTATCCACTTTAGGGCAAAAGCTACCCTGAATTTTTGTGTAGAAAAAAAAATTTCGCATCTTTTATATCCAGTAAACTTTTCTGTAAAACTTACCGTTTACAATTTATGGCCTATTTACCGAAACCGGCTTAACGTTTTTGCCTAATAACTCTTAATATATTGGATTAATCAATAAAATGCATCTGTTTATTTTTTAAGATCACTTTATTCTCTACAACTTTTGTTTGAAACTTTTTTCTCTAGTGCCCATACTTTTTGAGATATTTAACGTTTAATGTTGGTTACCGGGCGTAAAATAGAAAATTTCAATACATGCATAAAAATAAATAGATGCATTTTATTGATTAATCCAATATTTTAAGTGATTAGGCAAAAAAGATAAACCGGTTCATTAAATAGGCCATAAATCGAAAACGGCAAGTTTTACAAAAAAAAAATTACAGGGTATAAAAGATACGAAATTTTACTTTCTACAAAAAAGTCAGCATAACTTTTACCCTAAAGTGGATAGTTTCTGAGACTGAGATATCGGCAAAAAACTTTTCTTTAAGATTGCGAGCGAAGCTCCATCTGGATCTGTCAGCATTTTGTGTTTTTATGGTCATTAAGTGACCCTTAACCTAAACAAAAGTGAAATTAGATTGGAAATTTAGTGCGAGGTTGGCCAAAAAAAACAGTTTTACTCAGTGGGGTAACTGTCATGGTAACATTACTCTACTTTTACTGTCCCGAAAGTTCATACTTATTATAATGTAACTTAGAAGCCTCAGCTATTTTCTTTTTTTCGTGTGTAGTTCGAATTATCCAAACACCTTCTTATTGCTCACCTTCCTACACCGACGAAATTCATCCAAAAATCTGACCCTAACTTCAGCCGTTTGGGCGCTGGGCGTACGCAATTTGTTAATGAGTCAATTTAGAGGTAAATTTTTGCACATATGTATGTATTTGACTCACACACACAAACGAAAAACAAAAGGATTACGTTTGTGTTCGCCTGGGGTCAATCGTGCGCAAGCTTTTTGTTTAGATCGCATTCTTATTTAGTGTGAATTTTCTGACTGATATTAAGTTTTGTAGTCAGTACCTATATAATTTAGTTTTTTAGATTTGGTTAGGTACCTTCCAGGTCAGAGCCAGGGTGGGGCAAGTGCCCCACCCTGCCCCACCGTGGCTACGCCCATGATTGAAACTATTACAGCTTTAAAAACACGGAGGGAAGCTGGTTTCCTTGACTTATTTCTATAAAAAAGTAAAAATTATGAATATTCATGCTGTTAATAATAAACATTCCAATGTATGTAGGTTTATATTTTCGTATATAATATATACCTACTCGGTATAAAGTAGATGATGTTCACCTTGTTAAATTTGAGTAAGAATTGTACATACGAATACGCGTCTTTTTATCTCAAGAGAATTTTATTTACACTTACCTATGTATAAACAGAAAATAGATAATTTTTCAGATAATAATGTCCATTATTTTACGCTATTAAGATAGAAGAAGAAAATATAATATGTCACTACTCACCATCGAGATATATGTGCTACTCACTAGGTTTTTAATTTTTTTTTGTTAATGGCGGCAAAAAATTAATGTTAATCTTCCAAATAAGAAGAATGTTACAACACCTCAAATTAAAATGCATAAAATCATTACAAAACTCAGACGAAGGATAAACTTTTGGCGCCATATCGAAAAAAAAAAAACATTCTAAAACCACATTCTAATTTTTAATTTGTGTCAACTTCATACAATTATTTAGGCACGCTACTGGCAGAAAAAAAGAACGTATATTTTGGCGCCATATTATGATAGTAATATTGAAGAACGAAAACCTATTCTATTTTTAAAATTCTGTTCCAATATACCGCGATTAAAAGGTGAATGAACTCTCAAACCATAAAATACGTAAAGAGGTTAGCATAAAAAAGGTTTTCATTTTCGTGGCAGGTAGCGTGGCAGATAAGGGATATTTTATCTGAACGTGCTTGCAATATTTTGGCCCAATTGGAGAGGGGCCAACGTATAGGCCACACCGGTTAGCATCTGCTTGTACTTTGGTGTAACTCCATGATTATATTGAAGTTTTACAATAAGATGGGTTTTTCTTTAGACAGTTCTTACGATTAGTAAAAAAATCCTCAAAATTATTGTGTTTAAAATATCACTGAAGTTTTTTGGGATGTCTTATACGCATTTGTAACCGCCGTAAATTTCAAAAGAAATTGTGAAATCAAAGTTCTTTTCCATTGAATTAAAAACTTCAATTAATAATATAATAGGATTATAGGACAAAACACAAAAAAATAGTTCTAAACATGGACGTATAAAAAAAGACGGACGCCGTATTACGAACAAACAACGTGAAGCCACCATAGTAAGCTAGCGATCGTGTAAAGACAATAAACACGCACACACTCTCACCATAGTAAGCTAGTCGGCCGCCATTACGTCGTGAACTACCGACTGATTAACTGCGTCACTGTTTCACAAAAAATATTTAAAATGCCGTCTTGCGTGGTTAAATGGTGTCGCAACAGTACAATTTTAAATAACAAAACACAAGGGATTACATTCCACAGGGAAGCAAGTTATTTCTTTTATGTTTTAATGACAAAATTATTACGGCAAAATTTATAGAAAAAAATACAGCGGCCATTGTCATCAGGACAGCTGTTGCCATGGCAACATGGCATACACACATGGATGTTTCGCCGCCATTACTAGGCTTCACTCAATGTTTAGGCGATATACCGTCCGTCTTTTTTTATACGTCCATGGTTCTAAAATTAACTGTTATTGGTATTACGGTATAACGAGCAATACCTATTACGTTTGGCTTTCCCACAGTATCCAACCCACATCTATTAGAATTATAATATTTCTATATAAGTTACCCTAATTTTATTAATTACTAGCTTCCGCACGCGGCATCACCCGCGTGGTGTTTTGATAAAAGGTAGCCTACGTTCTTTCTCAGGGTCTAAAGATTGTCTGTGCCAAATTTCATCAAAATCGGTTGAGAGGTTTTAGCGGGAAAGCGTAACAGACAGACAGACAGACAGAGTTACTTTCGCATTTATAAATTATAATATTAGTAGGGATAGTTAATTTATTTAAAGCATAGCCATTTATTTTAATACATAAAGTAACACAAGTAATTACATTAATATATATACATTCATACGATACAGTTTCATACGGCACACCCGCATTCTCACATCTTAAATTTATACATATTTTTTTTCTCTACTCTCTATTGTAACCAATTTTAATTTATAATTAAGTACTTGCTAAGAGGCTTTTTGTGAATTTTTTTTAGAGGCAAGCTGTTTCTCCTAAACACAGGTTGCCCAGTAACCTAGCTAGGGAAACATTGGCTTGTATAAATTGTTTTGGTAGCCTTTTTATTTATATAATTTTACATGACTCATACATGAATATTAATTGTATATTGTAATAAATTGTAATTGTAATTGTATGTATGTATGTTTAATAATAAATAAATTTGATTTGATTTGATTTAATTAACTAAAATCTTATACACTTAAAGCTTTGTGAAAACGATATCAAAGCACATAATAAATATACATTAATAACTCAATAGTCCTCAAAACTTGTACAATTTTAATTAGAATCAAGAAACGGTATTCACGGTGCAAAGATCAAACAGACAAGGTGGGAATTTCTTTGAAACGTCTTCAGATCTAATAAAGTGAAGCGTCGTGAGAGCTTGTATATGTGTACAGCAATTTCGACCTAATTGTCGTTTGCTAATTGTCTTAGTTACTTGGAAATTAGGCTTTGAGTGTATGTAGGTGTGTATGACATTGCTTCATGTTCGTACAAAGTGTTTTTTGGGTTGGATGAGCAAGCTTTTGACTGACTGAAAATTGGAGGGTGTTCTGTATGTTTTCAGTTATGCTTAACATACTTTATCATGTTATTTTTCTACATCTACACTAATATTATAAAGAGGAAAACTTTGTTTGTTTGTTTGTTTGATTAAGAAGTTTGATTAAGATTTGAGAGATTAAGAGTAATGAATAGGCTCATAAACTACTGGACCGATATTAAAAATTCTTTCACCATTCGAAAGCTACATTATCCACGTGTAACATAGGCTAGGTTTTATCCCGGAAATCCCACGGGAACGGTAACTATGCGGGTTTTTCTTTGAAAACGCGGGCAATGCCGCAGGCGGAAAGCTAGTATGTTATAAATTTGTGATTTAACGCAATAAATAGAGTAGCTAGTAAGGTATATGAAGTAAAGCTACTAGTTTTATTATTGTTTTTATTTCGTAAGAAAAAGCGCGATATAATAATATGGATTACGGAACCTACATCAACAGCGACAATAATTTATTGTAATCTCTATAAATATAAAATTCGTGTCACAATGTTAGTTACCATACAACTCTGAAACGGCTCACAGTATTACAATATTATTGTAATACTGTGAAACGGCTGGACCGATTTTCATGAAATTTTGTGTGTCTATTGGGTAGATCTGAGAATCGCCCAGCATTTATTTTTCATACACCTAAGTGATAAGAGTGAAGCAGAACAATGTTTGGGACAGCTAGTTATATGTAAATAACAAAAGAAAAAACACTGCCAAAATAAAGATTAAGTCATGAGAGTTTCACCACGAACTTAGCGAAGTTACAGTTAACTCCGCTTAATAACTTGGTATAAACTAAGTTAGTCCTACTAATATTATAAATGCGAAAGTTTGTGAGGACGTGTGTGTGTGTGTGTGTGTTTCTCTTTCACGCAAATACTACTGAACCGATTACAATGAAATTAAGCACACATATAGAGGGTATAACTTTGATTAACACATAGGATAGGTTTTTTCCCGGAAATCCCAGGGGAACGGGAACTATGCGGGTTTTTCTTAGAAAACGCGGGCGAAGCCGCGGGCGGAAAGCTAGTAGATAATATAATAAATAAACTTACAGAAACTTAAATATCCAACTACACGTTATGAGAAGGTATTCACGACTGGCAAATATACAGGTTTCCTTTATTGTGACCTTTTGTTTGGGAAATAAACTTGCGATTTTATACGTCTGATCATTTCATTTGCAATTAATATTAAGCTACTATTGAGACGAGACAAAATACAAACAAAAATATAACATATCCATCTGGAATGTGGTCGTATTTTTAACCGACTTCAAAAAAAAGGAGGAGGTTATCAATTCGGCCGGTATGTTTTTTTTTTTTTTTTTATGTATGTACACCGATTACTCCGTGGTTTCTGAACCGATTTACGTGATTCTTTCTTTGTTCGATGCGGGATGGTGTCGAATTGGTCCCATAAAAAATTTATTCGGATAGGCCCAGTAGTTTTTATTTTATGAGCATTTTTGTTTGTATTTGTAAATGTTGCAAGTGCAAGTTTGAAGTCGGTTGTTTTTAACGCAGGTTTTGACTTGTTTGCGAATGCAGTATTCAATAAATTATTTATTTTATCTAGGAGGTCAAAATAACAATGTTTTATTAAATAAATACCTATAAGTAGTAAGTACATACAATATGAAAGAATGATATTTTACAAAGGGAATGAATACATAATATTATTTGTATTAATATTGATTGGTAAATGCAATCAAAATATTTTAACTTTCTATCATGGAATTACGGTTGAAATAAAAAATAATAAATTATATACCACATATAAAACCTTCCTCTTGAATAACGTCTATTAAAAAAAACGCATCAAAATCCGTTGCGTAGTTTTAAAGATTTAAGCATACATGGAGACATAGGGACAGAGAAAGCGACTTTGTTTTATACTATGTAGTGATGCGTGATTTACCAACTTTACTTCAGGCTGTGATGGCGCCTCAGCTGAATAGATCGTGACGAAATTTAAAGCAGGGGACAAGTCATAATCTGGAACAACACACTATTTACACACACTCTTTCCAAAGCACAATAAAACACAAAATGCAATATCTTTCACGAAATTATTTAAATAGAGCCGAGCACAATATTATCACATTTTTTATTTCAAAGTCTAGAAATAACTAATTTATTTGAACATGTAAATATTTCTCCAATTTTATGAAAATATATTGATTTAAAATGTACTTACCAGACGTGAATTGTGACTAAACTGGAAAACTTATAAATGCACTTTCCGTTTAGATTGATTTATCATTATAAAGAGATTATTATACAATTTAGAGCGTGTCATGACATAGTACAGGATAGGGCTGCCAACTTTTTTTTTTCAGATTCGAGGAAATTTAGTAGTGAAGTCCCGTGTCCCATAGTCGGGTAAGGGGCAGATGTATTATGCATACATCTGTTTCACTGATCGATTTCTCTTTTAGGGACAAGTAGGTGATCAGCCTTCTGTGTCCTGCCAGACCGAGACATTTTTTTTTCGTCTCCACCGGGAATCGAACCCAGGACCCCCTCGGTTCTACGCTCACGCGTCAACCACTGTACCAAGGAGGCGGTCAGGAAATTTAGTACCTCGGCCTCATTATGACAGGCATATTTGTACTATGTATAATGAAGAGTGGAGCTGCATACACATTTATTTTTTTGATACAGTTTATCTTTTGGCAGCCCTATTAAGTATTGAATAGAATAATGCTATCTGCTTCCCACTTATTAATACTAATTGGGTTGCGATGAAAAGAGATAAATTTACGTGTATAGTCTTAAGATGTTCCCTTAGGCATTCGCGTGATTGAAATACATAAATACTTAATATTATAAACAAACAGTAATTACTTATACAAAACAATTTAATTGTTACTGTAATATCTAACAATAATTAATTATCTAACTAGAATATAAAAAAATCTATTTCAGTAGGTAGGTATATGTCTTAAGTTGTTTAAAAAACCTCAGTAAATACGTTGTAATTTTAATACATAATTTTACAGTTAAGAATTTAATTGATGGTCAAACCAGTTTTTGTCTGGAAAGTTTGAGAGCATCTGTTATAGACAGACAAACTGTGAAATGTGTGCAATAATTAAAAGTTTCGCAGAGCCCTTGAGTATTTAATATTTGCCAAATGACCAGTGGTTAACTTTAACGAGAGATTTTTAATTGTTAAAATTACTTCTTCTGCTTGTTGCGTTTAGCAGTTTCAATCACCTAAATGTGATGAGAAAAACAAGCCATTGCATGGGATATAAACAAACGAGGCCCGTGTCGTGGGAACGTCTATGGGCTGATGATGATGATGATGACATATAATTAATTCTTTTATCTTTATACATGGAGTTAAATTAAGTAACATAGTAATTATTCCACAAGAAAATCCTTTGCCAAGCTCCTTTCTAAGATACAAGGAAATACCAAAAGTTTTCATTAGACGCAAATATGACAATAAAATGAAATGAAAATTCCGACAAACGTGCTGAAGTATTTTAATTAAATGCTAACTTCGCAAATCTGTCGGATACAGACCTTAGAGCTAGCTCAAACTATTTTCTTCATTAAAGAGGAGCTATTTTATTAAGATTCAATTAAGTGCCTTTTTTTTTAAAGTGGGGAAATCTTCCAAAGATACCAACGACCCCCGGGGAAGGAGCCGTGGGTTATGTCGGATTCTTACCGACTAAAACCCCACTGTGTTCCGTCGAGCCGCTTTAATGATGGGGCCGCGGGTATTAATTGGAATTCTTCTCAATTAAGTACCTACTATCTTGTTACTTTGTCTTCCTTGTGTGTCCCTTTATAGGGTAAGATTATATCTATTTCATTGATCGATTTTATAGCAATTCGCTTACTTTTTACTTTTTAAGTGACTTAAAAAAAGAGGTTCTCAATTTGCCTGTATTTTTTTTGGTTTTGTTACCTCAGAGCTTTCGACTGAGTGAAACGATTTTGTTAATTATTTTTTATTTGAAAGCTGGTTCTTTCTGTGTGGTGGTCCCATTTGAATTTAGTTCTTGTTTATTTTCTTTTCTTCGTTGTCTTTAACTAATTATCTTGGAAGTTCAGATTAAAAAATGAAATCACGTATAATCTTCTACTAAATACAGACTGTGTCATTTTCTTAATTATAAAAATACCACTAAAATTCTTGGGTTTCCTACATGTTTCCTAGCAGCTGTTAATAAACAATGAGTACCACAAACATCCATAACTAAACGCAAAAAACCTAGGCCTATAAAAAAGAGCCTTTACGTCCCTAAAAGGTTGGAAAAGTGCCTGAAATGTTACTATTGTAGCGAGCGAGCACTTAACATGAGGTGACCTATATGCTCTGAGCCTTTGAAAAGGAAATAGATCAGTGTAACAGGCGCAAATTAGCCTAGTGGGGATTAGGGAATGAATTCCGATGCTATTAAAGGGCATAAGTAGAGGCGCTTAGAAATTTGTTTTGTATCTAGTCTCACGACTATTTTTAATAAAATATGTGTTTTGCTTTTCAATGTACATGACATAAACTATTAAGTTGAGTCAGTAACACGACTATTGTGTGTGTTTAGTTTAAACCCCGGAATAAAATCTCGAATTCGCAGATCACGCAAAATCTTCTCGGACAAAATTGGTAACAAAAGAGATAGATTACTGTCAGTAATGAATAATTATATACAGGCTTAAATTAACCTACTCTTTTTGCCGAGAACTACGCTATTGTGGAACAAGCTTCCTGCCTCGGTGTTTCCGAACTTGGGCACCTTCAAGAAGAAAGCGTATAAATTCCTGAAAGGCAGACAAATGCTTGTTAATGTTTGATTCTCACGGTTCGGGCTTTTGCTCGGCGCTCGGCTCGTAGCGTATAAATACTAGGCATTAGGAACTAGGATGCCTACAGGACAAATCGTATAACAATTGAACTTAATTACTCATGTAATTAATTTGCTTGTATTGTCCAATGTTGGTGACATTGGTAACACGTGTCATTATAACTGTATTGAAGATACCTATGTATCTTCTAGTAATTATGCTGATGTGTTGGTCTGGCTAACCGAGCTGTGATAAATAATTAGTTGATTATTATCTTGAGTGATTAGGTCAGATGATTAGGTACTTAACACTGTGTTGTTTCTAAGTGTTTCTTGCAAAATGCTGTTGGTAAAAATTTGCGAAGTTAAAATTGTATCTAATAATTATTGTAGAAAATGAAAAATTGCCTACAGTTTAATGTGCCTTATTTTTATGGGTCCTGATTATACTTTTTGGTTTACGTGTTTAAGTGGCAAAGATTTTATTCATTAAAATTGTTAAAATTTTATCTATCATATTAAGGTTAATAAAATATCTCATCAAAACGTCATCACCATTAAAGCTATTAGGAGAATGGTTAGGGAGCCAGGTGCAAATTTGGTTAACTATTTCCTCTCAAGAGATAATTCGTCAGACGCATGAGAGTATAGTATTATAAAGCCTCGTGAACGTCAGCTGGCGCTCGGTTGAGGGGGTGAGCGGTTGTAGCCTCCCACGCACATAGGAAAAAAAATACATTCATTCATTCATTTCCTCTCAGCTAAAAATTTGTCAAATTGTAGCTAACCCAATATCTCAACGAAAAAAAATAGTCAGCTGGTTACAACATGGTGTATTATACGTCAGCTGGTGTCTCGAACATGAAAGTTAAATTTAAAGAAAAATTTATTTTCCGTTATTTCCTCTCAAACAAAAATTTACCTGATGATAGCTTATATGTAACTGTGGATAAATATATATGTCAGCTGGCTGTATCTTGGTGGAAAAACCGTCAGCTGATACAACCGCTCTTCCCCCCAACCGAGCTCCAGCTGACGTTCACGAGGCTTTATAATACTATACTCTCATGCGTCTGACGAATTATCTCTTGAGAGGAACTTGGTCATAAAATCTGCTGCTGGCTCCCGGACCAGAACATCTATCAAAATAATTATTTTTTTAACAATAAACTAAACCGCCTTCTAATTGTCAGAACTACACAAAATTTAAATCGGTCTAATCGGAGGGCACCAGCTCTTAAAATATAAAAACGAAAGAAAGAAATTCCTGGGGCCACAAGCAAAAAAAAATACACTCTAATTCAGAAGCTCTTTTTTGAAATCGGTTGATAGGGGACAATCACATTTCGCAATATATTGTATCCAATACATAATGTAATATTATGAAATCGTTGACCTAACCCCTAACCCATAAACTTATATTTAGCAGACTTGAGTTATCCCGGAGCACGCTCGTAAGATGGCGGCAGGCCAACGGCAGTGTTTGAACTTCAATAAATATACAATCTTAGATGACATGGCGGTCGCGGTATTAGATACATGCAGTTCGATATATTGTTTTCATTTTTATTTACTCTAGCACGGTTTTAAACAGGTTATCAGACAGTGGTTTAGTTTAGTGAAAATACAAAGAGTTTTCTGCTGAATTCAAAACGCCGGAAACTTATTTGTACACCTTTGTATATTAGTTACTGGCCGAAAATAAAATTCATACTTACTAAAACATTTTAATGGTTTACATTTAACGCATGATCGTCCGCTTAGAACAATAATATTTTATTCGGTTTTTCAATATTTTTCAGTGATGCTTTGCTCCTATTATGCGCGTAGCGTTGTAGCGGCAGCCTTGTCTTCGGTTTATACTACATACACCACACAACTATACAACACCACAAGTATTTAACCGACTTCAAAAACAGGAGGATGTTATCAATTTTCTATGTATTTTAATACAAATAAGTAGTACCAAAGATTAGCTCATTCAAACAAACAATAATGACACAAACTCTTCAACTTTATAATATTGAGTAATATACTAGTCTATCTTAAAGTATCTATATCTATACAGAGAGTTACTTGAACACTTTTAAACAAAAGTGAGTACTTTAGATCCAGATTGCATTTATATGGCGCCTATCTCAACATAAAATGTCTGTGACAAGGGTTTTGTTTTTCCCTTAGGATCTGTAATAAAACGCGATATTTTGTGATAGGGTATTAAATATTAAAACGCCTGTTTTATACGAGGTGTCATCATTCAGTTTTGTTCGCGTTCACTTCACTTATTATTATGTAGAGGTTTTTTTTAAACTGAAGTAGATTGCTTTGAACAAATACATTGGTGACTTTATTGAGTTGAATTATTTTGACATAGACATCATTTTCATGTGGTTTATCTATAATAAAATATACCTACACAAAGTCCATAAAATGCTAAAGATTTTTCCTATCTCCAAAGCTGTTCATTGACTCCCGTACATTGAATATCAGTAGTCTAATCTTAAAAAAAATACAAAAAAATAACAATAAAAAAAGTTTTGTATAATTGATATAGCTTTTACCGCTCTCTCCAACAAGCAAAACAAAGGCAAAAGTCTTAACCATTACGTATTCCGTTGCAAAGCGTTGAAGTGCGAGTAATTAGATGAACTTCTAGAAGATACTGAGTGCGCAGGATCGCTTGCCATATAACAAATTTAATTCTACCACGAATTGCTTCAAAGTGAATTCAATTACAAGCGAATAAAGCTCATAATTATGAATCTGGTGTGCAAATAATGTTGTCAAAGAATCTCAAGTTAAGAGTGGTTTCAGTTC
Organism: Colias philodice; assembly: GCF_061535455.1. NCBI lineage: Eukaryota > Metazoa > Arthropoda > Insecta > Lepidoptera > Pieridae > Colias > Colias philodice. The sequence goes on along the minus strand of NC_143093.1, from coordinate 10,948,282 downwards.
GGAAATCAGATGAGTGGGAACGCACGTAAATTAGTTTGTGAGATTGGCCATCTCAAGTGGAAATATGGCGCCTGTCCAGTAAAGTTGGGGAAGTTTTCATGGGACGGTATATAAATTGCTTTAGCAATATAAAGTTTAAAAAGTTTAAAGTCGATCGTAGATTTTATTGGCCTGAAGTGTTTTGAGGATTGAATATTGGTTTTGAATGCATAATTCCTCTTTTGCATAATGTTGAAGTATGCAGAGATAATATTATGTGCTATAGTCTATAGAGATGTTGTTGCAATGGTTTTAACATAATTTGAAAAAAAAAAAATGTTTATATATACAATATTTTTTTTATTTATTTATTTTGGTAAAAAAAACACTGACACTCCTCATCCAAATTCTATTTAGTTTTTACGTAGAATATAAATGATGATTTCCAAACATCACTTCAATTAATAATAATCACTGAAGTTAAAATAAACAGAACATTATAGTTCAGAAAAATATAGGCAGGAATTTATGTCACAAGCAATTTGTGAACATTTCCACGAAAATTCGTCAGACAAATGACGTCAAAGATCTTAAGAGTCTTAACAAAAAGTCTAGACAGCCATCTAGCCTTAAATATAAAAGATATACATTTGTTATAATAATTTATCTATAGTGAAAGTTCCATTAGAAATAAAACAATATTTATGGCTAGGAATTGTCTAGCGTAACAACGCTTGGAATCAAGGCTTGGAACACCAAGCCTTGATTTCTGTGAGTTCTGTAAATAAAGTATCACAAATGATACATAGATATTGGCCAGTTGCCATAACATTCTTGTAATGTCTTTTAACCAACTTCAAAAAGAGAGTTGATGAATGAAACATAGCAAAGGTCGTTCATATCAAATGAGGAGCTTCGGAACAAAAACCGCTAAATCCATTTTCTAAGATTTTTGACAAATCGGAAAAAACGTTTTATTTCTTTGTTTTTTTAGGTAAAAGAGAGTAGAAAATCTTAATATATCAACATTAGCAACATTGTTTGGTGGCCAAATCAACAGATTCGTGTGTGAAGTAATAAACGAAAAAAAAAAATAAAAAAAAATGGATATAGCGGTTTTTGCTTAGACTATCCGGATTTATCGTTTTTTGAAAAAATCAACTAAGGATTTATCGCTATGTGAAAAAACCATTAACATTTTTGGTTAAAACTAAGTATATGAGGAATTAAATAATTAAAAATTAAAAATTGATATATCGGTTTTTGTCTCAACCTTATAAAAATCTATCAAATTTATGTAGGATTTATCGGTTTCTGTTAAGATATCAATTTTCTTTTACCTCATCAGTGGATTTATCGGTATCTGTATAGATCATTTAACTTGAAGCGCATTTTTCTACTAGATTCATCGGCTTTAGAACAGATTCAATAAGCTTATCATGTAAAATTATGCAAAAGCATCGAAATTACAAAAAAAAAAAAAAAAATACAACATGTCGTTTATCGGTTTTTGTTCCGACCCTCCTCAAATGACCTTTGGAATTGTTCTTTGAAAATTGACGTCACGTGAATGCAACAAAAGCTACATTTGAGCTAAAAACTTTTGGACACATATTTTGATCGAAGTTATCGCATATTGGCGAAAATGATATAGAAATACTAGCTGTCCCGCCAAACGTTATTTTGCCTTTCTCTTATCGCTTAGGGGCATGAAAAATAGATGATATCCTATTCTCAGATCTACCCAATAGGCACACAAATTTCAGAATCGGTCAAACCGTTTCGAAGGAATTTAACAAACTATAACAAACACTGCAATAGGTACTAAAAATGTATATATTAAAGATGTTAAGTGTTTAAAATTCTCATAAATTATTCTGAACATGTATACAAATAATAGGTAGATACAATCTTACGAAATAGTATATGTACTAACTACTAAGGTATATTGGAAACTAGTGGTCTGCCCCGGCTTCGCCCGTGGTACATATTTCGCAATAAAAGGTAGCCTATGTCCTTTCTCGGGTATCAAAATATCTCCATACCAAATTTCATGCAAATTGGTTCAGTAGTTTAGGCGTGATTGAGTAACAGACAGACAGACAGAGTTACTTTCGCATTTATAATATTAGTAAGGATGATATCTAAATTCTATATTACAGTTACAATACTACAATACATGTCGAATTCTGGGAATATCAATATGAATGTGATATATCTAAATGTATCAAACACTGGATTATAAACACTGCTCAGTCTGACGAAGGTGCCTGTCTAAATGACGGGAGGAAGCGGGAAGGGTGTCAAAGATATTTTCATGCTCACCATTTAGATCTTTGGCGTACGAGTACAGTGCGTCTTTCTCGTAACTTCAAGCATTTAGCATAGAGTGAACAGGTACCTTCTAGGGAAGCGCGTTCCATCTAAGACCACATCTCAGCTTAACATCAGGCGAGATTGTGGTCAAGCGCTTCCCTATTACCAATAAAAAAAAAACTTTATACCACGCACTACCAAATTAAGCCTACCTTCCCGCGGCGACATTTCCCAATGGCTACAACTTGAGTGTCTTCAAGAAGAGAGTGTACCTCCATCTCAAAAAGTCGACAACGCATCTACAGAAGCCCCTGTAGATGAATGGGCGGTGGACTCGCTCACGATCAGGCGCTCCACAATCCCGTTTGCCCACTCTAATATAAAAAAAGATTCCTTGTTAGTGTACTGGTTGAATATAGTCTGTGGTACATAACTTAGTAAGAATGCTGCTTTCTTCTTTTCTTCTATTGACTTTATTTTAAGCATAGGTACATAATTAAAAATTAATCTGAATAGAAATTTGTTGCCTTATCCGAAATACAATTATGGGCATCATTTGTATCTACACCTTGTGAAAAATCAATAACAAAAGTTCAATTTTTAAGTTAAGTATATATCTTAGTATCCAATAGGTACATGTAAAGTAAGATGAAAAAAAAAATCTAAGAAATCGAATAAGTAAAAAACTAAAGGAAATAGATACATTTTTACATGCATTGTTTTATTCTTTACTAGCTTTCCGCCCGCGGCTTCGCCCGCTTTGTCTAGAACCTAATAAATTATATACTAAAACCTTCCTCTTGAATCACTCTATCTATTTAAAAAAAATGTTGTGTGGTTCTATGAAACCACGGTAAAAGTGAAACTGTTCGAACGGTTCCGAACACTGCTTTGTGTAGCGCATGTCGCGTGTCGGTCGGTCGGTCGGTCGCGATGCACGCGACATGCGCTACACAGACCAAAAAGTTTGAGACGATGTAATAAAAGTTTCACTATAAAACACATCAAAATCAGTTTCGTAGTTTGAAAGATTTAAGCATACAAAAGGACAGAGGGACAGAGAAAGCAACTTTGTTTTATACATGTAGGTAGTGATATGCATAATATTAATAAGCTATTTAATTCGTGGCCACCCTATGACAATATAGTTTAATCTTAGTTTAATAATAGTGATAAAATAGGCGCCAGTATTAAGGGCTTGGTCTAGTAGTGCAAACAAATGCATCCTGTCATCCTATATGTAAATAATACAAATGTACTACGGGAAAGTTGCTCCACTTAATTTTTAAAAATTAAATCATTCGTATGCATAATTTAATATTCGTAATAAGTACCAAAAATGACAATTTGAAACAATTTTCGTGAAAATTACACCGGGTGATTTTTTTTTTATCAGTACACAAAATTTGCGAATACTTTCTATTGATATCTTCAACTTCATGTTTATATAACTGATCAACTTTTACAAAGAAATTTGGACGAAATATAAAAAAAAATAAGCTTTCCATACAAAATGCAGAACTCTATACATTTTTTTCGACCTAAGTTTCTTAGTGAAAGTTGTTCAGTTTAACTAATAAAACGGATAAACAAATTTTGTATATGTATAATAAAAAAAATGTAATGTTTGTGTTAAATGAAAACAAAAGATATTTATTTCTGACTAGCTTCCGCCCGCGACTCCGTCCGCGCGGATGTCAGTCTTCGCGTCTTCTACAGATTTATTATATTATGTGTAATATATATATTTATATTGATAAACCTAATAAATCTTTTGCTAGCATTCTGATGCTTTATCGGTTGCACTGGATTTATCTCTTTTTCTCAATCGCTTGAATGATATAGGATGGGTCCTTGATGGGCATCGAATGCTGAAGTCTCGAATCAATCAATTCTGACAGTAGGCAATTTATGTAAAATCTTGATAATGGTCCATCATTTTATTTTGCCTAAACGTTACATACTTTTTTATATATTCTATTTTTAACGAATGATTCACTCCAGTCCAAACAGCAAATAAGCAGACTTCTGCTTCTGCAACGTTTAGTTGTCCCTGAATTTAGAAAAAATAGTCATGATTCTTATCTATGACAAAAGTGTTATTTTTTGCATTGTATTTCAAATATTTAATTTTTTTTAACCGCATCTTCCGCATTCATGTCTTTTGCCGGAATTAGACATTTAACTTCTACTAGTCCCATTTTCCCTTTTTGATATAGGAGTGTATAAAGTATTTTTTTTAGATATTTCTCGTTATACTTTTAAAAAGTTATTATTGTCATTTTGCTCATTAGGTAAAGTAATTTCGATATCAGTTTTAAGTTTTTTGATACCTGCAATAATACTCAAACTCAAACTCAAACTCAAACATTTATTTATTCAATTAGACTACTTTTAGTAGCACTTTCGAATCGTCATTACATAAGTATTTTTAACATTTACCACCGATTCGGAAAGCAGTATCTATGGAGAAGAACCGGCAAGAAACTCCATAGTTGCTCTTTTAAAATCATATTGTCAATATTACATAATCTGTAACTTAAATCTAACTACATAATATATCATAATATGCCAAAGAACTGTCCTGTGGTTCTTACGCGACAACCCTCCATGGATTTTCATCTTCCATATATTCCTTAATGCTATAATAGGCTCTCTGAACTAATATATTTTTTACATAAGTTTTAAATTTAGCACTACCAAACTCTTTAATATTATGAGGAATTCTATTGTAAAAGCGTATACCTTGACCCATAAATGAATTTTTAACTTTAGCTAATCGGAAAAATGGCATTTCAATTCTATTTCTGTTCCTTGTGCCATAACAGTGTCTATCTCCTACTCTTGTGTGTACGTCGGCATTTTTGTGTACATGCAAAATATTATTAAATATATACTGTGATGGTACAGTAAGGATACCAGTATTCTTAAAGAGATCTCTTAGTGAGTCCCGAGCACGTAAATTATATATAGAGCGAATGGCTCTTTTCTGTAAGATAAATATAGTTTCTATATCTGCTGCCCTGCCCCATAGTAGAATTCCATAGGACATAATACTATGAAAGTAGCTGAAATAAACCAATCTAGCTGTATCTTCATCGGTGAGATGCCTTACCTTTCGGACTGCATATGCAGCTGAACTGAGCTTACCTGCAGCGGTGTTGACATGGGCTCCCCACTGTAGTTTCTCGTCCAATGTTAACCCAAGAAATACAGTCGATTCTGTAGGGTGTAATACCTCCCCGTTCAAGGTAATATTTCTGCTCAACTTTTTAACGTTAGGTAGTAAAAATTCAACACAAGTTGTTTTTTTGGCATTTAATAATAAATTATTAGCAGTAAACCAGTCGGATATGTGTAAAAGAGTACTGTTCACTTCGTCAACATTTGGGTCATGCCTATCCACATTGAATATTAATGAGGTATCATCTGCAAACAGAACTATTTCACACCTATCCTGTAAATAATAAGGTAGATCATTGATATATACCAAGAACAAGAAGGGTCCTAAAATAGATCCTTGTGGAACACCAATGTTAATTGACGCACCGCTAGAACGTTCTCCATTAACAACTACAGTTTGTATCCTATCATGCAGGTATGAGGCTATGAGGTTCTGAGCTTGTACTAAACTTGTAATAAACGTCATAATCACCTGCACACACTTAAATCTGCTACCACTGAAGGATGTTTCATTGTGATCAGCAAATTTTCACCACTGTTGTCGATTATTTGTTTTTCATTTTTAATCAGCAATTGGGAATCATCAGTTTTTTTTTTTGCAGATTGGTGATGTACCCTAACAATACGTCGAAAAGGGAAAGCATCAACGAATTATCGTTTTCGTCCTCTTTTTTTATTCTTCGCGTCTCTGTTACTTCTGTTTGTTTAGTTCTCAACACCCACTGAATTTTCTATGTTATTGTGATCTTCCATTACATCTGAGTTTTGATGATGTGATAATAATCCATTCGTTTTAATATTGGTACTTAGAGTTGGTAGACTAAACTAGAAATGGCGGACTAAATTTGTCAGCGCGTCTGTAAGATCAGAATATAAAACCAACATCCTGTATTTAAGTTACAAAATTAATAATCAAACAACATGCCGCTACGTTGAAAATGACTAGAAGAAAAAATTAAAACACCTCGGATCAATTTTGGAGTAAACAAATCATTTTCCCCGTATGGGGATTTCCCCGGATGAACTTGGGAAGTTCAAGTTCTCAATACAAGTTTATATTATATTTCGTATTTCTCAAACGAAAAATAAACATTTTTGGAACTTCAAAAAAATTATATAATAAGAAAATTTATGAGCTTACTTTAGTTTTAAAGAAATATACATCCCTTTACTGACACCCCGTAAAATAAAGAAATTGTTGCCAATCACCTTTGCAATCTATTTGGTTTCATTAACTTTATGTTCGAAGATAATTTTTTTTCTAGTAGTTACACGCGTATTTTTTTCGTTTATTTTCCATATCGAAATCAAATGTTTTAAAATACGAATATTTGCACAAAACTAAGATAAAAATAATCAATTAACAAAAATATTAAATTTAATGAAGTAGAGCAACTTTCACTTCGGTATGAAGGAAAATCGAGCGTAGAGCACACGTCAGAACGCTCCGGCCCAAGGAGCGCGACTAAAGAAATTCGCTAGGATTTTTCCTAATTATTTTAAATATTTTTTTAATATTTAAGGAATTATCAAAATTCAAAAAAAAAAATTTTTAAAGGATTAATACTCATTGGTCTTCAACCAACTCGAATAAATTAATGGAAAAAATAACTTTTAGCAGTATTTATCAATAGATTTTGTAAGGCAAAAAATGGGAAATTTAATGAATTTATAACGTTCTAATTAAGAAAATCATAAGTTTTTCGGCAATTGTGTTCAGCAGTTTTTAATAACGACTATATAAGGATAATAATGCGCTGATCAGATTGTGTAAATTGTAATCGGTTGCAACGTAGTGAGTGCACAAACTTAGCTCGAAATGTCTTTGGGGGAAATAGACTTATCTTGAAGGCCTGATTAAGGTAACATAAAGTAACTTTATAAATGTGAAAAAATTCACGCGCATTGCGTATATAACACTAATTGATAAACAAGAAAAAAAATTCAGTTTATCATTTCATTAGCCGGGAAAAAATTGTCAAATAACTTGTTGAAAACGCAATTTTGCTAGACTGCAGCCTTAAATCAGTACACCATTTTGGGTATTTGCTATGACTGTATATGAAAATAATAAACTTATTTGTCATAACTCTTTCGATAAGGCCTCTTCATAATTATCACTGATTCATGTGTGAATCATTGATTTTTCAGTCACATTATGTATATCGGAGTGACTTTGTACTGATAGTAAAATAAGAAGGTTACTTCTTGTCAAAATTCTTAATACCTATTGCATAGTCGTTGGAAAAAGAAACAAAAGTTTTAAGTTAAAAGTTTTTTTGTTTAACAGTTTGTTAGTAAATAGTCAGTAATTCGTGAAAGCATGCACTGAAAACTAAATAAATAAATATTTCAGGACAATTTTCACACACGGCACAATCTGATCCCATACTAAGCTTTCGCTTGTGTTATGGAAACCAGATGGCTGATAAATATACATATATGTAATTTTTAAATAAATACTTAAATATAGATAATTAACACCCAGACATAGAGCAAACATCTATGTTCATCACACAAATATTTGCCCCGGGTGGGAATCGAACCCACGGGGCCAAGAGTCAGAGGTCGTGGGCCACGACCTCTGGCTTGGAAGGCAGGGCCACTACCAACCAAGCCAACCGGTCAGTCAAACTGGAGGAATATCATTTTATTATCCAAAATATATGAAGGACATAATGTGTCTGAGTTAGGATAAGGCAATCTTGTATTTAAAAACACTCTTTAATACTCTTTAGTTCATAAAATTATTGTTATATAATAAGTATACAAATTTTGAAACAAATCTCTCCCTTTAAAGTGAGTCAATCCAGTCTAAAGGAGACGGTTATAACAAACAAACACTTAACTGTATATTTAGCTGAATATTAAGATAATAAAATCATGTTTATAAATATGACTAGATTTCCGCCCGCGGATTCTCCCGCGTTTTCAAAGGAAAACCCGCATAGTTCCCGTTCCCGTGGGATTTCCGGGATAAAACCTATCCTATGTGTTAATCCAAGTTACCCTCTGTGTGCTAAATTTCATTGTAATCGATTCAGTAGTATTTGCGTGAAAGAGTAACAAACACACACACATCCTCACAAACTTTCGCATTTATAATATGTATTAGTAAGATTTTTATTCAATAACGACATTAAACACAAACAAAAATGTGAGCTAAATATTTCTTTATTTTACTGGGAAATAGTCCAACTATAATAGAAAAACGTAAAATGCCATTATCTATTTGCAATTAATGAAATTAGTTGAGTCTGTATTTAGCACATTGATAATATTAATTTTATGTATATTTTGTTGTGGAGAGGGGCTTGAATTTCATTGGAACATTTTTGATAAAATAGTGCGAATAATTTCATTAAGATTTGAAATTTTATGTGAAATATAGATATTTGTAATTATTTGTTGTTTGCATTTTTATTAGGTACTAGCGGTCCGCCCCGGCTTCGCCCGTGGTACATGTTTACGTTTTCACTACATAAGAACCATCCTCGTACTTCAAGGAATATAATAAAAAAAAGAATTATCGAAATCGGTTCAGCCGTTCTCGAGTTATGCGCTTACCAACACATTTTGCGATTCATTTTTATATATAAGAAGACTAGCGGTCCGCCTCGGCTTCGCCCGTGGTACATGTTTACGTTTTCTCTCCATAAGAACTATCCTCGTACTTCAAGGAATATTATAAAAAAAAGAATTATCGAAATCGGTCCACCCGTTCACGCGTGTTGCCGCGGCCGTGAATAAGGAAAACGGGTTTCATTTTTTTAAGCAGCATTTTGTATCCATTCGACCTCAAGTCCCTCAAAGGAAATTTTCATCAAAATGTATTTTTCCTTTGTTCAGTTTTGTGGAGTTATTTAAAGTTATACACTTCAATTAGTTATAAAAGTATTATTTGTATGTGTTTTGTGCTAATTGTTATGTGAAATATTCAAAGTGAGGTTAAATTTTGTGTTTGGAGATGTACTAAGGTGCTATTATAGGTAAATAATGGCCGTGTAAAATTCTACTTAATCCATACTAATATTATAAATGCGAAAGTAACTCTGTCTGTCTGTCTGTTACTCAATCACGCCAACTACTGAACCAATTTGCATGAAATTTGGTATAGAGATATTTTGATACCCGAGAAAGGACATAGGATAGGTTTTATCCCGGAAATCCTACGGGAACGTGTTTTTCTTTGAAAACGCGGGCGAAGCCGCGGGCGGAAAGCTAGTAATATTATAAATGCGAAAGATTGTGAGGATGGATGTATGTGTAAGTATGTGTAATGGAAGTAGTCAATAAGCGTAACAATGGCGTGTGATGTGATTCTGTGATATTAGTATTAGGATAGTTTCAATTTTGTAGCATTTATTTTATTTACCCAGTATTTTAATATCTTTGACTTTGTATTTGTAATATTTTTAATTTAGTAATAATTTTATTTTTAATTTATTATGTGGCTGAAAATTATGTATTTGTAAACAAATAAAAAATGAAAATAATGTCTCTGGACAATATTCCAGAGGTGGCGCGAACACCCTGTGATGACGGGTGCCTTTAAAAAAAAAAAAAAAAAAAAAAGTATGTGTAATGTGTATGTTTGTTACTCGTACACGCAAATACTACTGAACCGATTACAATGCAATATAGCACAAGTCATAGGTAATATCACAGGGTAAATAGGTTTTATCCCGGAAATCCCACGGGAACGGGAACTATGCGGGATTGTTCCTTCTCCGGCTCCCGTCGGTATCCATACAAGATTTCACAACAAAAAACAGTCCGTTTAAAAAAACGTGATCACATAAGTTTACGCTTTCCTTTAGTACAGATTAAAGCTTAAAGATAAATAGATAAATAATGCTTCTGTTCTGTAGGACTTACACACATAATATGGGTATACCGACAAGTGGACACAGGACTTCATTATAATATTTTTTTTAACTCGGTATGGGTAAATAGTATCTGATTTTGGCGCGAACTTTTATCTGTTAATATATTTTAATAGGACGAACAAAAAGAATTAACAGATAAAAAGATAAAATAAAGTTTGAATTGATATAAAAGGATTTAAAAGGACGATAAGTACAGTAGTAATATGTTTGTATGTATAAAGTGCATGAACAGTTATAATATCCTATTTAAAGTCACATAACTATAATCATTGATCAAACCGGAATTAAAAAAAATAAGGAAGTTACATAAAAAAAAGTAATTTAAACTTCAATTGGTTAAACATGTAAGTAAAAAATTTACTATAAAATGATTTATGTAGGTGTACAATTTAAAGCACCAAGAGACATACTTTTTGATAGTCAAAATACATAAAATAATATTTACCACCGATTCGTAATGCAGTTTCTTCAAAGAACAGAGGGGACGGCAAGAAACTCTGTGGTTTTTGTTTTAAAATAATTCCAAATTCACATTTTAATTTTCATAAACATGTCGTCATAACCAATAACGATGCCAAAGAATCTTCATGTCAATAATCAATAATTCAAATATGGAACTGAAATTCAAAGCATGTGCGATGAAACAAATGATTCTAATTTCTACGATAAAAGTTCTAAGTACAAACAATTTTATTATACAAATTATAGGTACTAATAAAAAGAGAGCGTGTGTGCCGAGCTCACGTGTCAGAAGTGAAATTTCTTTGGCAAGATTCCATTTTGCTCCATTTGGTTCTCCATGACGTGACGATATTACCATGACGTGATCTTGAAATTTTACTCTCAACGCGCCTAAAGTTTCACTTCAAATAATCGTTGATATACACACAAATTTGTCTTACAAACTAATAGTTCTAACGGGAGTAAGAAAATCAAGCGCGGTTGTAAAAAACGTGATTCAATAATAATTATCTTGATTAACACGAAAAATCAAAAATGGTACAATTACCTACTAGTCATGGGCATATTCTTGTGTAGTCTTTAATTTCGAATTGTAATAGCTAATACGTGATCTTTTCTTGCTTAAAATCGAAATAATTTATTAAAATAAGGCTAAATAATCCATTTACTAAAATAAATAAAAGCCATAAATACCTTAATGTAACACAAAACTATTATCACATCTATAAACTAATATTATTCGATACCTAATTAATATTATATCTTTATTTCCTTAAAAATTTACATAAAAGTCGCGTAAACTCCAACGCAAAAAACATTATCATTTATCACGTAATAATTCCCGGTCTTTCAAAGTATTGTTAATCCAGTGACGTTGCATGACTCAGTAAATAATTGTTCTTTTCCTTCTGTTTGATTGTTTATCCTCTACAAATTCATAGACGCTCTGTGGTCGTGTGATTTGGTCGGATTTTTGAACTAATTTCATATTTGTGTAAAAAAATCCAAAACTATTATAAAAACAGTACATAACGTTAAACGTATTAACAAAATAATAAAAACTTAATTAAACAAAAATAAAAATTAAATTACTAGAAGTGGTCAAAAATATGAATAAAAACTCCTGGTGAAATAAAAAAGAAACAAATTCAGATTCCCGCGCTTTTATGTAGTGCTGGCGGTAAATAAAAAGAAAATTCGAAAATAGAAGTCGGTGTTCGAAAAAAAGTAATTACATTTACATTCGAATTATGGTAGTGTTATGTTTTCTGTGCGATTTTTTGAATTAAATGTTTAGTTATTAAATGAGGAGCTTCGGAACAAAAACCGCTAAATCCACTTTCTAAGATTTTTGACAAATCGGAAAAAACGTTTTATTTCTTTGTTTTTTTAGGTAAAAGAGAGTAGAAAATCTTAATATATCAACATTAGCAACATTGTTTGGTGGCCAAAACAACAGATTCGTGTGTGAAGTAATAAACGAAAAAAAAAATAAAAAAAAATGGATATAGCGGTTTTTGCTTAGACTATCCGGATTTATCGTTTTTTGAAAAAATCAACTAAGGATTTATCGCTATGTGAAAAAACCATTAACATTTTTGGTTAAAACTAAGTATATGAGGAATTAAATAATTAAAAATTAAAAATTGATATATCGGTTTTTGTCTCAACCTTATAAAAATCTATCAAATTTATGTAGGATTTATCGGTTTCTGTTAAGATATCAATTTTCTTTTACCTCATCAGTGGATTTATCGGTATCTGTATAGATCATTTAACTTGAAGCGCATTTTTCTACTAGATTCATCGGCTTTAGAACAGATTCAATAAGCTTATCATGTAAAATTATGCAAAAGCATCGAAATTACAAAAAAAAAAAAAAATAATACAGCATGGCGTTTATCGGTTTTTGTTCCGACCCTCCTCAAATCATAAATGTGTTGTGTTTATTTTAGTGAGCTTAATGCGAGCCTTATTATGATGGTGTTACAGCAGTTATATTGTTAAAAGCGTCATCGTTGAATTACATCTTGCAATTAACAGGTAAAGTGTGCTGTGTGATTTCTATTATTTCATATTCTGCGTTATTAACTATGTACGTATTTCATAATAAGTAGATATTGATGAAAAGCTTCGATTTTAAAAACGGAATTAGGGCTATATTATGATTGATATATTTAATATGAATATATCAATCTATATTTAAAGATAGATTTATTGAAGTGAAACATCTTTATCGGGGTTGGACAAAAATTTAGTGTAACATTTTTGCGTTACGCTGTCTATGCGTTACGCCGTACGCGTGACATTTTTGCGTTACGCCGTACGCGTGACATTTTTGCGATACGCCGTATGCGTGACATTTTTGCGTTACGCCATACTCGTGACATTTTTAAGGTCATAAAGAAGTTTCACTTCTTACGTGTGTACACGCATTCATTTTTATTTAATGAATTTATATAAGGTAAGATTAGTTATTCACTTGTAGACCTGAAAGCGATTAGAACATAGGTTGAAAGACCGATCATGACATGGCCTATTGAAATAAAGAACTAGCCGTGTAACCTAGCTTCGCGTACAATATCGAATATTGGTTGTACGAACTCTAAAACCTACGTGGTTACAACAATACTGAAAAAATGCTGTACCAATCATAATTTAATTTGTGATGTTAATTTTTGCGTATTTCTAATTATCAGGTTAGTATATGAATGACTAGCTTTCCGCCCGCGGCTTCGCCCGCGTTAGAAAAACCCAAATAGTTTCCGTTCCCGTGGGATTTCCATAAAACCAATCCTTGTGCTAATCCAATTTACCATCTATATGTGTGCTCAATTTCATTAATAATCGGTAGTAATCGGTTCAGTAGTATTTGCGTGAAATAGTAACAAACACACACAAACACATCCTCACAAACTTTCGCATTTATAATATTAGTAGGAAAGGAAGTAGGATATATTCGAAGTAGTATAGTTTCTCATATTATATTAGAATGGTTTTGTTTATCGTTTTAATATGCTGTATGATTACTATGAAGGATCATTATAGAAGTATATTTCTCTTATCATTTATCATAGACTGTTTATAATGGAATGTAATTGTTTCTGATTAGGTATTCTTTTAAGATTATTGAAAAACTTGAAAATAATGGTGTGTTTATAAAATTATTTAAAAAATCATGTTTTTTTAATTGGTGGAGTGTTCAAATTAATGTTTGATTTCTTTAAAATTAAGTTTATTTATATACTAGCTGCGCTACGCGGTTTCACCCGCGTTGCTCCGTTCCCGTTGGTCTGCGTGATGATAATATAATTATAGCATATTATAGCCTAATCGGACCAGTGTTCCTGAGATTCGCGCGTTCAAACAAACAAACAAACTCTCCAGCTTGATAATATCCTAGTCTATACTAAGTCATACATCTATACTAATTAGGTACTATTATTTGTAACAAGTTATATAATCGATAAAAACAGTGGTTATTCACAGTACAGTTCAAAATAATACCGATTTTATTATCAATAACCGATTTATCTAAGTTGATCCGTATCGATTCCAGATAAGATTGTCGGTGTTAATCAGTGTTACCAGTCTTTGGTGTTCAGTGAGGTTTGGACGTCGAAATGGCACCGTTGTTGGAGTTGCCCTATGACATACGTAATGTTACGCCCGAGGAGGATAAAATTATAAAGAAGTGCTTGATTGGTTCGTATTTTAATTTATTTTTTATTTAAGTTGTATAGAGAAAATTTTAAATATTAGAAAAATTGTGTGATTTGTTACACCTTATTTTTGGGGATAAAACACATTGTTTTATAAACCTTATTTGATTAGATGTGGGTAATAATTTGTGACCGACCTTATGTTTTAGTTAGTAAAAGTGAAGAATGTTTAATTTTAATTTACGTAACTATTAGAATCCGATATGTGTTATTCAAAATATCAATTTAATTTAATTTTTTTTCTTAAATTGCTAATATTCATTAACTAGGTAATGCAATAGTTTTTTATAAGTAAAAACTATTAATTACATATCTAGTTTGCGATATAATTCCGTGTTGTGTTATAGGAATAAGTAATATATTAAATTAATTATGAATAGGGATCTGAAACGAGTATTTCAAAGGAACAGGAAAAAAAACAATTTAAACTCGTAGGTAGGTATAACTATTAACTGACACAAATTTTAACATTTTAGTTATCTAAATCTGTTGAAATTATTTTGTATATTTGGTATAATATAATATGACATCTATATACTGATGTTAGCTACTATTAAGTATACTGTGGTTATGTACCTATAAGACATAAGAAATAAGACATAGTCTCTACAACTTTGGTCCAGTAACTTTTTGTCGAAGAACTATAAATAAAAAAGTTATAAGCGAAAATGTCCTGTAATTAGAGTAATTTATATTTTTCAATAAAACTTTTTTTTATCATTTTACGAAGAAATGATATCAGACCATTTTTGTAGATTATTTTTCGAGGAACAACTTTTATATACAACATTTTTTCATTACGTCAATAGCTAATGTTTTACAGTTCTCTGAAGTTAGTAATATTTTTCAGTACTCTTATCTATACATATATTGGCTATTGGCTCTTTTCTTCTCCTGTGTTACAACACAGACCCTCGCTAAAAGAAAGGAAAGGTTTTAGCGCAAGTAGGTATATATGTAATACTAGGTTTCCGCCCGCGGCTTCACCCGCGTTTGCAAAGGAAAACCCGCATAGTTCCCGTTCCCGTGGGATTTCCGGGATAAAAACTATCGTATGTGTTAATCCAAGTTACCCCATATATGTGTGCTAAATTTCATTGTAATCGGTTCAGTAGTTTTTACGTGAAAAAGTAACAAACATCCATACATCCATACATCCTTACAAACTTTCGCCTTTATAATATGTATTAGATTACTATAGACTGTTGTGTGTACAATATTAAATTCAAGTTTTGTTTAATACTCTCTCTACTTATCTATCTACTCAATACATGAGCTTTTTTTATAAGTATTTTTAATATCTTATTGTTTACAAGAATCGAAGAGCTGTACAAACTCCTCCCTAAATTTAATGTTTATTTAGAAGCATGTCAAAGGAAATACCTAAAGCTGAATTAAATGTTTGATCTCGCTTGAGTTTTGCGCTCAATAATATATTAAAGAAAACAGTACACACGTGATAAGTGAGGCTTAAATAAATAGCCCTCATTCTTATTCCCTTTACGTCATATCTTAATGTTCCTGAATGAAATGTATCTAAATTATCTTTGAATTTTGGTTCAATTTATTAAATGTCGAATTGCCTATTTGGTTTCATAAATCTGTAACATGATATTTGAACGGTATTAATGGTTTTAAAGATAGGATAATGAAATGTAAGAACATGTGTGTATAGACGCGCAGGATTAGTACTTAGTGAAGTCCCATGTCCCCAAGTGGGGTAAGGGGCAGATGCGTTATGCATACATCTGTTTCACTGATCGAGTTTATTTAGGAACAAGTAGGTGATCAGCCTTCTGTGTCCTGCCAGACCGAGACATTTTTTTTCTTCGTCTCCACCGGGAATCGAACCCAGGACCCCTTGGTTCTACGCTCAAGCGTCAACCACTGTATCAAGGAGGTGGTCAATGACTCATATTACCTGACCTAAATTCAATAAATAATAAATATATATCAATCATAATATAGCCCTAATTCCGTTTTTAAAATCGAAGCTTTTAACTAGCCTTTTTATCCTTGATTTACCCTTCTTGATTGCTTGTAAAATAACTGAAAATTTTTGTAACATAAAAAAGACGTGTGGCACTCGGGGACTGCCGCGGTAAAGCTATTGCATAGCATGCCTTCAAGCCACACCTCCGAGCCCGTCGGAGTGGGGAGCGTGAGGTTTTTCCGTTACGGAATTTCTCGATTCGGTCCCCGCGCTCAAGGCCCGCGATAGAAGCTATGCAATAGCTTAAACAGTCTCTATTTACCCCATACCCTACCATAGTAGGGTATGTCCCATAGGACATGCTCTCTTTCCTTCACTCTAGTATGAACAGCTATGAACATACATAAGTACAATTATTGTTTTAAAGTTATTTTTACTGTGACGGCTAGATATCGATTAGATAGCTGATAAACGGCTTATGTCACCTCATTCCGTAATCCAAAGATTAAATTCCATTATGTTCTCGTTCGCTATTGAACTTTAAATGCCATTTAGATAATTGATAAGTGTAGGCTTAATGAACGGCTGTTAAACAATATTTTTATTACTAGAATTTTTATTTATATAGATAGTACTTACGTAATTAAGGGGAGGCTCCCTAAATTTTATGTGAATTTGCATTAATATTCTGAAACAGTCACACATACAATCAAAATGGAACAATATGATTTATTGGGTCTTTTTCTTTCCATGTACAAGACAGTTACGTAATTGTAACATTTTCACTCGATTCATTTTTTATTTAAAAATCATGCCTTTTTAAGGATTATTACATTTTTTAAAAGATTTACTTATACTTTATGTCTACAAGTGATAACTGCGTTAAAAACAACCGACTTCAAACTTGCACTTGCAACATTTACAAATATTATACATAAAGACATTTTAAGTTTGAAAAATCAGATGTTTTGCGCGAAGTGACAGTAGTACCCACCTCAACGCTTCGCTTATGTGGCGTGCAATACCGACAAAAATGCTCATAAAATAAAAACTACTAGGCCTATCCGGATAAAATTTTTATGGGACCAATTCGACACAATCTCACATCGAACAAAAAAAGAATCACGTAAATCGGTTCAGAAACCTCGGAGTAATCGGTGTACATACATAAAAAAAAAACATACCGGCCGTATTGATAACCTCCTCCTTTTTTTGAAGTCGGTTAAAAATAAATGTTAACAGCAAGAAAATATAGTTTACTCTCTATTTTTCTCTAGATCAATTATTACTTTAGTTATAAACGGAATAAGAGAATTGAGACTTACGAGATTTAGTATAATAATATGTAGTAATTAATAATATCAAATATTTTTTTATTATTCTGTCAGATCGAGTCATTATTACCTACAGACTTTTTGAAAATATCCTTACCTTCCAAAAATGAGTACTTAATTAGGTAATATTTAACAGTTACTTGCATAGGTACAATATATTCTGATATTTTTTATTTTTAAAAATTCTTGTATAAAATTGAATAGGCAACCAACCAGTCGAATTAAAAGTGGACACAAAAAAAAGATTAGGATGAGTTAAACTTTTTATGATAAACAGTAGACATTTAATAGATAAGCAGACAGACAGTAAAAAATTATCATGCAAATATTCACTATTTCTCAGAATTGAACGTCTTTTTACACGAACTTATGTTCAATATAATAAAAATAATCATCGCATTATAATATAAATCTTTACTAATATCATAAAGCTGAAGAGTTTGTTTATTTGTTTGTTTGAGCGCTTTAATCTCAGGAACTACTGGTCTGATTTGAATAATTCTTACGGTGTTAGGTAGCCTATTTATCGAGGAAGGCTATAGGCTATATTATATCATCACGCTAAGACCAACAGGAGCGAAGCAATGCGGGTGAAACCGCGATGCTTAGCTTGTAAATAATAAAAATGCCTACTATTATTATTGTAGGGCAGAATTGACAAACCTGTGTATCTAGATACATAGATACATAGAATATTTTTTAATAATGTATTCATTTTTGCACGCCTCATAAGCGAAGCGTTGAGGTGGGTACTACTGTCACTTCGCGCAAAACATCTGATTTTTCAAACTTAAAATGTCTTTATGTATCATACATTGCACTTGTAAGATAATACATACACACACATATTAAGAAAAAACACTATTTTTAACGTTCATGATATTTTTGATGTCATTTTTGTTATTTAAACTAGTTAAAAAACAGTTTAAAAAAGTTCTGTCTTGGACGTCCGTGTGTCTGTATGTGCGGATCCTTTTTCTTGTTAACACGATAGCGACCGAAATACTTTAAGTACTAATCGAGTCTTTTTTTTTTCTCTTACGCTTGAGTATGCTCAGGAATAGAACCCTTTCATTTTTCAGGGTCTGATTCGATGTGGTATAATTGTTATTAAATAAACAAAAATAATAATTAATAAATATTTATTAAAAAAAAATTATGAGGCGTGCACTTTTGGATTTTCCAAATTATTTGTATAGTACTATACTGGCAATGTCCTGTGTGGAAGGCGTCGGTCGCCTCTAGCACAGGTTTATACCTAGTTGAGGCGATCGTCGAGTTTAAATTTAGGTCAATGTATATGTACTAAATAAAATATTTTTATTTTTATTTATTATTTTTATTATAGATGTATAACCTAGTAGGACCTAAATAAATAAATCTGTGTCTGTATTCTTATAATCACTACAAAGTCTAAAACAAAGTAGCTGTCGCTGTCTGTCCGTCTCTATGTATGCTCAAAAATCAAAATTAATAACTACATAGCGGAATTTGATAGGTCGAGTGATTCTCGAGTATGGTTTTAGTACATACATAATAATATATAGTTTACTAGCGGTCCGCCCCGGCTTCGCCCGTGGTACCTACATGTTTAAACTATCCTATCTCTCAAGTTGGATCAAACTGCACATGGTGTGCGAATTTTATTGCAATCGGTTAAGTGGTTTAGGACTGCATTGAGGACAAACATTGTGACACGAGATTTATATATATGTATTAAGATATCTAGACAGAGCGGGCGAAGTCGCTGGCGGAAAGCTAGTTATACCAGTATTATCCATTTATATACATAATGGATAATGTTGGTACATAATATTATTTATGTATATGTAAGGATTATTCCTGCTTCGCCTGGGTTGACAAAAAATGTGACATGTTTAATATAGGTAACCTACACGTTAATTGATAATTCGGTATAGTCGTTTTTGAGGTGAATCGTAACAATCGTTAAATATGATGTAATACGAACATACCTTACAAAAGGACTTTAATCTTATAAAAATAAAGAAAATAGAAAAATCTTATCTTAGAAAAAAGAATCTTATCGGTAGGTATGTGCGTCTCGCTATTTGTGCGTCACTTTTTGAGATATGTCTGTGTTGATATGAAACTTATTTCAGAAATTCTACTATAAGATCTATTATTCTATAGAGCAAGCGTACCAAAAATTTATTTTTCTTTAAATTAAAAGTATTTCAGTTAAAATAGGATGATTATTATTACTAGGTTTTGTATATTTATTTCAATTACTTGTTCGAAGCCACTCGTCAAATATTTTATTTCGCAACAAGAAGAAGCCTAACATTCATCAAGGTTTAATAATTATCTTTACTTCGGAATTTATCTTAAACTAGCTTCCGCCCACGACTTTGTACGTGTATCCCCGTTTTTCCCCGTTCCCGCAAGAATTTCGGGAAATCCTTTCTTAGCGGATGCCTACGTCCTAACATCTACCTGCATGCCAAATTTCAACCCGATACGTCCAGTGGTTTGGGCAGTGCGTTGATAGATCACTATATCAGTCACCTTTGAGTTTTATGTATATATGTATACATATATATTATACAGGGTGTAATCGTTAAGTGTGCACAGGCGATTTTTCCGTAAGTATTACAGATAACAAAAAACTTTAAACTGATATCGAAAGTACTTAACGTAATGAGTAAAATGGCGGTAATAAATTTTTAAAAATAAATCGAGAAATATCAAAAAAATTATCTTTAAACCCTCCCATACATTAAGTATGAAATATGAATATCCCATATGTAACATTTAATATGAAAGATTTTAGCTTTCTTTTTCTTTTTTGGTTTTCTGCTTTAATTACTTCGCAAATTTGAAGTGGCATTTTCCACGCTTTTTCCGGACATTTTCACGCATTTTCCGGATATTTTCCACGCATTTTCCGGACATTTCTCAGGCACTTTCCGGGGATTTCCAGGCATTTTCCGGTTATTTTCCGGACATTTTCACGCATTCTCCGGACATTTTCACGCATTTTCCGGACATTTTCACGCATTTTCCGGACATTTTCACGCATTTTCCGGATATTTTCCGGACATTTCCACGCTTCTCCCGGACATTTTCACGCATTTTCCGGATATTTTCTGGACATTTTCACGCATTTTCCGGATATTTTCCGGACATTTTCACGCATTTTCCGGATATTTCCAGGCATTTTCCACGGTTTTTCCGGAATTTTCACGAATTTTCCAGGGATTTTCCAGGCATTTTCCGGTTATTTTCCGGGAATTTCCACGCACTTCCGGATATTTTCCAGACATTTCCCAGGCATTTTCCGGTTTTTTCCCGGGGATTTTTCAGACATTTTCCAGACATTTACAGGCTATGTCAGGGAAATGTCCGGAAAATGCCTGGTAAATATCTGGAAAATACCCGGAAAATGCGTGAAAATGTACGGAAAATGCGTGGAAATGTCCGGAAAAACGTGGAAAATGTCACTTCAAATTTGCGAAGTAATTAAAGCAGAAAACCAAAAAAAGAAAAAGAAAGCTAAAATCTTTCATATTAAATGTATATGGGATATTCATATTTCATACTAATTAATGTATGGGAGGGTTTAAAGATAATTTTTTTGATATTTCTCGATTTATTTTTAAAAATTTATTACCGCCATTTTACTCATTAGGTTAAGTACTTTCGATATCAGTTTAAAGTTTTTTGTTATCTGTAATACTTACGGAAAAATCGCCTGTGCACACTTAACGATTACACCCTGTATATAGATTCTTGAGGGGTTAAAAATTACAAATAGACATGACACTTTCTATACTTTCAAAATGCTAGTAGGTACATTTGAGCTGAAATTCCTACTTAATATTATTATGAATGCGAAAGTAACTCTGTCTATCTGTATCTTCTTCACTCCTAAACCACCGAATCGATTTTGATGACGCGAGTTAGAATCAATAGATATTTGGGATTTGGGAATTTCGCACGCACATACCACATAATATGATTGATTTCGATGTGAGTCATCAAAAAAAAAAAATACTATTTGGTTTATCACACGTGATAAAGTTCAAAAGTAACCGATATGACTCGTTCCTTTCCACGGTCGTAGAAAAGTGTTTTCCATCTATACTAATATTATAAAGCTGAAGAGTTTGTTTGTTTGAACGCGCTAATCTCAGGAACTACTGGTGCAATTTGAAAAATTCTTTCGGTGTTAGATAGCCCATTTATCGAGGAAGGCTATAGGCTATGATTATCGCTTTCAAGAAATACATATTTTAATACTTATATCTAATAACAAAATAAACATTTAAACCACCTTCTAGTACATTATAATACTAGCTTTTCGCCGGCAGCTTCGCCCGCGTTGTCAAAGGAAACGTAAAACCGTCCTATGTCTCCTATGTGTTAATCCAAGTTGTCCTCTATGTGTAAGTACCTATGCCTAATTTTATGAAAATCAGTTCAGCAGTTTTTGCGTGAAGGAGTAACAAACAAACATAAAAACTTTCGCATTTATAATATTAGTAGGATATCGTTCGATATCAATTTTACCGATTATTATAAGTCCTGCGATAAAATGTTAAGAAACACGGAAATAATTTTTATTTCTTAGAAAATAAATGTCTCTTCGCAAAAATCCCCTGTAGCCATAAGCCATATGAAAACGCCTATTACATAAAATTATCACGAGTTTCAATATCAGTAGATAGCAGAGAGATATGAAGATATTCGGATCAGGATGGACCTTGAGCTAAATTGCATCAACAATATAATATGTTACTATGCAGATATTAAATTTGTCGTAGGTATTTATATTGATATATCGACTCAAGTTCAAACTCAATTGGGTACTTACTCGAGAGTAAACTTAAGATATCAACTACTTAACTTAGTATTTAAAGAATCGTTATTTTTTATTATCATATTATTTACTACTAGCTGTGCCCTGCGGTTTTGCCTGCATTGCTCCGCTCCAGTTGGTCTTAACGTGATGATATTTGTATGATTAGCCCTTAGGATTAGCCTATAGCCTTCCTCAATAAATGGGCTATCTAACACAGAAAGAATTTTTCAAATCTGTCCAAAACATAGTTCCTGATATTAGCGCGTTCAAACAAACAAACTCTTCAACTTTATAATATAAGTATAGATTATTGTCTAAACTTCAAAGTCTTTCTTCAGAAACGACTTCCATGGTTACATCAGAACCGTAAAGTTTGATTCCTAACAAGAAAAGTTAGGTATACTATAGGTAGTAAATGTTCATAGATGTTTCTTATTAGTTACTAGCGGTCCGCCCCGGCTTCACCCGTGGTACATATTTCGCAATAAAAAGTAGCCTATGTCCTTTCTCGGGTATCAAAATATCTCCATACCAAATTTCATGCAAATTGGTTCAGTAGTTAAGGCGTGATTGAGTAACAGACAGACAGACAGAGTCTACTTTCGCATTTATAATATTAGTATGGATTATCTATGAAGCAATCTTTGTCAGTAAATACATAAAATACGAATTAAAACACACGTACTGACTATCTTCGAACATAATGCCTAAAATTGTAACTTGCCGATAATAATTTTGGTAATCAGGTAATCCACTAATAAATAGCATTTAATAAATTAAGATAAAATCTAAGAACGTTTGCACTCGGTTCTTTGAGATCTTTATATCGATTATTGGGTATAGTCTTGTCTTACGTAGTATTTACGTCACTGATTAGGTTTATTAGAATTATAACGTGATATTTATTTTTAATGATGCATCATGTTTCGTGTTGTTGTTGAATTCGGGGCGAAGTCAAAAGGGGTTTTTGCCTGTAAGTTTGCGCAAAATGCTTTATTCTTTTCTTCAATGGTTCTCACCACAAAAGGATCCCGCTAGTACACAACATTTGTGTATATAATGTAAAGATTAGTTTAGTTATAGTTATAGTTATATATTCTTTATTGCACACAAATTTTTAATTTTACAATACAAGGATATCAGAAGCAATTGGCGGCTTTATTGCTAAACAGCAATTTCTTCCAAGCGACCATTACCAAGCATGAAATATACAGTTGTAAATATGGGAAGATAGTGTAGTTTATTTTATTTAAACTAGATGTAAATTAATAGCGTAATCAAAAAGACAGATTTTATTTATGTTTGTTACAAATTCGGTCTGCTTGACGATTATCTATATAATAACCCAATTATGGATAGTAACAGTTATTTTTTATTTGCCTAAGAGAAGCTGGGACAAACGGCTAGTGTAGAATAGGTAATTTCCAAAAGATATCAGAATATATTTTGATTTATATGTAAATAATATTCAGAGGCGTAGAGTTCATGGAATCGTATTTTCAGCCAGATACGGAATTAATTGAAATATGGCTTTAGAAAATGTGATTAATTATTCGAAGTGTCTAGTCGTCCGCTAAACGGATGAATAAAATAAATTAGTCGTCCGATTACCGGATGAATAAAATAATTTAATCGTCCGATTACCGGATGAATAAAATAATTTAATCGTCCGATTATTCGGATTAATAGATAACCTTTTAACACTAAAGCTAGCGGGGCTCCGTCGACGCGCAAAAAAAATCAAGTTTAGGTTAGGTTAGGTTAGCCGTTAGGTTAGGTTAGGTTAGGTTTCTTAAAAAAAAAACTACACAGAAATAGGAGCCCCGCGAAGCGGGGCTCCGTCGACGCGCAAAAAAAAAATCAAGTTTAGGTTAGGTTAGCCGTTAGGTTAGGTTAGGTTAGGTTTCTTTTTAACTCAAACTCAACTCAAACATTCATTTATTCAATTAGACTACTATTTAGTAGCACTTTCGAATCGTCATTACATAGTATTTTAACATTTACCACCGATTCGGAAAGCAGTATCTATGGAGAAGAATCGGCAAGAAACTCCATAGTTGCTCTTTTAAATAATGTCAATAAATTTACATAATATGTAACTTATATCTACCTAACTACATAATATGCCAAAGAACTGTCCTGTGGTTTTTACGCGACAACCCTCCATGGGTCTTTATCGTCCATATATTCCTGAATACTGTAGTACGCTCTCTGAACTAGTACATTTTTTATGTAAGTTTTAAATTTAGTACTACTAAACTCTTTAATATTATGAGGAATTCTATTGTATAAGCGTATACCTTGACCCATAAATGAATTTTTAACTTTAGCTAATCGGAAAAATGGCATTTCAATTCTATTCTTGTTCCTTGTGCCATAATCGTGTCTATCTCCTACTCTTGTGTGTAAGTCAGAGCTTTTGTGTACATGCAAAATATTATTAAATATATACTGTGATGGTACAGTAAGGATACCAGTATTCTTAAAATGATCTCTTAGTGAGTCCCGAGCACGTAAATTATATATAGAGCGAATGGCTCTTTTCTGTAAGATAAATATAGTTTCTATATCTGCAGCCCTGCCCCACAGTAGAATTCCATAGGACATAATGCTATGAAAGTAGCTGAAATAAACCAATCTGGCCGTATCTTCATCGGTGAGATGCCTTATTTTTCGGACTGCATATGCAGCAGAACTGAGCTTACCTGCAGCGGTGTTGACATGGGCTCCCCACTGTAGTTTCTCGTCCAATGTTAACCCTAGAAATACAGTAGACTCAGTAGGATGCAATACCTCCCCGTTCAAGGTAATATCTCTGTTCAACTTTTTTACATTAGGAAGTAAAAATTCAACACAAGTGGTTTTTTTGGCATTTAATAATAAATTATTGGCAGTAAACCATTCAGATATGTGTAAAAGAGCACTGTTCACTTCGTCAACATTTGGGTCATGCCTATCCACATTAAAAATTAATGAGGTATCATCTGCAAACAGAACTATTTCACACCTATCCTGCAAATAATAGGGAAGATCATTGATATATACCAAGAACAAGAAGGGACCTAAAATTGACCCCTGTGGAACACCAATGTTAATTGACGCACCGCTAGAACGTTCTCCATTAACAACTACAGTCTGTATCCTATCATGCAGGTATGACGCTATGAGGTTCTGGGCTTTTCCTTTAATTCCATAGTGATTAAGTTTACGTAACAAAGTACAATGTTCAACGCAGTCAAATGCCTTGGAGAGGTCACAAAATATCCCTAGAGCATTTTTTGAGTTTTCCCATGCCTTATATATATGTGTTAGAAGTGCAACTCCAGCATCTGTGGTTGAGCGCCCCTTTGTGAAACCAAACTGTTTGGTGTGCAGTAAATTATTATTTGCAAAATGACTACTCAATTGGTTTAATATTAACTTCTCGAATACCTTACTTAATGTTGGTAAAATAGAGATAGGTCTATAATTGTTACAGTCTTCTTGATCGCCCTTCTTAAATAAAGGTATAACTTTACTAAGCTTTAGTAAATTAGGAAATGTACCATAGTCACAACACTTATTAAATATGGAAGCTAAATTTTTCGCAATATTTTCTATTATATTATTAACTAAATTTACGGACATTCCCCAAAGATCACAAGTATTTTTAAGATTAAGCGTCTTAAAGGCAGTAACAATATCATTAGCAGTTACGTGTCGTAATTCAAATAATGTACTGCACTCCGCAACATGGTCCCTCAAAAAGGTCTCTGCGAGTGCTGAAGACGAATTTAAACTATTAGTAATAGTAGCAGGGACACTACTGAAGAATTCTTCAAAAGCAAGCGCAACATCAGCACTTTTGTCAATAACCCTGTCATTATTTACAAGTTTTATGGTATTACTTGATTTGCTTTTACCCATTTCACCATTAATAATTGACCAAACTGTTTTAACTTTATTATCAGAGTCGCGTATTTTTTCTTTGATATACAAACGCTTTGCAGTGAAACAAACTTTTTTAAAAATTTTTGAGTAATTTCTAACATAACTAAGAAAAGATGGGTCTTTATTATATTGCTTCATACCATATAATTCATAAAGAATGTTCCTGCACCTATGTATACTAGCTGTCGCCCATTTACTAAATGGTAAATCCTTGGTAATATTTAAAGATTTAACTTTAAATATTTTTTCAAATTCTTTATGTACTAAATTAAAAAGATTTTTAAACATTTCACAAGGACTATTAGGATAGGATTGATCATTTAGTACGGGCAGGTTTTTATTAATATTATTCCTAAATTTATTAATGCCTTTTTTAGTTATAGGCCTAACATTAATCCTTTTAAATGTAGGTATGCAATCCCATTCAAAAACTACTTTCTGGCCACAGTGATCCGAAGTCAATGTATTGAGAATATTTTTCTCTAAACAGATGCAGTCACAGTATATATTATCAATACAAGTTGCAGAAGTAGGTGTAATTCGTGTGGGTTCGTTAAAAAGTTTATATAGATTAAATGACTGAAACAAATTAACAATTCGTGTAGCCGTTTGTGTTTGTAAAAGTAAATCAATATTAAAATCACCACATACTATAACTTTTTTTTTACTCCTGCTTAGACGCTTTAATATTTCTTCCATGACTGTCTCAAACATATTATAGTCACTGGAAGGGGGTCTATAAACGCAAACAATAATATAACGCTCCAGCTCCACACAGGACAGTTCAATGGTCCGTTCTACAGAAAGACTAACAATGTCAGTTCGTTCTTTACATTTTACACTATCATGTACAAAAATAACAGAACCTCCGTGAATAGCCTGTGTCCTAAAGTATATACTTTTTAATTTGTAATTTTCAATATTTACTAACGACTGACATTGTTTAAGCCAATGTTCTGTTACACAAAATATTTTAATATTGTTATCATTCAGAAACAATTCTATT
This sequence comes from Colias philodice, assembly GCF_061535455.1. Lineage (NCBI taxonomy): Eukaryota > Metazoa > Arthropoda > Insecta > Lepidoptera > Pieridae > Colias > Colias philodice. Next base: position 10,920,706 of record NC_143093.1, on the reverse strand, counting down.
TCTAACAATTTGCTAGCCAAGCCTTGAATATTTTGATGCACAATGGAAAAAGACTGCTTAGCTGTTGTCTTATATACTAGTTTAAATCTAGCTTAGGGCTAGATTGTCTGTCTACACTTAATCTAGGTTGATGTATAAAATTACTACTACATAAAATTATAGTAGATCGATGGTCTGATACCGAACATGTACCAGACTGGTTAATATTATATGCTATTAACATAGCAAGTTCACGCTTATATCTATATGGCAGATACACTGTATTCTTTGTCAAAGTAAAAGATTGAATACATGAGTTAATGTCAAAGTAAATAAATGCATCACGATGATGATTTGTTAGGTTATACAATTTTAAATTCATATTATGAATTAATCTATTTTGTTCTTGTGTCAAACCAGGTAGGTATGGCAAGGTACACAACATAAATTTACATTTAGTCTTACTACTAATATCTAACATTTTTTTTAATCCTACATCAATATCCTTATTATTTATATTTAAACTGTCCCCATATAATATAATTACAATATTATTCTTATTAAAGCTGAAATGATCCAGTGATTTGATTATATATTTAAATGAACTGTTAGGCGTACAAACATTAGTAACTTTAAGCCCTAAGTTGTTGAGCATAGCGCCAAATCCCTGACCAATATTATCTGACAACACAATTATTTCCTGCTTTGAAAGGTATTTAGTATTACTGGTTGGAATTGTGGTAGTGGGTTTAACACTATGTATGTCTGTGTAGTCAGGCTTATGGGGCGACGGTTGCTCATTGTCATTGTTTGAACACTGACATACATATTTATTGGTCAGCGACATACATATTTATTGGTCTTAAAAAAAAAACTAAACAAAAATAGGAGCCCCGCTTCGCGGGGCTCCGTCGACGCGCAAAAAAAAAATCAAATACCTACGTGTGCCCTCCTCCCCCCTGCTCCCCCCACAAAAAACCTATAATACGTGCGGCAGTTCTCTAAAGAAACCCCGATAACCTAACTATATAGATCAATAGATGTTATCGGACGATTAAATTATTTTATTCATCCGGTAATCGGACGACTAATTTATTTTATTCATCCGTTTAGCGGACGACTAGCTTTGTCCTTAATTATTATTTCTCTGACGTGCGTACATCAATACAAGATCTTCAAATCAAAAGAAGTTCAATTTTTTATTTATTTACTTATAGATTTATACTTATCCAGTAAGATTTGTACATCCTTTTACAAGACTTCCAAAAAAATGAGATAAACTGATAAAATTAATTACGGATATGTATTTATGATTTTGTAAAAACCCAATATTTATAACTCGAATATTAGAATCTATACTATCAATAAAAATGATCTACGTAGTTTTCATAATGAATAACGAATACCATATCAATACAAATAAACTATTTATTAACGAATTTTCAACGCTATTATACCTACATAATATAAAAAAACAAGCCTCGAAAATAAACAAAATATAAAACATCATAAATGATATAACATAACACATCGATAATAATTATTGGATTTTCTATATAACACTGATATGTTATCAATGATTTATAATTATAAAAACATGCGTTTTCATGCCTTCGTAATAAGAACAATTGAGTTCGTGAGCACTTCAATTACCTGGATATTAGTCATTGCATGAATGTTCTGAATTATCAGTTAATAGGAAGTTAATTGCAAATTTGGACCTTATGCGAACTTTCTAATCTAAGGAATGTTGGAAAACCCAATACATAAGTAATTTTATATACCTACACAACTGTGCAAAATGTATTTGGTGAATCTAGTGGTATAGAATATTGCTACGGAATTTATAGATCTCCTTTGATCAAACTTTGCGATAGATGGGATAGATATATTATGAGTTTAGTTAAAATAATAGTTGAATAATAAATATTAAATTGACTGCATGTTTTACATTTATTTACAAAATCTCTCGAAGAAGAGTGTACAGAAAACGCTCTAGAAACTTATGAAGTTACCAGTATTTAACCCTGGATTTTTATTGGATTTTTCTTTAATTGATAATTATTTGTTCACTAATTTAAATAATACTTTCATTACAGGATACACAAAACCCTTCGTAAAATGCGGCAAAGCTGGCTACGTATTACCCGGCTCTTTCAAGAAGCAAGCAGAAGCGATTTACAATGTGCAAGTTAGGCCTGATGATATTTGGGTCATTACGTATCCTAGATCAGGTAATATTTATTATTTAGTCATCTTCTTAAATAATACGTCATTTTCTTCAATTAAATGTTATAGTTTATATTAAATGGGAACCTTTTCAAATAAATTGTACTGCGGAAGGAAAACCAAATTCAGACCTTACCTTTAAATTTGGAGAAAGGGAAATAGTGCAGAGATATCCTTATTACTTTTTTATCCGTTTGCCTTTTCCTTTCTCAAATCTGATTCCAGAAATCTTTAATTAGAATAAATAAAACGTAAACCAATCGAAACACAAGGCAACAGAGTAAACGTAGTATATTGTAGTCTACTTGAATTTAACGGACAAATATAGTGATTCTGATGTTTGTCAGTTTTATCAAGAATTATGGAAAAATTAACATAAGCCCTTGAACCTTGAGCAATATTAAGGGTGGTTTCATCCCTTGCTGATATCCTTGATACCCTTTTTGACTTTTGGTGAATATTAATAATATTTAATCCATTAGTTATTGCTATTTTAAACACTTTTGCTTGCCGATTGTCCATTCCCATCGTTAAATTATAGGTTTATCTTACAAACGACAAATTGGAAAATATATGACATCGGCATATCAATAGTTGATCCGTTGCCTGACTTTATCTCCATAGGAAACCTAATCCTTACCCAGGTAATTTAAGTTGACGATGATGATTCTCTATACTTTTTCAGTATGAAATTTCCTCGTGTCTTAAAACAGGAGGCAGTGTGGAAAAATGACAGCGCTATAGGGTGTCTAGCGTCATCACTTTTCCACACTGGAAGTAATTACATGACATGGTAGTCCCTTGTCCCTGAAGTATTGAAATTACATTTTCCTTGTACCACCTATCACTATGAGCGTACACTATTTTGTTGGTATTCGATAAGATATCTACTCTGCATTATCACCTATATTGTTACTACAGTTTTGATGTCACGGTTCGCTATCAGCTTGTTATGGAAATATTCCATACGTGTTTTGCTGAAAGCTTTTGTAGTAGTCGGGTTTTTTCAGCACTGATTTATCAGACATCTGTTAAATTAGCGTATCAACATAATAAAGCGTGTGTGCTGAGCACACGTGTCAGAAGTGAAACTTCTTTGGCAAGATTCAAAGATATCAAAACCGCCTCCTTAGTCCATGACGTGACGGTATTGCCATGACGCAACTTTGAAATGTGAGTCTCAACGCGCCTGAAGAAGTTTCAGTTCTAAAATCGTTAGGATTCAATAATTTTAATTATAATATGATGGGTATTACTTGGGATTGGGAAGATAATTTAAAAAAAATATGTAGTATAAACCCAGTCACGATGACTAGGTTTTGTTTATGTTATCAACGCAATGAGTCAGTTGTGTTCAATTATTAATCACAGGTTTATTTACTTAACCAAAGTTTATCCCAGGATTCTGTTGTATGTAATATGTACATGTAATATTGTGTATTATGTTGAACTAGATTTCCGCCCGCGGCTTCGCCCGCGTTTTCAAAGGAAAACCTGCATAGTTCCTAGTTCCCGTGAGATTTCCGGGAGAAAACCTATCCTATGTATTAATCCAAGTTACCCTCTATATGTGTGCAAAATTTCATTGTAGTCGGTTCAGTAGTATTTACGTGAAAGAGTAACAAACACACACACATATCCTCAAAAACTTTCGCACTTATAATATTAGTAGTATGTGCTGAGGTGCATGCAAATTGAAAAGTATGAAAATAGAAGAACCTCTTAAGTCAATTTATCGCTACAATAACATATACAATTGTAAAAGAAATGGAAATAAAATAGGGAAGAAATACAAGGAATATACATAATATCTTAATATATACAGTGGTGGTCACATAATTAAAGACACCCCCTAATTGACCATAAAATATTTATTTTAGGAAGTACAAATATCTGAAAAAAGATATTTAATCTAGTATTATTTTTATTAAACCATACAAGACAATATGTTCTTTAAAATGAGGGACAAAAAATAGTTATATTCCTTGTTAGTTTCGACACTTGCTCTCTGTGGGAATGTAACACAAACTTTGTTAACGTACGTGTAGCTGGCCACTTAATTAAAGACAACAAGAAATTAGTTATAATTTTTATAAATAAAAAGAAACGGCATTGTGCTTTACTTCGTTTTGTCGCGTAATTTCATAAATCGTTGACACTCTATAATTTTTTTGGGTATTTTTAACTTTTAAAATTAAAATTCATACGTTTAATAGTTTTAATATCAATTATTATGGTTAAAAACAAGAGTTGCGACTCGTCCACAAGAAAAAATATTTTTAACTTCCATGATAATTAAACTGTTTCAAGGATATGGTTATGAATGCTATAAAACATGTCAAGATGCTCCACACGATCGAAAACGTACACAGAAAAGCAAAACCACTTAAAAACTAAACTAAAATACTCGTCCGAAAGATTCAAAAATGGTGTTGTTGGCTAAAAAGATCCATTTAAAGGGTCGGAACTGATACAGTTCAGAGTTGTATGGTGCAGCAGGCTTGAAGGGGGTGTCTGCAAGGACAATTAGATGGAGACTGTGTGAGGAAAACTTGCACTGAAGAGTATCTCGGAAAGTACCATTTTTGAAAAAACAAAATGTGAAGGCAAGATTTCACTTTGCTACAAAATACGAACACTGGACTGAACGAGAATGGAAACATGTGTTGTTTTGGCATGAAACTAAGATTAATATGATTAATTCTGTCAGAAAACAATATGTAAGACGCCATCTCAATAAGGAAATGTATCCAAGATACTCTAAAAAGTAGTCATACATGGGGGTGGAAATATCAATGTGTGGCGCTGTTTTTCTGGACTTGGTGTTGGATCTGTCAAAAAGACAGAAGGCAACATGGATAAATTCCAGTACAAGTATATTTTAGAGGAATCCATGCTGCCCTATGCGGAGGAAAATTTACCTGTTGTTTGGACTTTTCAACACGATAATGATCCTAAGCACACAGCAAAAGTAGTGAAGTGCTTGTTAGGGAACAAATCTGTAACTGTTTTGGATTGGCCCCCCTACAGTCCGGATTCAAATCCGATCGAAAACTTATGAAATCAAGAAAGAAAGAAGTCGCGGCAAAGCGATCATCAAACGTCGACTAACTTTGCAAAGCATTTTCGAAGAATGGAACCAATTTAATGATGCAACTTGAACAAAATTAGTTGCTTCAATGCCCAAGAGATGTAAACCGTCATTACTGCCAAAGGACATGCAACCAAATATTGAAAAGTGTAAAAATGTTTTGTAAATACGTCAGGTATTTTGTGTTGTAAAAATAATCTCATTAAAATAATAATTTTTTATATATTTTCTTATAAGCGAGTCTAATGTCTTTAATTATATGGCCAGACCTTTGCTAGGTTAAAACTGCTAGTAGTACGGATGAACCGAATAAAATCTAACAAACCGACAAGTTTTGTAGATAAAATTTAGTTTAGCATTAGACAACACATACCTGAATATTTTAAAATTATTTAACAAGTTCCAATGGTAGTGTAAAAAAAAATTTTGAGAGAAGTGTCTTGAGTAGTATAAAATGTTCTTTAGTGTCTTTAATTATGTGACCACCACTGTATAAATCTCGTGTCACAATGTTTGTCCTCAATGGACTCCTAAACCACTTAATCGATTATAATAAAATTCGCACACCATGTGCAGTTCGATCCAACTTGAGAGATAGGATAGTTTAAACATGTAGGTACGAAGGGCGAAGCCGGGACGGACCGCTAATATAATATACTATGTACGGTAGTCTATAATATATATGTATAAATCCGACTGAAGAACTGACTGACGAAAATATCTTATATTCCAGGAACAACATGGACACAAGAAATGGTTTGGTTACTGGAAAACGATCTCGACTTCGAATCAGCGAAGAGAACGCCTTTGTACGAGAGATTTCCTATGTTGGAGTAAGTTATATTTTTCAATAGAATAACCTTTTGTTCAAACACATTTTTTTTTTTAATTTTTATTGCCAAATGATCCTCCATTATATTTCTTGCTTGATCCTTTTATGGACCCTTTGCAGCCATACTCGATTAAAATGCTTAATTTTTATAATCATTTAGCTTTAAATAAGTTAGAAATATTAACTCTTAAATGTTCAAAGGTGTCTATTAATTTTTCGTAAAGAATTTAAATGAACCAAATTTCAAATTCATAAGTAAAAATGTTTTCGTAGGAATTAAAAACAACATTACTCACTCATACACCTATTGTCAACAGATTGACGACCCAAATCCCAGAAGTGGCGTTTGAGTTAATAAAAATAAACTTCATGAACCTAGCGCACTTTCAAGGGCTGAACCAAGCGGTCAAATGCCCAAGTTGGAAATCTCTAGAAGAAGCCCCATCCCCACGGTTAATAAAAACCCATTTACCTCTTTCACTTCTACCCCCAAATTTGTTAAAAACAGCCAAAGTGATATATGTGGCCAGAGATCCAAGGGATTGTATGGTCTCAGTGTATTATTTATACAAAATGGTGTCTAAGAGTTTGATGAGAGGAACCTTTTCGCAGTTCTGGGAGGCGTTTAGACGCGATTTGTGTGAGTTGCTGTGTTACAGTTTTATAATATTTATATGATTTTGCTAGTTTAATGTTGATTTTAAAATCTAGTAACCCTATTTTTGATGAAATTGTACCAATTAAATTTAGCCGTTGCTTATAGTATTTATTGTTATTTTTTAAATCATAATTATTTCTTTTATTTGATCTTTTCATGATGAATCTCCGGTATGTTTATTATATTCGAATATCTATATTTTTCTATAATATCTATTTTGTGTAATATTTATAATTCTATCCACAGTACCATGGATGCCAATTATATCTCACGCGAACGAGGCGTGGGAACAAAGGAACCATCCAAACTTACACTTTATGTTCTATGAAGATATGTTACAGGTATGTTATTTTATGCCCTTTATTATCAATAACATATACACCATAATTAGTATCATTAACATTTACGGTTACAATTTCAACATCAACATCTACAAAATTATTATCATCATAATCAATAACCTCACCATTACTATCAACATGACGTTGAAAATCATTACCATCATCAGGTATCAATAAGAGATAATCGGTATAATACAAATATTTAAGAACATTAAAAAAAATCCAAAAATTAACCATCTCGTTGAGAGATTAATTACAAATTATTTGAAACAATGTCTTAAAACTGCTAAGCCTTAATTCTATTTTATCAGATATTACTTGATGAAGAGTCTTCCAAATAGTAAATACATATGAGAACTTTTAGTTGTACTTAATATTGTATCTCATATAATTTGAACTGGTTGTACTTTCCCTTATATTTTATTTATATTGAAATTTCTTTTCAAGGATCTACCAAAAATGATACGCGGTGTGAGCACGTTCCTCAATCGCGAGTATACAGGCGAACAGATAAAGAAACTCGCGGAACATTTGACGTTTAGTAACTTGAAGAAGAATAAGAATGTAAATAACACAACTGGTGATAGCGAAGTGCAGTTTATCCGGAAAGGTGAGTTTTTGTAATTTTTTTTCTGATAAAAAATTAGTGATTACTAATGGCTACTTGAAGTGACTTTTACTTCTTTTCTTTTCTTTTAAAATATTTTTGACGTGACAACGTCTTATACTTCGATAAAGCCGGCTGCACGCACGAAAAAACATGACTCATGCGGCGTTACCTCGCTCTGAGGCGTTCCATGTAAGGTTTGAAGTGCAAGCGAGAGCACGGAACGAGCGACAAAGAAGCACAATCGGACGTTGTCACGTTCAACTATCGTCAGTAAACCGACTTTACAGACAACCAATTTTTTTTTTCATAATTTAATCCCCAATTCCTATGTGTTCAAACCATTCAGACATCATTCTTAAAACCATTCCAAATAATTCAATTGTACGACTTTTTGGCCTTTTCATAACAGTCATGCTATTTTTATAATATAACATAGGCTTAAATTTTAAACGACAGAGAGCTTTTCTGTAGGACCTTGTAAAAATTAACCATTTATCCAAGGGGTTTTCTTACAACTTTTACACCATTGTACAACCCTGAAAGAAAAATGAGGTGCTTTATCATTTTAATGTTAAAGCTCCTGAACGATTTGATGATTTTGATGATAATCAAAATGTATGAAGATGATTTTTGACTTCATATGTTGGACATAGAAACAGCCATCAGCATTTAGATAGACAGACGAAAAAATACTATACTTAATTTATATATTTTTTCGCCCATCCGGGATCAGGATAAACATTCATCGTGTATTATTTTGGTCTTTTGACATTTCAAGCCTTGCGTAAATATTTTTTTTTTGCCTGTAACATTTCTGGTCACAACTACATTTTAGTTCTCGTTATTTAAGGATAGATTTCAGTGGCTTCAGTTATACCTATCTATAACTTAGAAAACCTTAAATAAAATGTATTCTTGTTATCTAAAAATATCAAAGAATATCCTAACTCAGAAATATAAAGCATCTTTTGAGTTTTGACCATAAATTCGGAGCACAATTTTTCACCCGCCATGACAGCGCTCTCACTATTTCTAATTTCACTTGCCTTTCGTGTCGACACGTATTCCGTATTCTTTGAATATAAATATTCATGTCTGCTGTTTTGAAAAATTTATAGCGAAATTGTGAATTTTGCTTTGGAAATTTCAAATGTCTTGCTTCAATTCTGGGCAGTTGGAGTCAGGTTAATCAAAGAGGCTGCGTAAATTCATGTCATGCTTATTTTTGGTAGATTTTTGGTATTATGTTTAGCTTTTATTTGTTGAAAATTTTATATGAAAATAATGTTTCGAAATAGTGTTTTCATAATTCACACAAAAAAAATTGGTATGTTCTCTATTTTTAATTTAGTACAGCTTTTTTATCCGCTTACCTCTAGTGAAACCGCGGGTTAAAGCTTCAATATAATAATTGAAGTGAAACTTCTTTATCGAGGTTGGAAAAAAATTTAGTGTAACATTTTTTCGTTACGCGTGACATTTTTCCCGTGACACATTCCCATTGTTACGCGCCATCTTTTTCATATCCCTACCACGCGTGATTCGACGTATTTCTGTAAAGTTGCATATAGTAAATTATCTTTTTGAAAAATAAGGTCATAAAGAAGTTTCACTTCTTACGTGTGTACACTACACGCAAACATTTTTTTCATAAACTTTTTATTACATTTTTCTGTTCCTGAAACATATAAAAATCCTACAATATAGAATTTAATTAATATTCTTAACGATTTTAAATTTAACCTAGAAAAGTTTTATTCCTAACAAAATGACTTTATATGTCTACTTTCAACAATAAAATAATAATCGACTCAAATAATTATTAACACAACTAAGCACAACCAAAACGACCGTTACGTCCGAGAGCCCAACGGAAAGTGTGTCAAATCCGCTGTTCAGCTCATTTTTATAAACACCCACTCGGTTCGGGTTGCCAGTTGGGAATTAATTTATAACACGGCCGTTCCTGACAGTGCGGCGTCCTCGACCGCAGCATGACTTCTACCACTAGCAAGTAACATTAGATCCATCCAACCTGCTTGCTTCATACCTTGAAATCTACTCAACATCGCCTTAGCGCTGTCTCAGGAACATAAAGGAAACTTGTTAGCAATCAACCTAGTTTCGCGTTATAGTCTGAAGCGTATATCTTATGCAGGGGAACGAAAAATGACCTTCATCTCTATTTTACCATTACCAGTGCCATGGACGCAAGCGTGCACTCAAGCGGCCATAGACAAGGTGTATTAAAAAGCAAATACTTATTACAGAATTAGATACCTTCAGACTTAACACGAATATAGATAAAACTCAAAATGTAATACACCGTCGTAACGACAGTGGCTCCAAGTGCTCTCATAAGCGACAACCTGTAAAAAAACAGAGACCCATACATTTTGCATGTTCTCTAAGTGGCCTAAACACATTAGCACCACAAAAATTTAAAACAGAGAGACCCATACCTTCGTATGTTCTCTAAGTGGCCTAAACACATTAGCACCACAAAAATTTAAAACAGAGAGACCCATACCTTTTGTACGTTCTCTAGTGGTCTAAACACATTAGCACCACAAACTTTCAAAACAGAGACCCATACCCATGTATGTCCTCTAGTGGTCTATAAACAATAGCACCACAAACTCTCAAAACAGAGACCCATACCCATGTATGTCCTCTAGTGGTCTATAAACAATAGCACCACAAACTTTCAAAACAGAGACCCATACCCATGTATGTCCTCTAGTGGTCTATAAACAATAGCACCACAAACTTTCAAAACAGAGACCCATACCCATGTATGTCCTCTAGTGGTCTATTAACAATAGCACCACAAACTTTCAAAACAGAGACCCATACCCTCGTATGTTCTCTAAGTGGTCTATAAACAATAGCACCACAAACACAAAGTCTTCGACAGCAGCGGTGAGTGGCTACCGTCGTTCCTCGTTCACGCAGGCATCCCGGTGCCGTAGATTGGTTGCAAGCAGCCCGGAAGCCCGTTGTCAGCAACTGCAGCGGCGCAGTGGATGTACAGCGCACGTGCCATTGCCAGCGCACAGCACATCGTACCACTGGGAACCCTTGTTGCCTCCTTCAACACGTAGCATGTTGAGAACTGTCCCGTAGCACCTGTTATTATCATAGCAACTAGTTATTTTCTTAACAACTTTGCTTCCCCGACTCGGCCTAACCTGACCATGACTAATCAATAGCCCCAAGGTACTTAATGACTCCCGCTCACAGGACGCAACGGATGTTATTTCGCTACGGTTGAGATAATGTTCTTTCAACACTGAACAACTGAACTGAACAACAACTAATAAGCACTAAATTTAGATGGCAAACGGTCTAAAACGCGTGGCAATCCCAATTCTGATCTTAACGATTTTAAATTTAACCTAGAAAAGTTTTATTCCTAACAAAATGACTTTATATGTCTACTTTCAACAATAAAATAATAATCGACTCAAATAATTATTAACACAACTAAGCACAACCAAAACGACCGTTACGTCCGAGAGCCCAACGGAAAGTGTGTCAAATCCGCTGTTCAGCTCATTTTTATAAACACCCACTCGGTTCGGGTTGCCAGTTGGGAATTAATTTATAACAATATAATAATTATTTGAATAATTTGTTTTATTTTATTATCAGGAGAAGCTGGCGGCTGGCGAACACACTTCGACGCAAAAATGGAATTACAAGCAGAAGAATATCTAAACGACAGGTTAAGAGGTCTTACACTCAGGTACCCCACTTTCGATACAGACGAAGAGTGGTCTAGGCTGTAAGTTATACTTAAGTTATTAAGTAAGTAAGCTTAGTAATGTATTATTAGATTAAGTAGGATTAGTAATTTATTTTAGACGAAATGTAGTTTTGTAGAATGCTATTGTAGTAACAAATTATACTGTGTACAACTTGAGGTGTTAATAAATCACCTCAAACCAACGTTTATAGTATTACCTAATAATAATATTCTGAAAACTATTCAAACGGTGTTAATAATTGCCTCAACTACAAACAATTTTCTAAAATAAAAACAAAACCTTCACCTTTTTTAACCTTTGGTTTAATAATAAAATAATAATATGTGAACTGTCTAAGCATTTATAACTCTGCATTTTTTATGTAACTGTCTGTGTATGCGTTTGCATGTGTATATTCGCGCTGTGATTGTGTGCCATAGTGTAAGAATATTTAGACAGGACCTAGTAAAGTGAAATAAAAATACATGTATTTCATGTTTTGCATTTTCAATAGCATATATTGTAATGTATTTATTTTAGGTAAGTAGAAAATTATGTTCACTATAGATGATGATGTTTGAGTAATAGATTTTTTACTTTGATAAGTAAGCATTTTAAAGTTTGAATATGAAATGCATATGAATGGATAAATAAATGGGAGTTTATTGCAATATTAATAATTATGCTCTCTGCTTAAAATACAGTTAAACTGTTAAAAAAAATAAACAGAGATGTGATTAATAAAAGCACTAAGATTATTTTTAATTTTTACATTTATTATACTAATTGTCAGTTCCTTAATACCTTTAATAAGACTGATCTTTAAGGTTTCAGCTGAGAATATTTAGAGAATTATGTAATCTATTGTATTTCATTTCAATAATATTTATTAAGCAATGATTGCCTCACATACGACTTTACTTATACACAAATTTTGACACAAATGTCGAAATGAAAAATTAAAATAATTATAATATATTATTATTTTATTAAGGGCCGATTTATCAATCGTTGGTTAAAATTTATCCGTCCAATAAAGTATTACACGAACATTTTAAAATGTCACCTGTATACTGTCAAATACGGACAAATATAATATATTTTTAAATGGTAGTTTAATACTTTATTCGATGATTAAGTTTAACCAAGGATTGAAAAATCAGCCCTTACTGTAGTTCCATAATTAGTCTATATCCAAATTTATCGGTTAAGAGGTAATAAAATAATAATAACAATTAATGATTAAAATGATTGTCGCATTTATTATAATATTATGTAAGTATATGTATAAGATTTAATTTTAGTTTCACATGAAAATGTTACGAACTTGTATCATAAAAATGTTATACAGGACCCTAGGTTCCTTTTAAAGTTTTAACCCATGTACAAAAGAGGCAAAACTATATCATTAATTAGTGTATTGTTAATATTATAATAAATAATTATCATGTAAAGCACTTTATGTAAGATATTTGTGAATATTGTTACGTTTTTAACATTAAAATATTGAAGACTTGTACATTTATTTATTTTTAATTCATCATTTTGTTGCGACCTTTCATATCACACCTCCTTAGCAAATTTTCTTTACAAGCAATTAAGTTATGAGATTTTAAAGCCAGGTTCAAGTTATAGAGGCACTATTTAGAAATATCTTTATTAGTCTACACTGAACCCAGAACCATATAAGCCCTAAGGTCTAATTGTTGTAACACAATAACAAAAAAAAAAGAAATCACCACCAAAAAATTAATCGCAATTTAAAAGTACCCTCTCGCGTCTTCAAGTTTTGATAAACGACGCACATCTGTGTCTAACAAACGATGCAGTAATGATTATCGAGCGATAGCCCGAACATTTGAGACGTAAATCTCGTAATAAATGGTTATTTATCATCTCAAATCTTCAGGGATACGCTTTATTAATACCACTACACGTCAGAGCCGGGTGTTGGGAATGGGTGGTATTGAAGCGTGGGGTTTGGGGCCCTGAATAAAGCACAATATAGAAGAAAGTCTTGAAAGCCTTCATACGTCATGTTATCCCGTTTCATTTGGGGCCCCGAATAAAGCACAATATAAAAGACAGCCTAGAAAGCCTAGTTATCCCGTTACGACTAATTATTTCCATCCCTTATTTTATTCACATAAAGCCTATTTCTTGACCGAAAACAGCATGTGTCCTATATACCAGGAATGTGTCTTCGATATATCCCTTTCATTAATGTTGGCTCAGTGGTAGGAATATTAAAGTGAATCAGATAGGTTGTTTTTTAGTACGGAAAACCTTAAATGGGTTGATTATCTTATTAAACTTACCAAGTGTTATCAGAGCGTTATTTGCCAGCAATCGGTTACGTTTAATTTTATAGAGACAAGTTAAAATCGGAGCAGGCATTCTATCAATCAGGTGGTTGTTTTCCTTTATGTCTTATTATTTAACTTTAGCTTAATTTTTTACAGTTTATACATTACAAACATGACATTATGCATAGAAAAGATATGTAGTTACACATTACATTATATTATTTGAAATGAAATGAAATGAAATATGTTTATTATGGATACATAGAAGATACAAATAAAATAAAACAAGAAACTTAAATCTAACTTAAATCTATGTTTGCCACAAAAGGCTTGCCACTCAGTGCGATACACTGATTTTCAGTGGTTGCCTTAGAATGCCTTGCTGACAGCGGATGTATGTTTTGAGGATGTATATTTGGGGCCTCTCATACAGCGAATCCGGTCTCGTCTCACGGATGCTATAAATCAAAACTTGTAATAATCTTGACTATAAATCTGCTATGTAAGGATGCTACATCTCTATGCTTATATAATGAATTGTACAATATAAATAGTTATTTAATTAAGTGATACATTGCGGTCGTAATTTGGAAATTAATTTGATCAACTATGACATTCGAATTAAAACCCACGGTTTGTGGAATTTGATGTTATTCAATGGTTGGAATATTTTGTGGTAGAAGTATAACAATGTTAAATAAATAAAACAAAAATATGGCACGTCTATTTTAAGTGTGTTTGGTATTTCATTAATTACATACACATAACATAAATTTATAGACAACTAGACAAAGACAAAAATCATCGCTATGGCTATAATGTACTTTTTAAATTAATATAATAAGGGTCCTCAACTAAAGATTTCTCATTTATCATAATATATTATGATGATTTACATATATAAAAATAATTGATTAATTTAGTACCTTTACATAGTTTAATAGTAGGGTTAAGTAGATAAAATACACAATCTCGTTATGTAACTCCAAATGTTAGCATTAATCTTATCAAATGTCTTGGTTTAGCTTCTAGACGACCGCATTTGGTTTGTCTTAGAATATAGTGTCTTTGAGATTATTATGTACTAGCTTTCCGCCCGCGGCTTCGCCCGCGTTTTCCAAGATAAACCCGCATAGTTCCCGTTCCCGTGGGATTTCCGTTATAAATCTATCCTATGTGTTAATTCAAGTTACCCTCTATATGTGTGCTTAATTTCATTATAATCGGTTGAGTAGTATTTGCGTGAAAGAGTAAACATACACACATCCTCACAAACTTTCGCATTTATAATGTTAGTTGGACTAGTAGGATAGGATAGTGAATAGAGGGTACTTAGAGTATGGGGATTCTCTTCATAATTGAAAATTATAACATATGCATAATTATTTCTTACGATCTTAAAATTGCAACGCTATGTTATATTAAATGAGCGATATGTTATATTGTCGATAATAGCAAAGTTAATAGCACCACTAGTTAATATAATTTGTAAGCATAATGGTATATTAGTCTGAACATATTACCGTAATCATGATATAAATTTGGTACATATATTGCAAAATACAGTAATATATAATAATAATGGCTTCATTTATTACTTATCGCATTCATTATCAAGAACTTACAAACGAAAACATTAATTCTAAAATAAAACGCCTGTAACTAAATGAAGGCAAATTTATCAATCATGAAATTTGCTAAAACAAAGTGTAAAATTGAAATTTACGAGACAAAGCCCGTATTCCCACATTCCCATTGTAGCAGGTAAGTTAAAAGGTAACAATGGTTACTTTTGTTTCGTATTATTACGAAATCCATCGGCCCGTTAATTATTACATTAATCAAGCGGTAAACGATGGCAGAGTCTAAACTGGCTGTTGTGTTCCGCTTGGATCCCAATTAATTTGCGTTTTAAAGTATGGGGATGAAATAGATGTTCACTATTAATATTGTACAGGAAAATTCTTTGTACGATTCACGGATATTTGGAAATAGGCCATGTGGTGTTTCAATGCTGCTCCTGCCTCCTATTAACTAAAAAAAAAAAAAAAATTCGTGTCTTTTTCAAACCCTAAAATAGAAAATTTATCGGAATTAATCCATAAGTATATATATATGCCATAATTAATGTATACCTGCTATAAATGTGTTACATATAGCATAGATGTAGATTATGACGAAAATGAAAATGACGAATAGCTTTAAAATCACAGCAGTTTTCCCTGATAACATGTCCCACATATTTAAATTGACACCAGAGGTATTTGGCAAATAGTAAGTAGGGACTTAAGATTGCTGCTTTGTACCACTTAGGGCATCAATATCAAAATAACACCTTTTACATTATAAAATCTCCTACACGTACACAGAGCGCAAAGTGGAAGCAACCACCAACCCCGCTATCCATAATGGCTGACTAGGAGCCAGTTCATTGTTAAAACACAAAGAAGGCATAATTAAGATAAAACCTACACAATTGTGCTTTACGCATACCGCGAGATCGCTTGCATTATTGTGAGTTTAATGAGATTACTCCACCTAGTGGGTCAAATGATTATAATATGGGTTTTTTTTTGTGGCAAACTATTTTAAATTAACGAATAATATTCCAAAATTCTTTTGGGATGATTGTCTTTTTACGAGTCTTTTTTAGTACAGTCAAAGTTCCTTATTCGCGCTTCCTTCATTCGCGGTTTCACTATTCGCGGGTGGAAAAAATGCGACCTAATTTCTATATTCGCGGTCCAAAATTCTTTATTCGCGGATCTAATCGGTACATCGGTACATACATTTATGTATTTACCTAAGTAAAAATCAATTGTTATCCTTAGAAAACGCCTGAACTACAACTACGAATTTATAATGTCGACTAAAAAACGAGTAAAAAGTGCTAAGCCATTGCCTAAACCTGAAGATAATACCTAATTAAATGGTAATTAATAAATATGTATGGTCAAAAATTTCAATAAAACTGATTTCTTTATGTATTTGATTCCTTATTTCGTCACCTAGGAACGTATCCCCTATAACCCCATACAAATTTCCATTCCATATTCACGGTTTCTCTATTTGCGGCACATTTACGGAACCTATTGCCCGCGAATAAAGAACTTTTACTGTATATGAAAACCTTATAAATTTAATTTTATTAAAGAATGACGCAATCGCCACAAAATTGTACTTGGTTATTTGTGAATTGAAATATAATCCATATACTAATATTATAAATGCGAAAGTAACTCTGTCTGTCTGTCTGTTACTCAATCACGCCTAAACTACTGAACCAATTTGCATGAAATTTGGTATGGAGATATTTTGATACCCGAGAAAGGACATAGGCTACTTTTTATCCCGGGAAAATGACGCAATCCCGGAAATCCCACGGGAACGGGAACTATGCGGGTTCTTCTTCTCGGACTGCGCGGGCGAAGCCGCGGGCGGGAACCTAGTATTATATATTTTATATGTAGCGTTATTAAAATATTATAACTTATTGTAATGAGCGGCATTATAACATTAATATTGAATGAATTACTACATAATACATCATCGATTCTTATACATAATTCTAGTAACAACTGGAAATTTAATTTATTTTATTAAAAAATAAATGTATCAGACATTGAATTACACCAATCTCTTATAAGATTTATCTAGACTCTAGATCGAAGAAAAATAGATTTGATTTAGTGGAAAAGGCCTGAAGATATCAAGGATAATGGAAGCTTATACACTTATTTCTTTAATCCTACTATACAATATTATTCTCCATTCTTTTATTTATTTATTTATTTTATATTACTACTAGTGGTCCGCCCCGGCTTCGCCCGTGGTACCTACATGTTTAAACTATCCTATCTCTCAAGTTGGATCGAACTGCACATGGTGTGCGAATTTTATTATAATCGGTTAAGTGGTTTAAGAGTCCATTGAAGACAAACATTGTGACACGAGATTTATATATATTAAGATACTAGCGGTCCGCCCCGGCTTCGCCCGTGGTACATGTTTACGTTCTCTCTACATAAGAACCATCCTCGTACTTCAAGGAATATAATAAAAAAAGAATTATCGAAATCGGTTCAGTCGTTCTCGAGTTATGCGCTTACCAACACATTTTGCGATTCATTTTTATATATAAGAAGAAGAAGATACAATAACTATATTTCTAAATTCATTGTGTGTTAAATTATTGTCTCTTAAAATGATGTAGAAATTAAAGTACAGTTGTAGACCGTATTTATGTGTTTCTTTTCATAGTCAGATATGAATTTTTGTTTCTTGTAATTATGGGTATATTAAACAAAACATAAATCTGCCTGATAAATCCAAAATACCTACTTGATAATGGTTAAATCTAAAATCTGAACGATATTTTATTATATTGTCCGAATACTATCGCGTTGAAATACACAGATTTTCTTAAAATTAAAGATTTCAATTTCTATGAAGTTTCAAAAGAAAGCACCATTTTATTATTTTAACCCAACGTGTCGCACATTTTAAGCGACGCACGTGTTCATATCTATTATTTGCGGACACAGAATCTTGGAAGTTAAATACCTTTTTTGATTTTCTATTTCTACGTGACTCTCTTTTATACTGGACTCTTTATTATTTGATTTTGAATACTAGTTGAATCACGCAACTTCATATTTTCTTAAAATACATATTTTTATTCATTTTTGCACAAATTGCACTGTATTCTACTCGTAGCATGACACTACAACTTTCTGTCCTCATCTGTTCCTCTATCTAATATAACACATTTTTAAATCGAGCCAGTAGTTTTTGAGCTTAGCACGTTTAACCAAGCAAACTCTTTAGCGTTAAAATATTGGTACAGTGACCTTTCAGAACAATTATTATATCTATCAATAAATTAAAAACTAAACTTGGCCATCGCTGCGAGGTCTGTGTTGTACCTACCTTTTATTTATTTGGATTGTATTTTCTAGTTTTTCATTTTGGGCTTGTGTGCGAAAATAAATCGCTTTTAAAGTCCACTAAATAGTCTTAAATTTCTTAATATTATTTGGATTAGCAACTATTAAACCTTTTATAAGCTTGTTTTGTAAAGAAATATACCTATTCGGTATAACACTGCGTCAATTCAAATACCAGTGGAGCAATATTATAGCGGCCTTGACTCCGAAAATATACTAATTTCAATAAATATGTCGGATTTGTTTAGCGATACCGGTTATCAGTACGTAATATTAAACTAGTTATTACTAATCATTCCGATATTAATATTTGAGAAGAATTTATTGTTATCTATATCTATACTAATATTATAAAGAGGAAAAGTTTGTATGTATGTATGTATGTATGGTTTTCACGCATAAACTACTGGACCGATTTTGATGAAATTTGGCACAGATAATCTTTAGACCCTGAGAAAGAACAAAGGCTACCTTTTATTGCGAAATATGTACCACGGGCGAAGCCGGGGCGGACCGCTAGTAATATAATAATTATATAGTCTTAAATAACTGAAAAACACGCGTTAACTCATGAAATTGTTGTATTGTCACCGATCAGTGAAATTATTATAATATATTATGATGAATGATGATACATAAGTAATATAATGTTTTGTAAAATTAAATTATAAAACTAACATGATTTAAAAGAGCAACTATGGAGTTTCTTGCCGGATCGTCTCCGTAGATACCTACTGCTTTCCGAATCGGTGGTAAATGCTAAAAATAAGTAATGACAATGACGTTTCAAAAGTGCTTCTAGAAGAAGTCTAATTGAATCAACGATTGAATTAAATATATCCATCAAAATCAAATCTAAAGGAGTCAGTAACATACAAAGATTTTATAAAAACAAACGCTATGAACGCATTTTGGAAATTATTATCAAAGATACGTTACGTTTCAAGTTTATAATCTTACTAGCTTACCGCCCGCGGCTTCGCCCGCTTTGACTTAAACCTAATAAATTATACACTAAAACCTTCCTCTTGAATCACTCTATCTATTAAAAAAACCGCATCAAAATCCTTTGCGTAGTTTCAAAGATTTAAGCATACAAAGGGACATAGGGACAGAGAAAGTGACTTTGTTTTATACTATGTAGTGATGCCATTTTCCTCAAAACATTCTGACTTTAACATCATAGATAAATAATATGTTTAAATTGAATAAATCCATTATTACATCCAAGTCTCAAGTAAGATTACCTAGAAATTGCTTTGTAAATCTAGACCTCATTTCCAGGTGATTTCAACTTTCAGATTATATAATAAACCTCAGGAAATTATTGTACAGGGTAGAGTATCTTGTACAGACTATGTAAATATAGTATAGTATCCTGTTTCTTAAGTTTCTATTAATATGTCCTATAGTTTTCTAAGAATGAAAATTAATTTTGTTAAAGTGTTATTTTTCCATAATGTTATGATAATGTTGTTGGATTCAAACTGCTTTTTAGTAGGTAATTAGTGAATTGAGAAAATTATGATTAAAATTAATTTTTATTTGAAGAGTACTATTGTAAATATATTAATATATTTCAATATGTAACGTAATATGAATAATATTTCTGAACATTTCATATAGAGCGAGACTCTACCTAATAAAAAAAAATGAATAGCTATCGTGTTGTTGCGCTAGTTTTATCATTTTAAAATAAAATATTGTAAGTTTTAACAAACAAAAATGAACAACGGAGGTCACAAAATATCTTATTACTAGATTTCCGCCCGCGGCTTCGCCCGCGTTTGCAAAGGAAAACCCGCATAGTTCCCGTTCCCGTGGGATTTCCGGGATAAAAACTATCCTATGTGTTAATCCAAGTTACCCTCTATATGTGTGCTAAATTTCATTGTAATCGGTTCAGTAGTTTTTTACGTGAAAGAGTAACAAACATCCATACATCCATACATCCATACATCCTTACAAACTTTCGCCTTTATAATATAATATTAGATATTAGATAAAATACGTATGTATTAATTACCATTAACTGAAATAATTGGGTCCTCCTATTTTAGGTATGGCCATGGTATGGCGCATTGATGAGTGACAAAATCGTTCATTCCCATACTCGGCTATAAGCTATACTATTGGCCCGTCCCGGCTTTGTCCGCGCACATAATATAGCTTATTATAGCACTCAGGAATTACGTACAAATACAAAGGTGAAATAATATCAGCAATCGGTCCAGTAGTTGATCCGAACATTATAAATGATTATAATGATGGCGTATGCAAATACGCAAACGTATCTCTGATGACCACACCCACTTATTTAAAAATATATCCCACCAAAAACATTTTCATGTAAAATGTTGCCAAGACGAGCCCATATGACTCGCACTGTCAAAAAGTTATCAGATCTCATGTAGAGCCAAGCTTCTAACACTACACGCCCTAACTCACTGTGCCCTAACTCTACAAGGCCTTACTTCACAAACTCTACACCTTTTAGTCAAAATATGTGGCTTGGCCATTTCGCTACATTCACATCGGCGTAAGGTGAAAAATTAATTCACTGTTCATTACTTTTGTGTTATACAATAGTTCTTGTAGTAACGAACGGCCAAGCCACATATTTTGTCAACTAGTGGGTGTGGCGTCCTAACCTCAAACCTGTTATCAAATTAACATTGAAACGAAATCGAGAATGATAATTCACGTCATTTGAATAACAACAAGAACCAATTCTCACATTTTATTCAGTCTCAGTGCGCACGCGCCGCGGCCGGTTGTGTTATTAATAAAATCAAAATGGCGGCCCGCGTCAGCCGGTCTTTCCTCACAACAAGCAGGTCTTACAGCTCGAAAAGTGACAAAAATGTGGCTTTCCTTGGCCTTGGAAATATGGGGGGATTTATGGCGGCAAATCTCGTGAAAAAGGTAGTATAGGTATTGCTATTCGTAAAAGTAAATAGTACATGTGTAGAAATTGAAATTGTGGCCTCAATAACCTCGGTAATTATTGTATTTTATAGTAGCTGTTTAATAGATTATGTACTTGTTTTAATACCAATAGTTTAAATATAGTATTAAGAAACATCATTTATTTTTATGGTTGCCTGGAAGTGATTGCTTTTAAGCAATAAGGCCGCCTATTGTACACTTTCCAATTTTATGTATTCACTTATTTTAAATTCCTGTTATATGTACAATAAAGTGTCGTAAATAAATAAATAAAATCATTGTACTACAATCACTATAATCTTGAACATTTAAATGGCATAAACATGTTGTTTATCTACCGGTTCGGTAACTACAGCTTTTGCCCAGTTGATTATGAAAATGTCTGATGTCTTGTGCCTAATCTATCCTAGCTCTTGTCGAATTATCCGTATCAAGGGACCTAGAGCGACAGAATTAACATGGTACCTACCTAGATGCATAGGGCTCTAATTTTTGGCGCAGTGGTTCTCTTAAAGAATTACTTAGTGTTTGTATGAGTATAGTATAGATATGTGACACAGATTCTTGGTGTCCCCCTTTCGATTTTCCAATGTTCCATTACGGATATTAAGGTGATCGAACTTCTGTGCCTTACTTGGTCCTGAACCTAGGACTTCTTAGTATCAAGTTTAGAACTTGTTTCTATAAATTTCGATTCTGGTGGTTATAAATTAAAAGCATATTGATTAATTCTTATTTAGTTGCTGTTGAAGTTACTATTCTATTCTAAATTTTAAAGCTTCAGTTAAAAGCTTCCGGAAGACAGGGCTTTGCATAGCTGCATTATTTTTGCAAATTCTTTCTTAAAACGATAGCAGAAAACTTATCTATATAAAGGGTATGTGAATGAGAATTCTATTCAGGTATAACTTTGCTCTATGGACAGATTATTAATGCATGATAAAAATTACTAGAAAATCCAGAAGCAAAACTATATTAAATACATGGATACGAAAATGTGATGATGTGTGAGCAGCTAACGTTAAATTGAAAAAAATATGTTTTGTTCTGATAAGAGAAGAGTAATCAAAAACCAGAGTAAATAATCAGTAGAGGTGAAATGGATAAAGATCCTTTACCACTAGACTGCGCTTTCGCTTTTTGAGCATAGAAATATTCTACCATGTATGAGAATATATCCAAGTTGAAAAATCATTTTGTGAACATACAATTTGGTACATTATGTTGTGTCCCTATATAATAAGGGTTGGAGCAATTGGTTAACAATTAGCAGCATAGGTATATAATTAACGTCCCTTTTCATTATCCAATTTATATCTAATCAGTACAAGTCTAAACAGTCGATACATTATTTACATTAATTTAAGCTCATTTGATATGCAAAATTAAAATTCAATGTCAAACGACTCACGTGTCCACAAACATCTTATATAATCACTAGCTAATTTGGCCAACGTTGTTCTGATAGAACACCCTTATTATTTAGGGGTTAAAAATAGTTTATAATCTCTTCTTAGATCTAACGAATATACACAGAATGTGTCATAAAAATCTGTCGCCATTGCGGAGGATTTTTGTTGGCTATGACACGAACATTTTAAATAAATTATTTTATATATTTAGTATGTAACTTTATTATGTAATGTATGTGTAGTTCAATTTATTCTTCAATAACTAATCTTATAAGAAAGCTTAAAATTATCTTTCAGCTTTAAAAAACAGTTGCGTAGTTTTAAAGATATGAAGATACGTAGGGAGTAGAGAAAAATGCGAATCGACTCTTCACTACATAGTATAAAACAAAGTCGCTTTCCCTGTCCCTATGTCCCTATGTCCCTATGTCCCTTTGTACGCTTAAATCTTTGAAACTACGCAACGGATTTTGATGCGGTTTTTTTTAATAGATAGAGTGATTCAAGAGGAAGGTTTATATGTATAATAAGATCCATTAAGTAGTGGAGAAGTACTGTTATTTTTGAGGTTTCTAATGTGATGTCGTAAAAAATTACATTTATTCCGCTTACATTGCAAACGCAGGCTGAACCCTACGAGTTTTATCAAAATAATGTACTAAGTATTATACACATTGAAAAGGTCTACAGAAAAGTCCGCGATGGTATATGTCTATCTCTTATGGATAACCCACAATAACTTTTTTTTGTCATTTACTTTTTACGACAAATAATGGCTAATTTTCGAAGCGATTTTAACCAATACAGCATTAATCCTTAACCAATTAAATACCATGGATACATTGTTCATTTAATATAGATCTATATGGCCCTTTACACCGTATGATTTAAGTGAATATTTTCGAAGATATTACAGATTTAAAAATTGCAGGACGTAGCGTTTGCGGCCGCCCGGCTATGTATTTTATACCCGTGCGATGCCGGAGGCCGGAGCGGGCCGCTATATTTTTATACCTATACAACGTTCACAATTTTTCTGTAGTGTATTTAGTATCAGCATTGCACCCGTGCGAAGCCGGGGCGGGTCGCTAGTTTATGCAATAAAGGGATGATGTAAAAAAGTTTTAACATTACATAATTTATTGAAATGCATGTGTATGCTGTTGCTAAGCAAAAATTAAGACAAATAGAGGTGGCGACGTCATATTCCTTATCTGTTAACTGCTATAAAAAGAGATAAAAAATAACTATATTATTTGCTTATGATTAAACCAAATGTGTTTTTAAAACAAATACAATTTATGAGATTTTAGTACAAAAGGTCGCTTAGCTTTCAAGGGGAAAAGTTAAATCCCTTACGTTTCGTCTGTGTACCTACTTATAAAATTCAGAGTAACTAAAAAAACGAATCTATATTTTGAACATTTCATAAAATGATGAAGAAAACTTCTGTCACACACCACCGATAAGACCCAAACTTTAACAGTTTTTTTTTCATATACAAAATAAGTTCAATTATTAAAAAATTCATAGTCAGGGACATTTTTAAGAGTTTACCATATCTCCATCATTTGTAAAATATCTTTACTTCCAGACCCGCATGTTACATTATAACTTTTTTCAGTAAAGGCGCAACTTAGAACATTAATATAAAAATTTATTATAATTTATGTCAATAATAAAATCCAAAACGAAACCGCCAGCATACTAACGTCCCATTTTAATAAACAAACCCTTAATTCATAATGAAATCAGATCTTGTGGGAGATGAAAATGTTTAAAGGGCGAAGCTCATAAAATACATTGAATTAAAAATAAAAATCCGAGAAGCCAATTTAACGCTGCTTTCACGGATATTTAAAATTAAAATCTTTTCAATTTATGCAAAGATTATGATAAATAATGCAGATGGTGCTTTTTGCGTTATATCAAGGTTAGTTATAGATTCGCTTTACGCAGATATTGTAATGAATCCGGAGGAACTTGGTGAGACTAGCGACTTAGTTCTTTTCTTCTTGGAAACATTTACAATTGAGAAGCTTTCTATTATTAGTGATTTGACGGGCGAAGAAATTTGGAGAGATAGTCTTTGAATATAGTAGTATACACAATACAGACTTTTTTTGGATTAGAACGTTTATTTTGTGATAGTCTTCTTCTTTGTTCTAAAAATGTTATAGCATCGTTGGCCATTCGGTCAGTAAGACTATCAAATTGTCAAACAGCTGACATTGAGTGACCAGTTATTTAATTGTTATGTCTCCGATAAAAAAGTCTGACCCCATGACGTGGATGCATGCATGATAAGTTCGTGATTTATTAATATTTTTTGTGACATACGAGATGATCGTATAATCTAAAAAGATGGAAAATGTCGATGACTTTTTTGTAGAATTTAGTTGTTTAGACGCCGCTTACTTATTGAATACTAGATTTCCGCCCGCGGCTTCGCCCGCGTTTGCAAAGGAAAACCCGCATAGTTCCCGTTCCCGTGGGATTTCCGGGATAAAAACTATCCTATGTGTTAATCCAAGTTACCCTCTATATGTGTGCTAAATTTCATTGTAATCGGTTCAGTAGTTTTTTCGTGAAAGAGTAACAAACATCCATACATCCATACATCCTTACAAACTTTCGCCTTTATATATTAAATTGGGTAGGTTAGGTTAATAATTAAAAAATATTGATAAGTTAACATTATAAATTGATCGAATCAACATAATCTTTTCTCCTAATCATTTGTATAGTAAGCCAAACACACATTCGGTTTATGTTTAAAAGGAGTAATAAAATATTGTCAAGAATTAAATTTCAGTTATACTTCGAAGATTATTGACTCCAAATTGCCGTAAATATCTTCTGTTTAGCTTATATATATCATTCAAATAACTTCGTATGAAAATAAAAGACAAGAAGTATTGCCCTTTAGCTAGTCAAGGCTTATAAGGATAGGCTATTAATGACATCATCAAGCCTTGAAACTGGCCCTTAACATAAATTCCTATCATGTATTCCAGGGTTTCAACGTCCGCGGCTACGATCCATCAAAAGAAGCGCTGAATTCAGCAGCTAAGAATGGAGTAGCGAGTGCAGGTTCGATCGCTGCAGCGGTTGACGGGGTCGATGTGGTTGTGTCCATCCTGCCCAGTAATAAGGTCGTGCTTGACGCGTATTTGGGAAAAGATGGTGTTGTTGATCATGTGAGTTTTATTAAATTAGGTATCTAGATAAAATATAGATGTAGATGTAGGTAGAAGTGGAGATAACAGTGTTTTAAATTCTCCTGTGAGAACCGATACATAAAGAATCTATCGGTTAAAAAGTATCCTTTATAATTAGCCGAGACTGTAACCAACACTCGTGGCAAATTTCAAAAAAATCGTCAGGTACCTTTGTTTGAAAGAGATTTCATCAATTCTCACAAACTTTCACTTTTCACTTAATTATTCTTCGATCAAAATGATCTATAGTTACAGAACTTGAAATTAAAATACGATAGAATTCCTTAATTAGTATAGAACATATTGCTTATGTATAAGTGTAAACTAATGAATAATACGACGCGATTGATCTTGTTATATGGGTGATATGACTATAAATCGAAAAGTTTTAAAATAAAAGGATTATAAGGATCTATATCAAAAGGAAGTGAAACAAGATAGGATACATTAACTAATATATTTTTCTATATAGATATTACCATTTCCAGGTGCCCAAAGGATCTCTCCTCATTGACTCCAGTACAGTGGACCCCAATGTGCCCAAACAAATATTCCCTGTTGCGATTGAGAAAGGGAAGGGCTTTATTGATGCTCCAGTTTCAGGAGGTCAGTTTAAGGATGATTTCTGGTTTAATTTTTTGAGTTAATTTTGTGTTAACTTCTTTAATTTCTTTAGGTTTACTATTGTGTGATATGATTTCTTTGTTTTAAGTGATATGTGAAAATTTCTAGTCTCATCTATAGCAATTTATGGCTTTCTTATACGTATTTGATCGTATGCTACATTTTAAGAATGATCCCGTCCTAGCAATTTTTCTTTTAATTTTTCTTTTCATGAATTTTCTATTGTCGCTACCAAATAATTATGCAATATTCTCTCTCCAAATTTAGCATTAAATACAATAGTAAAATGTATGTCTATTCGCGTGTGGTTTTACTGATAGTATTATATTATCAGCTGTGCTGATAACATTGTTTACTCTTTGAGATAATTTCCAATGACTGAGATAAGCATGTAATTACTTATCATAAACTGTCGCATTTGTATTTGCTCTGTCAATAAATGCTTAGAATAATATTAACAGATGAAATTACTTGTAATAAAAAACTACTTATTTGAAGGGTAGTAAGGGCTAGGTCTAATTATTTTTGGCTTACATTTACAAGCTATTTTTACTCAATTGTTATTCTCGGGTCTTGGTACGATAGGCCTCTTGGGATTTGTTACACGTGCTTTAATAGACCTACAATAATAATAATTTATTTTCATATTATTTGTATTGTAGATATGGGATTTTATTTTGTGGTTTGGATCGTTTTTTGAATAATTTATAACATTAAGGGCCGATTTTTCAATGCTTGGATAAAAGTTATCCGTCCAATAAAGTATTACACGATAATATTAAAATGTCACGTAAACTGTCAAATACGGGCAATTAGAATACGTTTTTAAAATTGTAGTTTTATACATTATTTGACGGATAAATTTTATCCAAGCATTGAAAAATCGGCCCTAAGTATGGAAACGTGATATTTATTTAGGAAGTATCAATATTTCATTTGAAATTTTAATAGTACCTACATATGTGAAGAATGTTATTACATTTTTTTTCATGAAAATACTTAAAACAATTCTAATATTAAAAAATCTAAATACATAAATATCAGCATTTCAATTTGGTTGAAAAAAGAAATACGATATTTGTGAATAAGGAAAAAATATAAAAGTAATGCTATTTATTTACCGATAGTTATATAATGCAATGTTAATCAGTTTTTGCAATTGTTATTATCTGTAATGTTATTATGCAGAAAACAAATTATTATTTATCTTAAATGCTAACTCTGATGTAAAATGCATTAATACTGTATATGAAAACACGTGATGTGATTAAAATTTAAGCACATATTACTTAATTATTACGACTTACGAATAACTTTAAACCTTTTGATATAATTATAATGTTAACTTATGTGTAAACTTATTTGTCGAATATAGGTTTTAGTGATTTAATTATTTCTAAGTTACCTAGCTTCAGCTAAAAACCTAAAAAGAGTTGGCACAACATTTATAAGGGAAACAGAAATAAAAAATATTAAAAATGTTTTTTTAAGCATTTTGTGTGAGCCTTTTATGTCACATCTTCTCTTATATATAAAATTCTCGTGTCACAATGTTAGTCTGCATACTCCTCCGAAACGGGTGGACCGATTCTCATGAAATTTTCTGTGCATATCGGGTAAGTCTGAGAATCGGCCAACATCTATTTTTCATATGTACCACGGGCGAAGCCGGGGCGGACCGCTAATAATAATATGGGCGTAGGGATGTGACGACCCCATCGCCCACGGTTGGAATATCTATTGTTTACGTGACAATAGATATTCCACCCGTGCAATCAGTCAACCCGCAGGACACCTTGTGGCGGGGTGTCGGGGAGTAGCGACCCCGCGGGAACCGAGTGCTCCCGGGGGAGGCCCCTGTCTTCATCTCCGGCTCGCCTTCACCGGCCGGTCGGAGTGAAGCCTGACGAGGACAGGACCCCCACCTCTGGCTTGCCTTTACCGGCCGGTCAGAGTGGAGTTGCGAGAGCTTTTAGCTCGAAGGGTGGATGCGAATCATAAGTGGCGAGTGGGCACGTGATGCTGGACCCTCAGGGAGCGCGTGATCGTAGTTTAAAGTCCAGGGACGCCTCTCCACCCTTAGCTGATCACAATATGTTGCCCCCTTGTCGCACTTTTGCAGCGACTTATTTCGGGGGCCCATACAGTGAGAGGGCGAGTCACCACCTGCCAACATATTTTTACTTTATTTTAGTAGAAAGGCAGGTGCCATAGTTTCCCATAGTCCCCAATACCAGTCCATTTAGCATCCCAATCCATAGCCCAATTATTAAATTTCCATATCCTGCAATAGTCCTACATCGGCCGTGGACTGCCTAGGGCTGTATCTCTATAGTGCAGTCATGGGCAGGCTGCGGCTGTTGTCCCACAACACATTAAAATTCTCGAAAGGGCCTCTGCGTGTTGGATCCGTGTCCCCACGTAAGCCTTCCAAAGATCCGGGTACTGTCCTTCTGGTGGTACCCGAGTATTATGGAAATGAGAAACATATAATATTACATGATGAAATTGAAAAACAAGGGCTTAACTGATAACATGTGTTTGCATAAGTTGATGTTTATACTTTTGGATGTAAATTCTTGATATGGTAAAACAAATATACGACGTAATGTTTGCATAATAATTATGTTATTACATAATTAATAATAATAATGGCTAATGTTATATTTTATGATTTTATGTTGTTTATGTTAATTTATTAAGTACGATAAATAATTTATATTACCATACATTTCGAATTATATATCTATACTAGCGGTCCGCCCCGGCTTCGCCCATGTTTGAACTATCCTATCTCTCAAGTTGGATCAAACTGCACATGGTGTGCGAATTTTATTATAATCGGTTAAGTGGTTTAGGAGTCCATTGAGTACAAACATTGTGAGAATTTATATACTTATATTAAGATTATTTTATTGCATTTAAGTCAAAAAGCTTTGCGTACCTATTTTCTGAAAATTTTGTAATACGTTGGCTTTTTTTAAACGCACACGTTTTATTAAATGGTTCTTCTCCTTAGATACTTACTGCTTTCCGAATCGGTGGTAAATTTTATAATCGTTATGATGATTCAAAAATCAAAAGTGCTTCTGCAAGAAGTCTCATTGAATAAATAAATGTTTCAGTTTGAAATGTTTGAGTTTGTTATCCAAATTATTCGAATAATTCCTTACTTTTCTATTAATCTCTATATTTTTTAAGCTATTGCATAGCTTCTATCGCGGGCCTTGAGCGCGGGGACCGAATCGAGAAATTCCGTAACGAAAAAACCTCACGCTCCCCACTCCGACGGACACGGAGGTGTGGCTTGAAGGCATAGCATGCAATAAGCTTTACCGCAGCAGTCCCCGAGTGCCACACGTCTTTTTTTTAAATATTGTTACATTTCTATAAATTCCTGTAATTTGAGAATTTTCCGAAATTTCCAAGAATTCCCAAACTAATTTTCATATATTTATTTCTATATCCTTATATCCCAGGTGTTATGGGCGCTCAAAACGCGACCCTCGCCTTCATGGCGGGCGGCAGGAAGCAGGACTTCGACAGATCCTTACCTTTGCTAGAAGCGATGGGAGCAAAACAGTTTCATTGTGGAGATATCGGTTCTGGACAAGTGGCCAAATTGGCGAACAACATGCTTATGGGCATTACTGGCATGGCCACTGCTGAGTGCATGAATATGGGAATTAAGTAAGTATATTAATTAGGTTAAGGACAAATGTATAGAAAAGTGTTATATTCCTGGCAAGGTTGTTTTCGTAGTGGATTTTATTTATAGGGTCTGAACATGAGGGAATATGGTGTGAAATGGTATTTTTACGAATTTTGCACCGTTAGTGAGCCTTGCACGATCAGATTATGTTATATGGGGGTTTTGTAATAATTTTAACTGTGCGCCATTGTGAAAAAAAATTTTATAAGATGAAATCTAGCCAGTGCTATTGACCTATATAGAACCAGGGTGAAAAATTTTGTGGTACATAGAAAAGCTCTTTTGTATCTTTCTCACTTCTATCTTATGTCTCTATGTTAGTTGTCAATATATTAATGACTGAGACTCAAACTGGTACTATTGGGAATTAGGAACATTTATAACTTTCCTTAAGCAAATAAACATATCCGTTCATTTCCCAACCGTTAGCATCAACGAAATAAATAATATCGCCGAACAAATTCTGTACATTCGTCACGTCAAAACAAACGAAGGTCGGGGGAAGTTTGTAATTTGCAAGTGTCCAAGTCACTGCCTCATTATTGTTAATTTGCTCAGCTTTACAATGAAATGTCGGCTTCGTCACGTACTAATGTTAGGCGGGTTGGGGACTGGCGTGTTAGCTTTTTAGGGGCTTTTTTGTTTTGGACTCACTTTTTGATTCTTTAGTTGGGAATTTTTGTATGGAATCGGCACGTTCTAATCAAAGGCGGTTTGAGGAATGGTGTATGGAGCTTTTTCGGTCTCATTGCTTTTTTTTGTTTTTGATTCTTTAGTTGGGGATTTTGGGAAAAAATTATCACGAATAGTTAGTTGCGGTTGAGGGACTGGCGTGCTTAGAATTATCCAGGGTGATTGTGCTTACGTTCTGCTATAGATAGGGTTTTTTTTAATAGATGATGTTCATCTCATCGGCATTTAATTTTTCATTGAAAAACACGATCATTTGACGGATTCCTACATACAAATTTGACTTAAATTGAAAATGAAACATCATCAATCTGTGTATAGTTCAGCTATTTCTAAGTTAATTGTAACGTCTAATATTTCTGTTACACACGAAATCATATCAGAGTATGGTTCAGTTAATTCAATTTTTGTTGTAATAACTAATATTCCTGGAACTTCAAACGAAATCATTAGTTTTCGACTGAGCAAATCTTGTGGATCACATTCATTAGGAGTGTGGTGTTGTTAGCTATAATAATATTATGTAATATTTTCCCATCCAGCATTTTCGACCGCCTCCTTGGAACAGTCGTTGACGCGTGAGCGTAACACTGAGGGGTCATGGGTTCGATTCCCGGTGGAGACGTAGAAAAAAAATGTCTCGGTCTGGCAGGACACAGAAGGCTGATCACCTACTTGTCCCTAAAGAAAATCGATCAGTGAAACATATGTATAATGCATCTGCCCTTTACCCCACTAGGGGACATGGGACTTCACTTTACAGCATCTTTGACATATTTATACGATATACTATTTAAATTATCTTTTACTATCATAAACATTCTTAGCCTCATTTCTTTCCATAAACCTTTCCTTTAAAGTCGTTTTTATAAAATAGTCACGTCCGGAAAATGAAAGTTAAGGTTGACCGTTTTCTACATTATCAACCCAGCATTTTGTCAAACGTCCTGTAAAATATCGGTTCACCTTACAATCATTGGTTTTATTGTTAGTTACTTAATGTATATCCAACCCAAACAATATTCTAACTGTAAAAAAATAGCGTGTGTGTCGAGCACACGTGTCAGAAGTGAAACTTCTTTGGCAAGATTCAATGATACCAAAATCGTCGCCTTACTCCATGACGTAACGCTATAGCCATGACGCGACCTTGAAATTTTACTCTCAAAGAGCCTAAAGTAGTTTCACTTCAAAAATATATAATCACATTTTGTTAAAAATACACTCCATAATATAGTCGTTGAAGGTAATTTTTAAGTCTATAAAATATAACACAAAGATTTTTCTTTACTTCAACTAAAAATGATTTATCTACACTAATATTATAAAGAGGAAAACTTTGTTTGTTTATTTGTTTGATTGTAATGAATAGGCTCATAAACTACTGGACCGATTTTAAAAATTCTTTCACCATTCGAAAGCTACATTATCCACAAGTAACATAGGCTAGGTTTTATCCCGGAAATCCCACGGGAACGGGAACTATGCGGGTTTTTCTTTGAAAACGCGGGCGAAGCCGCAGGCGGAAAGCTAGTCAGAAAATATACTCGCAGTAGACAGCTGTCAATTAGGTTTTATTTAAGAACTTTTAAAGGCTAAAAACGCTAAGTTTCACTCAGCTGAAATATTTAGACAGGGTTTTCGTCGTTTGATGGAAACAAAAATAATTTCCTCTCTTGTTTAAAAGCAATTTTCGATGTGACGTTGCCGTGATTGATAAAAATTTGGCATAAACTTGGAGTAATTTTAGCGGAGGCATGTCTGGAATGAATAATTCTAAATATTCTTTACTGACGGTAAAATTATAGTAATGTGGATATGTTAAGTTATGTTTGGATTCCAGTTAAGTCCTTAACCGATTTACCGAAAATTTTAAGCTATTGCATAGCTTCTATCGCGGGCCTTGAGCGCGGGGACCGAATCGAGAAATTCCGTAACGAAAAAACGTCACGCTCCCCACTCCTACGGACTCGGAGGTGTGGCTTGAAGGCATAGCATGCAATAGCTTTACCGCGGCAGTCCCCGAGTGCCACACGTCTTTTTTTTATTTAGTTATCTTAAGGACATTTTAACATAAATAATCTTTCAAACTCAGGGGAAACCTATTCAAAAATTCGCTCGTTTGAAGTAACCCTGAACAAATACTTCAAAAATAAAGCAAACAAAAGAAATTTAATCGGCTTATTAAAACTTTTGTACGATATTTAAGATGCGCATTTTATGTAAACGATGAAATATTATAATCAGGTCGTCCAAAGTCAGTCATAACTTATCGATTTCTTACTTTTATCTGTGAAAGGAGTTTGAGCCAGGCTAGACCCAACATTGACATCGGCATTTTGTTCAATATTGTACCGTAATTTGTTAACAATAAGGTTCAAATTTCAATGAATTAGGGATAATTCCCTGATCATAGAGATAGGACAGTGGTAAATGAATTGCAACCCTATTGGATATATATGTTATTAGGGTGTATTAAAGTTTGCATTTGTTTTAAGTTCAGTCGGCAAGGCTCAAAGAGTATCTTCGAAAGCCCAATCATATTTATATGTAAATCAAAGGGTTGAGGGTTTTTATTAAAGGCGTCGGGGTTTGCGTCATTTCGGTTAAGATTTGCGTAAATCAGAGATTATTTGACTGTTAATCAAAGTTATATTAAGTTACTTGGAAGTTTTAATCTGGGTTCATTTAAGTTAGAGTACTCCTTGAATGACTTACCTACATAGAGATTCCAACTTCTATAGTTTATTTCTTTGACCTTCTGTGTTATGTTAATAACATTTATTAAATTTCATATAAAGTCGTTTAGTTTATTAGTAGTTTAATAGTCTTTTGAAATAATTTACCTTTAGGCTAGTTAGTTTTACTTAATTAAACAGAGATCAAGAATTGCTCGTTTAAAGATTAAAATTTTCAGCTTTCACACACCTACTTTTCTCCACCCAGCTCAGAATGGATTTAGACACCAAAAATATGACTACGAAGTTAGGGACGAACCAAAAAATAATTCTAGCAATTCTAGTTATTCTTATATTCAAAATTCAAAGTTTTCACAAACTACGCCTTCTATCTGGAACTATGATATAAGAACTAGCCCTTATATGAACAATTCTAATGATTCTTCTATACTATACCCTATTGAAGATAAATACATCAAGTATTCTAAAGATTTAGAATACTTGATGTATTTAAATTGATGTTTTTACTCAAAATGGGTCTAGACCCAAAAGTGCTGCTAGACAATTCGTCAGCTCGCTCCTGGTCCACAGAGGTATACTGTCCCGTTCCCGGCCTCATTCCAACTGCGCCTTCCAGCAGGAACTATGACTTAACGAACTAACCATTATATTATCAATTATAGCGATTCTTGTATATTAGAATTGCCTTATTTCAAGCCATTTCCCTTTTGAAGGTTTAGATCTTCGAAAAATTTTGATTGTGTTACTATTTTACTTTAAGAATGCAATTTTTTTCTTACCCAGAATGGGTCTAGACCCAAAAGTGCTGCTAGATGTGCTAAACAATTCGTCAGCTCGCTCCTGGTCCACAGAGGTGTACTGTCCCGTTCCCGGACTCGTTCCAACTGCGCCTTCTAGCAGGAACTATGATGGTGGCTTCAAGAACGAATTAATGGTTAAGGTGAGTGGTTAAAATAAAGTTATTTTCAAGTTATTTTGTAGCATTGAATTGATAAATGTTTGAAAAATTAAGAAAATAGCCAAAGAAATTCGAACCAGCGTCTCAAGTATACTAAAATTTTGACCATAGGTGGTTTTTGATCAATTTAAAGTGTCTCTTAAAATTCATATCCACTTTACTTAATGCAGAACTCATATTATACAGCCAGAGCAAGTTTTGCATCAGGATATTTTGTATCAGCTAATACTTAATATTACATTAAACGCATATTAAGTAGATTTTTGCCCAATTCTCGTAAACCATAATATTAATTCGCTGCAAAATTGATGACGGAAATGTTCCCACAAGAAATACGTTCATGATATATTACGTTGTAAGGCCCAGTGGGACTGACGTGTTCTTACTTCTTACTATATTAATGTCTTTATGATATTCTCATTTTTGCTTCATTCTTATATAGTTTTCCTAAAATTTTGGATATTTTGCTGGTATATTTTAGAAATTACTGGGTGTAGTGTATATAGTAGGATTTTTCTCTTAACTATGATTTTATATAAAATTCGCTATTCTTTCTTCTGACTATAATTTAAAACTGACGATCGCATTTTTTCTTTAGTCTTGTTTCTCTTTAGTTTTCTACAATTTGGGCAATTTGGCATAGCATCAAAAGCTTTAAATCAAGACTTTAAAAAGAAACAATGAACAAGTTATATAGTTTTCAGAAATGCATCAGAGGTACATAGAAGTAGTATTATTGATCTATGAGGGTGGTAACTACCCTGTTAATAGAGACAGTTCGCGTCCAAGCACGTTCGATTCCTGTAAAATATAACTTTCAATAATACGAGTATTTCAAAGACTTAGTGCTTAAAATTGTATAAGATATTTTTTTGCTTTAACAATTTTTTTGGTCTAAAGATTAAGATAACAACAATTAAATTTTAGACTGAACTAAACACATAAATCTTACATCTCGATCAGCTATATAAATTTTTAATCGCTCCACTTTTTAACCCACTTAAAAAATGTGTTTTTCATGAATTGTATAAAATGTTAACAGGCGGGTTCACTTACGAGACATTTGCCGCGGCTTTGCTCAGTAATTTGCTTCGTAAGAGGCTACTCGCTCTCTAAAGACCTTCCTTATTAAATAAATTACCTATATCCATACGACACATCGAATCCTTTGTTAGGCTAATTTTAATTATTATTTTAGGCTAGCTTTTAAGCACAAATCTCATATTCCAGGACTTAGAGCTAGCAAGCGGCATGGCGCTCGGCATCCGCTCGCCCATTCCCCTGGGTGCGGTCGCGACTCAACTTTACCGCATCGTGCAATCTCGCGGCTATGGGGAAAAGGACTTCTCCTATGTTTATCAGTTGCTTAAAGAAGAGACCAAGAAGTAGAATAAATTGTTGACTGTTCTTTGTGTTTTATTTCCCCATATCCCTCAAAGAGGAGACCGAGAAGTAGAATAAATTGTTGACTGTTCATTGTATTTGAGACTGTACTAGTAGTAGATTTGAGACTTTAGAGATAAGAAAATGATTATCAGCCTGTACCTACGAATCTCAACAAATATAATGAAGAGAAAAGATAAGATTTTATTAGCATTATAATATTTCGAAATAATATTTCACCACGAAAAAGCTATTTTTATCGAGTAATATAGTTTAAAATAATTTTCAGAGTTTTATATTTTATCCATCGAACAAACCGTAAATATTAATTTGATTCCCTGTATTTCCATTGTTTTTGATACAAAACCCTTTGATTTTGTTAAGACATACATTTTATAGAAATATTTTATTTAAATTCTATTTTTTTGCTTTGGTATTATAATCGTGATAAATGTTTGTACTTTTTCTATATATAATTTACGTGCTCGGGACTCACTAAGAGATCATTTTAAGAATACTGGTATCCTTACTGTACCATCACAGTATATATTTAATAATATTTTGCATGTACACAAAAGCTCTGACTTACACACAAGAGTAGGAGATAGACACGATTATGGCACAAGGAACAGGAATAGAATTGAAATGCCATTTTTCCGATTAGCTAAAGTTAAAAATTCATTTATGGGTCAAGGTATACGCTTATACAATAGAATTCCTCACAATATTAAAGAGTTTAGTAGTTCTAAATTTAAAACTTACATAAAAAATATACTAGTTCAGAGAGCGTACTACAGTATTCAGGAATATATGGACGATAAAGACCCATGGAGGGTTGTCGCGTAAAAACCACAGGACAGTACTTTGGCATATTATGTAGTTAGATATAAGTTACATATTATGTAAATTTATTGACATTATTTTAAAAGAGCAACTATGGAGTTTCTTGCCGATTCTTTTCCATAGATACTGCTTTCCGAATCGGTGGTAAATGTTAAAAATACTATGTAATGACGATTCGAAAGTGCTACTAAATAGTAGTCTAATTGAATAAATGAATGTTTGAGTTTGAGTTTGAGTTTGAGTTTCATTTCTTAACCTAGTTTCACCTCAAGAATACAATATCTACTAACAATAGGAACTAAAAACAATATTTCACAAGATAGAATAGAAATAACAGTAAAAGTGTATATCCCAGATTCACAAGACGGACCTTTTTCAAACGTCAACATATTTCCACAAATAAAAAAGCGGTGACCGTTGAATTGCGACATTTTTAATTTCCCGCCAGAGCTTAGAATGGCGGCCATATTGGATTTTTTGTGGAAAAAAATCGAAAGGACAATAGCACGGCCGGCTCGTTCCGACATAATCATATTTCTGCCGTACAAAAGAGTTCTTATAATAATGTGGTGGAATTATTAAAGTCAAGCGGTCGCAGATTTCGGCCCTTCGGGTTTTGCGCGGTAATGTGGGGAATAATTCTCTTCCGCTGTCTTAGTTAATGCTGATTAATGATGTGCTATTGTTTATATTTTTTTGAGCTTGATGAATTGTGTGATGTATGTACTTGGTTTACATTTAGAGAACAAGAATAACAACGCATTTAAAAGTTTCTATTTGTTATTTTATTTAAGTAACATTTCTTTAGTAATTAAGTGACTGTATTAAGCACTGTATTAACACATAATGTATGTATTATGACTGATGTACGTGTATTAAAGAATAATAAATTTTTTACTTTTACTTTTTACTTTTATTTAAAAGTTTTATGTGTTACATTATGTAATCCAACATTTCGACGACTGACACGAGAATTTGAACATTAACGTCCTCATTTTTGACAATAATTTTGACCATACTTTAAAATATGATTTTAATTGTTGTGTTCAACTTTACAGAAAAATCAACAATACTGCACTAGTTAAAATGTAGTAATTTGTGTTATTACATAGCGTTTCACTATATCAATGTACGTAGGTACATATGTATGATTCCCATAAAAGCTTGCCAAAATATCCGTTCAACGTCAAAAGCACAGATTTCCTAATGTTTTATTTGTAAAACACTGCAGACGGTAAAGTTTTACGGTTCGTAAAAAGTTAGTAAAACGGACGCTATTCAGCCACGGTTGCTCTTTATTATTGTGCTGTTTTGGGATTAAAAACGCTTAGAATTATGAAAGAGAGGTGCCTAATTAAAAGTATTGTCTGTTAAAAATAACTACGAGATTTATATAGATTAAAGTTGCTATAAAATTTGACGACTTCGGAAAAATCTTGAACATGTCATGTTAAAACTATGTTATGTTTAGTTAAATATATTAATTTAATTGAAAAACAATACCTAAAGAACTAGAGGTACTACATATAAAACGAATAGATGTTACATATATGTAGAACTAA
The DNA here is from genome assembly GCF_061535455.1 of Colias philodice. NCBI lineage: Eukaryota > Metazoa > Arthropoda > Insecta > Lepidoptera > Pieridae > Colias > Colias philodice. The sequence goes on along the minus strand of NC_143093.1, from coordinate 10,881,912 downwards.
TTCCAAACTAATCATCAAACAATTGAAACATTCTACAGAAACATACAAAATATTATATTATTGATTACATTATATTATGAAATAGCAGACGCTAGGAAAACCCTGTGTCAACCGGTTTAATCAAATATTGATTTATCGAAACCTTACTTTATTATAACCTAAAACGTCTAGTCTAATGTTCTAGAGATTTCCTAAACCTATTACAGCAATTTGAATATATTTTTGATCCCACGTCTAGAGATTTCGTAAATTTTACAAAAATTTCAATATTGGACCCTAAAATTAACACATGAAAAGATTTTTCACCATGGCGGACACAATTCTTGAACAATTACTCTAAAATCTAATCTCTAGCTAATATTCGAGTCACGTAAGCTATCTCACAAAGGAAAATTAAGGGAGTTTGTGCAAAAATGTTCAACCTTCTACGGGAAGCACGTTTCATATAGATTGTGTATTGTTAACTGGTACCTATGCAGGATTGGAATCGGTGTATGAAAATGGAGTATTGAACTGTTAAAAGAAGCTTGTGTCATACGAAATTCTTTCATATTAGCGGAGACCAGAGGACAACTTAAACAGAAATTGTTACTCAAACGTATATAATATTACTGCTGCTGTTGCTGTTACCTGTACCTAATTATTCTGGTAGTCATTGACCAAACGAATTTCTAGCCTCTTTTTCATGCACTCAATTTTATTTCAACAAACGAATCTATCAACTATCAGGACAAACTGTTATCTTTAATTTGTAATCTATTTTGATGTAAAAATAGAATTCCGGTCTTCAGCGATCTAAAGTTCTCGAAAGGCTAATGACGTCATATGGCCAGTTTCCTCACGTGTACCCACACCATTATTATTCCCCACAGCTCCGAACTCATATATTATTTCAGATCCAGTCAGTATGAACGAGCCTAATGTACTAAGTAAAGTGTATTGGCAAAATTTAAATCGCATTCCGCTCACGATCAGCCATTACTCGCTGACAGTGACTTCCAATTTCCCGCCAAATTGTATTAAAAAGAAACAAAGAACATCTAATTACAATACCAAATGCTTGCTTAATGACCGGGTATAAGGTTCAATTTTGAGATACAAGTTTGGTGTATTGGTCCTTTTGGGAGGTAGGTAGAGGGAGTTTTAAAATTTCGTGTTTAAGTGAAATTTTATTTGTAATACGTACTTTTATTGGGCGGCATCCAAATCGTCGTAATGCCGCTTTCTGATGCGCCGGTTATGAATATTTAGTACTAATTATTCAGTATTGTTCTTTTTGTTTTAATTGTCATGTTACGTGTGCTCTACATAACATACTATAGAAGAGTGTAAAAATATTGAAATAAATTAATAAGTAGGTAAAAATGTATCTATAGCATTCTTATGAGAAAAACTTCTTCCTCCTGATGTAAGCCTATGCATTAAAGCTTAGATAAAAATAACTGCGTTAAAAACAACCGACTTCAAAGTCGGTTGTTTTTAACGCAGTTATTTTTATTTAATACTTTTTAGTGTATTTTTCAACACGAATCAAACGAGCCCAATCTCGATAAAATTGAGTCAATATATTACTGAGTTCCTATGGCCACCTTCCGATTCCATCATCAAATCAGGTCTATGTCATGATAATGTTTCATCGCTATCCAATTTACAAACGTATACAAAATTTCAGCTCAATCGGTTACCGGGAAGTGAATCAAAGTTATTGCTACATTTCAATTAAGTCATCGAGTACAGACAAAAATGCTCATAAAATAAAAACTACTGGGCCTATCCGAATAAAATTTTTATGGGACCAATTCGACACCATCCCGCATCGAACAAAAAAAGAATCACGTAAACCGTTTAAGAAACCTAGGAGTAATCGGTGTGCATACATACAAAAAAAAAATATACCGACCGAATTGATAACCTCCTCGTTTTTTTTGAAGTCGGTTAAAAAATACACTTCTAAAAAAACTTTATTATAAAAAACATGCCAGAAGTTTAACATAGCATTAACTATATAAATTAACCTTTGTTCCATATCACATTATAAAAAGAATTCTTACATGCATTTATTTAATCCTGATAAACATTGCATTTCTGATGTAACGAAATTCATCCTTAAATAATACCAAACACATGCCTCAGTAATGCATTCTAATCATATTTCTGCAAGCTTAAACGGATAGTGTTCGGTGCGAGGTTTGTGAAATTTTGATCAGTTCTGATATGCCCTGAGCTGAGCTTAACTTTGTGGATTCGCGCCAAATCCTGAGCCCAGTACGAACCCTGTTATGTGGTTTACATATTTCAATATGTAGATGCAATCCCTCAAATTATGTTTAGGTTGAGAGAATGTAGTTTTTATAAGGTGAAGCAGGATTGCTGATTAAAGATTTCCTTATGTATTGGATATTGTTATAATCGTTGCAGTTGCTCTAAGCTTTCAATTTTTAAGCTTTTAGTTATAAAATTACTGATTTTAAAATCAGTTGACATGCTTCGATCAAAAACACGATCGAGATGCTTCGTCATCTCTTTTTGAAGTACAACTACTGAAAATATCATTTCGATTTCCTTCTGTTAGATTTTACGAAACGGACATACTTAATAAAATAGGTAACCTATTTAATGAAGGACTTTTGAATCGTTTTATCATCCGTTTATAAGTCTTTTTGGTGCCCATTTCTTTCCCCACACATTCATACACACACTTCCAAGCTAAACTGTTCACGACAAAAAGAATGCTAACACCGTCCCCTCGCGGCAGAAATCTGAAAATGTGGCATCTTGTAACCACGTCACGCGCGATCTCTTGTCGCCTCTAACGTGTTTTGGTATTTCATTTATACCGCACAATTTAGTAGTGTAAGACAAAGACGTGCATATTGCATGTGTTCAAGGCTGAACTATATTACAAGTATACAGGCTGTCCCACTATTGGTATACTAAGCGCGAAGGGACTTGTAGTTTTGCAGTGTATGATCACGTAAAAAATACTTAAACAACAAAATTACGTCAAAATTTTTTTTGCTAAATTTTTCCTGAAAATCCATGTTTTCTTCTCTAGCTTCACGCAGCCGGCATATACCGCTTCTGTGTGAGCATTTTGTCTATGAAAACATAATCTTAAACGATAGCTCACGTGCGGGTGGCAAAGTTGGGCGGGTTGCTTGTTATGGGTACACGCATAGAGTTTTAAGAATTCATCTATTTGAAAATAAAATGCGTCTGGAATTTTATAAGTATTTTTTACGTACTCAGCGTATGCAAAATTATAACCTCCTTTGAGCTTAGTATACTAACAGTGGGACACCCTGTATATGTATTTTAGTCTATGCCAAATTGTATTTTTAGACGATTTTATCTTCAAATATTTTTTGTGATAGACAATATTATATAATAGGTATGTTTAAAGAAAAAAAAAAAGATAGTTAACCTCTATTATTTTTTTAATTCGATTTAATTCATAGTAACATCTATATTAGGGGATGAACAGAAATCCAATACAATACACGTGTCATTAAAATCAATCAAGCCCTTTTTTATGAATCGTCTTTATCAAATGTTTAAGATGTTTCCCTTTCTGTACATCTAGGTACATTATATCTACATGTATAAGAATAAAAAATATTCACGTCTAACAAGCAACACAACAAAATTTCATTCCTCCCAAAGAATTGTAACTTCAGTAATCTCGTTGCAAAAAATTTGATTAACAAAAAGAACTCTTAACTAAATTTTCAGTTTCCAAACTCGCGAAATGATGTATTTAAAAAGTTCTCATGGATATTATTTTAAGTTATTTCATATTCCGTGTGGCTTCAGCTACTTATATTTCTTGGTTCCTACTAAGGAATACGTCTTGAATATTTTTTAGTTATTTCTATTGAAGGTTGTTGAGATAGTGAAACGCTTGGCTCTATATGAGATCTAATAACTTTTTTAGTAAGCCCTACAGCAAAATTTTACTCGGAAATATTGTGGTGTATAAATATGCCATGTGCAGTTATTGGTTCAAGTCATTGCTGACGAACTACTACGCGTAAACAATGCTATTAAAAAAAGGTATTAAAAAAAATATATGCGTAGTTCTACATCTTGACTATTAAAATAGTTAATTCACCTCTAGAATCGATCTTTTCGACGGAATAATTGTTTCAGACAGTGCTCTGCTTCACGTTATTTAATTTCGAGTTCGAGTCGAGAGTCTTTCGAGTTCACGTAGTAGGGGTTATGATTCGCGTTATTTCAGTCACGGATTTACGGCTCCTTTGGAATAAGACAAACGATTGTTCGCGGACAAGCAAATTTCGTAGGTAACAAAAAATTATCCGACTGTACCATCTAACGCCCAATTTGTCGAATTTCGGAGCAATTTTTGCTTGAATCTTTCAATTCAGTAAAGAAATTTTACTGTTAAACGCCTTCTGGAAATTTTGTATGGAGCTTTTTGATATATAGTATAAGGTAAGTAATTGTTAACTAAACTTAATGTAAATCTTAATACCTATATAAATCTCGTGTCACAATGTTTGTCCTCAACTGACTCCTAAACCACTTAACCGATTATAATAAAATTCGCACACCATGTGCAGTTCGTTCCAACTTGAGAGATAGGATAGTTTAAACATGTAGATACCACTTGAGAGATACGATAGTTTAAACATACCACGGGGGAAGCCGGGGCGGACCGCTAGTATTTCTATAAGAAGGGATTATTTTAAATTACACATGCATGATATGAAAGGAAACAACATTGATTAATAATTTAAGTTTTAACTTTACATGTCTGTTATCACGTTAAATGTTCCTTTCCTGAAAATTGTAATTAAAATCTGACGAAAAACGTGTACTGTATTCAATTTAAAGATCTTTAGAGGCTCTATAAAGAGAAAAATGTAAAATATGATAAATAATACATTTGCTACTACACATTGATTCTAAGACCTACACAATGTTAAACGAATACCAAAATACAATAAAAGTAAAGATATACAAAGAACAAAGCAAAGTATGTAGTCAGAAACACAAAGTTACTAACTCATTTGACGCAATATGATAACGACATTTGAGAGACATTCAATTTATTTCTAACCTCAGACCATTAGGGTGACAAATCAACATCGAGCTATGCTGCGCTGTACTGCGTTGTGCTGTGCTGTGTTTCTTAAGCTACGTTTTTTTAACAATTAAACGATGTTGCGCTGTACTGCGCTGTGATGTGCTGTGTTTCTTAAGCTACGTTTTTTAACCTTCCTATACTCGCGCGTTGGTCTGTGAGACCGACGAAATTATTTTTATGCAGGTAAATCCTGTGAAGTCGAGTTCCTTGCTAGTTTCCGGATTTGGGGCTAACTTCATTTTAGTGCACGTCGCGTGGTCGGCAGAAGTTCACGTGTCATAGCATTTGGCACCAATCGGTCCATGAGACCGACGCGAGTATAGGTGCAACTTTTTGTGTAAGTATTAATATTATATATTTTGTACATTTATATATTTTTACAGACTTTGAATTCTTTATGAAGTATGTATAGTAAAATATATGTATGAATGTTGCTCTAAATTATATATTGGCCAATTTTTTAGGCCATACTTTATGTCAAAATGAACGATGATCAAATCAGATTGTTGCTGGAAGAATCAAGTTCTGGTTCTGCTATGAAGACGAAAATGACAGTGAGGTGGAAGACAACGTGGAGGTACAAGAAGAGACATACGAAACCGAGCAAGACGATGACAATGAAGAGATATCTGAGGAAAAACACAGTGAAGTTCCAGTGATTTTTACTTGGGAAAAGATGGACAGACAAGGCTCAAAACTAAGCCAAACATAGATAAATATTATGTGCTTTGATATGTTTATTATTATTATTTAGAAGTTTATTTTGTTTTGAAAAAGAAGTTCTGTTTTTAATTTAGTTTTCCCTAGTACTTAAGAAAAACATCTCAAATTCGAGGACTGATTTGTGATAGACTATAAGTCAATAAAATAATTAATAAACTAAGTATGATCAATACTATTTTGTTTCAGTACATCCTAAACAATCTAGCTCAGTATAAAGTAATCAGCAGCTCGTGTAGTCGTTTATCTCGTCAAATATGACCCTATTTAAAAAAAAAAAACGTAAACATTACGACATAGTTGAATCCGATGAAGATGAAAGTGAAGAAGAAGCGGATATGGATATTTTATGTGTTATTTTGTCGTTAAAAGAGTCCAGTCACGGTAGCTTGTTACCTCACACCATACGTGAAAAAAAAGGAAAATTTTAATGAATTTAATGCGGCGATGGAGGGGCACGCAGCGTGCTCCAAACCTAGCTCGACACAGCGCAGCATGGCAGAGCTCCATAAAAACATAGCACAGTTCGGCACAGCGCGGCTCAGCACGGCGGGTAGCGCGCCTCGCTCGAGACTGCTGCGTTTTTAAACAGAGCGTAGCCTCACACAGCGCAGCACAGCATGGTTTGTTTGTATCCTCATTAAAATATTAGACGAGCGAGTTGACCAAACACAGCACAGCGCAGTACAGCGCAGCATAGCTCGATGTTGATTTGTCACCCTTAACATTCAAAAGATGACATTTACGTATCTTTGGGGTGTTATTTGTATCTATCTCTAAAGATAGAAATGAATTATATTTGTGCTAGTAAAAATTGGTTCATACTTTTTCGGTTGAGTTCTATTTAGAAGGTAGTATTATAGTTGAATAGTTATAATATAGTAGCTTTGTCGTAAGCTAATATTATTTAAACATCACTTTATTAATCCATACTAATATTATAAATGCGAAAGTAACTCTGTCTGTCTGTCTGTTACTCAATCACGCCTAAACTACTGAACCAATTTGCATGAAATTTGGTATGGAGATATTTTGATACCCGAGAAAGGACATAGGCTACCTTTTATTGCGAAATATGTACCACGGGCGAAGCCGGGGCGGACCTCTAGTACACACATAAGTACGTTATGTAGAGAAGGCTAGGTAGAGTGGTTATAGGATTTGTATCTCCACCAATTAGCGTAATAACGAATTCGAGTTGCTTGAAAGTAATCGCTCACGACCGATTAACCCTTAATTGGTCGCGTGGGGTGTCATACACCCCAGAGCGGGTTTCCAGGCTCACAACTTTTTAAAATTTGAATTTAGCGCGCTGTTCTTCCAGGTAGCTTCGTAAACACGTAAAACGTACACGATTCAGTTGCGAGCGGCGCTCGGTTGTTGACGGTTGGGCTCGGAGAGCGTGTTTGGGGTGCACGACACCCCAGGTGACTGTTTGTGTGGTCTAAATTCCGAGTAAGTGGCCAATTGGTAATTTTATTATTTCTGTTTTAAAACATTGTATTTTGCAAGTGATAAATGTTAACAGTGTTCAATTATAATACTTTGAAATTTTTGAGGTTATGTTGTGATATTTTTGTTTTAGGTTACCAGTAAAATGCCACGTGGACTAAAAGATCCGGAAATTATGCAGTTGATAGAAGAAGAAGAAGAAGAGGCTATCGATAGTGCATCTGAAAATGAGCAAGATCATGACGTAATAGTAAGTGACCATGTCACCGAATTGGAGCAAAGCGAAAAAACACGAGAGACGACTTCTAGCATATTTGGTTTCCAAAAAGATATGACTTTGTGCTCATATGTGCCGAAACCAAGAAAAGCAGTTCTGCTTTTATCGACAATGCATCACGATGATAATGTTGAGGGTGAGAAAAGAAAGCCCGAAATTATTTTATAATAATACGAAAGGGGGAGTTGATACGAACGACCAAATGTGCGCCACTTATAATGTAGGAAGACTTACCAAAAGATGGCCGATGGTGATATTTTTTCATATTTTCAATATCACAGGTATCAATTCCTATGTAATATACAAATCTAAAATTGACCCCAATATATCCCGAAGACTATTATTAAAGTTACTGGCTGTTGATTTAGTCAAACCTCACCAAATATCAAGAGCCAGCATACCCACACTACCACGACCGCTGCAAAAATGACTAAAATGACAGCATGAAATTTCGGACCAAGAATCTATATCTGAAGCAGGCCGATCGCAATCATACAAAAGGTCCCAAGAAGTAAGGACAGGAAAACAAAGACTGAATGTTTTAAATGCTATAAACATGTGTGCAATGACCATATGATTGTAGTCTATAAAAATTGCAACGGTTAAAACTAGGATTTGTAAAATTTTTTTTTCATATTAAAAAAATAAGTTAATTATATTAAAAATGTTTTTAAAGTTGATTAATATGTAAGTTCAAATGTTCTAATTAATAAAAGTCTGATTTTGCATGTATTTCGTATTTTATTTTATTTCCTAATTCTGGGGTGCTACACACCCCACGCGACCGCTTATGCAACTTTGTAGGCGCGCCCAATTAAGGGTTAAGCCGCTCTTTGTACATCTCTATTAAAAGCTATCTAACTATGTAACAAACATTATTTCTGTGTATGTACAATAAAGAGTATTTCATTAATTCATTCATAATAACTATTAAAAATGAGAAAAAGAAAAATGAACATAGGATAAGGCTCTTTATTTATTTAACAATTTAATGTAGAACACCAAGTTAAAAATATTCACAAGTATACCGCGTAACTAATGAATAAATGTTACGCGGGTGGCTGAAACTGAAGATACTGAACGCGCTAATCCCGGGAACTACTGGTCCGATTTGAAAAATTCTTTCGGTGTTAGATAGCTCATTTATCGAGGAGGGCTATAGGCTATATTATAGTATACTAGCGGTCCGCCCCGGCTTCGCCCGTGGTACATATTTACGTTTTCATAAAAACCATCCTCGTACTTCAAGGAATATAATAAAAAAAGAATTATCGAAATCGGTTCAGCCGTTCTCGAGTTATGCGCTTACCAACACATTTTGCGATTCATTTTTATATATAAAGAAGATATCATCACGCTACGACCCACACGAGTGGAGCCACGGAGGTGAAACCGCGCGGAGCAGCTAGTTTACTAATATAAGGGAAAGTAACTTCTTCGTCCAGTTTCTGAACCGCTTACCAGATTTGAATAATTTTTATTTTTTAGCGGAAAATATAAGCAAATGTTTTCATGCGTGTAACTAAATGTGAAGGGGAATTGATAAAGGGGATAGAAATTGGTGTAGGGAAATCAAGTGAAGCCGCAGGCCGAAAGGTTGACTATGTCCCAGGTCCCTGTAATTGCAATTATGTAAATAAAACAACGGGAAATATGTATGTACCACGTAAAAAAAAAATGGTAAATGGTCTGATGATCCCATTTCAATAATTGTTTCTTATATAATTATAATTTTCTCCACAGACGAAACAAACAACATCAACCATACACACGGAGATAGACTATAACCATAGATAATTCTAGCTGTGCCCCGCGGTTTCACCCGCATCACTCCGCTCCTGTTGGTCTTAGTGTGATGATATTATTATATGCCATCCTCGACGAATGGGCTATCTAACACCGAAAGAATCGGACCAGTAGTTCCTGATATTAGCACGTTCAAACAAACAGACAAGCAAACTTTTCAGCTTTATAATATTATTATAGAAGATAATACTATAGAGTATAGAGATATAATATAATACATAACCAAAAATAATATAATATTATAGATAGACCAAACAACAGGGCAAGTCAAATGGCCCCTGAATTAAACCCGCGTCATACATACGGAGACATCCAATTTGTTTGGGGTGGAAGAATTGAAAACGAATTGATCCCGTAACTCGAGCGTGGCTGCTAAAGCTTCGTGAAAATAGCATGGTTAATTGAATAAAGAGATGTTATAAAGTTTAGTTAATAATAATGAAAAATATGTGTAATTGAATAAGATTTGAATGATAAAGTATAGCGATTGAAAACAGAATTAAATTTACCCTCGAGTGAAATCACTCTGGAATGAATGAATTTATAGAAATAAAAAATATTTATGTTATAACAAATATATAACAAAATATAAAAAGACGTGTGGCACTCGAGGACTGCCGCGGTAAAGCTATTGCATGCTATGCCTTCAAGCCACACTCCGTGCCCGTCGTAGTGGGGAGCGTGAGGTTTTTTCGTTACGGAATTTCTTGATTCGGTCCCCGCGCTCAAGGCCCGCGATAGAAGCTATGCAATAGTTAAATATCTACTGAAATAGTAGAGACATACACACAATTTAATTAATCAACGAATTTATACTTATAAGAACCTACAAAATCGTTTCAAGATAAAACGCGTTACAAGTCCCAAACTTCGTCGAAGAATTGAAAATACACATTAACGATCGAGTTTTCCGAACTCCCAAAGTGAATAATCGATTTTCAGTGCAAATATGTTGGAAAGAGTCGAAAAAACGTCGAAAAAAAGCGGTTGTCGACACGTGCGCCCTCCATAATGAGCAATTAGTCGACAAGTGACGTTTCACGTTAGGCTGTGTTCACATGCGCGACTTTATCTTATAAAGGGGTTGATATATTATATTTTCGGGTATAATTTATTTGTTGTTTATGTAGCTAAATTATGATATGAATGTTTGTCTTGAAATGCTCAATTGAGGATGCCTATAATTTGAATTGTATACTGAATTGATTCTAATTATGTAGGTGATTTTTAAAATATTCTCAGGCTAAGCCACCACTGAGTCACTACGTCTGACAATATTTTATAGTAGTTGTGTTGTATTAACCTTACATGTAGGAGAACCCATTAAATTTGCTCTTTATCAAGCGAAAAAAACATAACATTTAGAAATTCATGATTCTTACGAAAAAAGGAGTGATTATGGATCAAAGTAGATAAAAAAGTTCGATAACTATGAACACAGTACAACAGTAAATAATGTTTATTCTAGTAATTGCAGTAGAGAGCCTTTGAGCAGCTCTGATGTAGTTATAACCGCTTCCCTTGTAACTGGGCCACTACAGTGCTACAGTGATGAAACCAAATACTTGGCTTTGTAGAGCTTTTTAGGAATAAAATGTTACGGATTTTTCTTTTTGAACAACCAAGGGGAGGTAGTATTACAAGTGTACTTAAATTTTTAAAATAAATTGTCTATCAACAAAATAAATATGCACATTTTAGAATTTTAGTTAAGTACTAAAAAGAAAAAATCAGGATCACAAATCGCAAAAAGTTCAAAATTTAATTAATAGTTAGGTAAAATACATATTTAAATACACGGCACACTACCACAGTACCTATATCCAGTTTTTATCTGAGTTCAAATAAAGATACACGTTATTTCCATAATGTGAAATTTAGAACTCCCCATGGTGAAAAACGAGAATGCAAACCGCGCGGCTAATTCACGATCTGACGCCATGTTGGAAAAATGTGACGCGCTGATTGGTCAATTTAAATTGCGTTCGAGAACGTGGAACGAAATTGCAATTATTTTTTTTATCTGGTCACATTCGTATTGAATTTTTAAAATGGCAATACTTTCACGGACTTTAGTGTTCTGATTAAAAAAAGAGCAATGTATTTTGATCAGAACAACGTTCATATTTTCGTATTATGTATGTGTTTTTATTGTGTGATGGAGAAACATTTATTTGTAATTTCGTTTGATTTGTATCATTTTGACAAATATTAGAGTAAAAGGATGAGGCGGATTATTTGTTTATATACGCATTTAGTAAGACGTGTTCAAAGTAAGGTGGTAAATGTTAAAAATATGTAATGAATCAATTCAAAAGTCAGTTCTAGAAGAAGTCTAATTGAAATAATAAATGTTTGAGTTTGAAACGAATTTATAGTAGTAACAGCAGGATTTCAAAAGCCCAAAAATAAAAATAGGCCCTTCAAAAACCCTGCTTGATTAAAAAGAGTGTTTGTTAAATCCGCTGCAGCTTCCAATTAAATAATCTTACAATCAAATGGAAAAAGCGTGTAAGCCGCAAATTGTGGGCTTCCGTAGTAGTTAAAAAATCTCAGTTATTTCGGAAGCTTGGAGAAAAACCACAAAGTCGGGGAAAAACTTTACAATTATGTTAATTGAGTCAAAAATCCCCAAACATCCTGGCGGTGTTCCAGCGGGTTCATTAATAAGGATTAATTGAATCTTGTCGACTTTTAGCGGGAATCGAGTCGTCGATTTTTACTTCGTCGTTTTTACGCTTTTGTGGTCTTTGGTACTAATTAAGAGTAGAAGTTACTGCCTATGGTTCTATGTACATATTTATGAGTGTAGAAAGTTGCTGCCTTTGGTTCTCTGTACTTTCATTATAATTACATTTTTTTTTGTCGTATGACATTTTCGTGGTCACTACAGGCTATGGCTGAAAAACAGCGGTGGAAGAACTGGCCTTTTGGTCATTGTTTCTCCTTTTCGTGGTGAATTTTTATTTTTCATCTGTGTTTTTTTTGGATGTATATTTTGTTTTACCACGATTCAATGAAAAATAAATAATCATAATTAAAATAGAATTGAATGTAACTGTCGTTTATAATCGGGATAAGCAATGATTAGTATATTACCGACTAAACTTTATTTAGAATGGAGAGAAATGTGTTTTTTTTTGTAAAAGCTGGACCAAAATATAATATAACATTGAAATGAACATTGATGATCTTTTTTAGGGTTCCGTAGCCAAAATGGCAAAAACGGAACCCTTATAGTTTCGTCATGTCCGTCTGTCCGTCTGTCCGTCTGTCCGTCTGTCACAGCCGATTTACTCGGAAACTATAAGTACTACAGTGATGAAATTTGATGGGAATATGTGTTGTATGAACCGCTACAAAAATATGACACTAAATAGTAAAAAAAAGAATTGGGGGTGGGGCCCCCCATACATGTAACTGAGGGATGAAATTTTTTTTTTCGATGTACATACCCGTGTGGGGTATCAATGGAAAGGTCTTTTAAAATGATATAAAGTTTTCTAAAAAACATTTTTCTTAAAGTGAACGGTTTTTGAGATATCAGCTCTCAAAGTCGTAAAAAGTATGTCCCCCCCCCTCTATTTTTATAACTACGGGGTATAAAATTCTAAAAAAAATAGAGGTGATGCATGCTAATTAACTCTTTCAACGATTTTTGGTTTGATCAAAGTATCTCTTATAGTTTTTGAGATAGGTTGATTTAACTGTAATTTATTATATTTGCTGCTACGGAACCCTTTGTGCGCGAGCCCGACTCGCACTTGGCCGGTTTTATTTATTGGTAGTACCTATATAATGATAATGTTTGACCCTATGAAATTAATATTAAATTCTTACTGTTTTTTAGAAATTAACATTCTCTCTACGACTTTCATTTATTTTTCTATCATAAAGTGAATATATCTCCAATTTCTTCCACAACCAATTTTAGCAAACAAATAGATGTCAGACTAAAACCTAAGTTTTAAATGCATGTCGATTCACTAGTAACCTAAGCCTATCAATCGTATTACTGCCGCATGGGCGACCACTTAAATTAGAACTGGAACGAATTATCGTTTAAATCGATTCTGACCGCAGAATCGCTTTTATTACTAGTTACTGTAGGCGCATATTGATTGTAGATTAAACCTGATTAGGATTCCATTGCGATTGTATTACGTTTGCATTGCGTTTTTCAGTTTAACTAGGGGTTTTGGAATATTATGTGTGTTAATCAGGTCGGAAGTTTATCCTGTACTAGCTGCGCTCCGCGGTTTCACCCGCGTGGCTCCGCTTCTGTTGGTCTTAGCGTGATGATATATAGCTTATAGCCTTCCTTGATAAATGGGCTATCCAACACCGAAAGAATTTTACAAGCGGACGAGTAGTTCTTGAGATTAGCGCGTTCAAACAAACAAAACGGGCGGCAAGCTTAACTTATAAATGCGAAAAGAACTCTGCCTGTTGACGAAGAGACAGACAGAGTAAAGATTGAGGCGTGCCTTAATTTCTTAACTGTTTTGGATGAATTAAGGTTTTATACCAGGAATCCCACGGGAACAGAAACTATATGCCGATTTTTCTTTGACTACGCAGGCGAAGCCACGGGCGGAAAGCTAGTATTTCATAAATAACCTAGAATTCACTATGTGTTAATGCCATAGCTTTATTAGATTTTGTTTATACATACTCTGACCACGTTTCAACAGTGCTATAAATTTCACGATCACCTCGTACACGCATAAAGTCTGATAAATACAAGTTTGGCTTTTAATTAGAATATGGATTATGAAAGCTTTCCAAATATGGTTTAATTAATGTTAAAGCTATTAGTATTTGGCGCGAAATACGTTAGTAATGGCGGATGGCTGTTCGAATTTTACAAGTGGAAATTAATGATGCAGTTAGTTATTTCATGTATACAAATTAATAAACTATTAATTTACTCGACTGAACAGTTGGCTTAGTTGGTAGTGACCCTGCCTTCCAAGTCAAAGGACGGTATCTTCAGTTAAGGAATAAATTCATTATAATCATTGAGATATATACATATGGAGACGACACCGCCTACATCACTTATGTTCCGCTCAACATACGCCATATGGCGTAACTGCACGCTCGTTTTTTATTTGTTTTAAAGTGAAACGCATCAAATATGCCTTCGTGTGTGTTACGATATTGCACTAATAATACAAATAATACGAAAAAGTGCAAAGGAATAACTTTCATCTGTAAGTACCTAACTAGATAATAATTTTTAAAACTTAGTTAGAGCAAAAAAATGGCGCACAGATTTTGTTCGTGGTGTCTCCTCCATACGTAGTAATATTATCTCAATGATTATAATATAAATATTTCAGGACAGTTTTCACACACGGCACGATCTGATACGACACTAGCTAGCTACTGGTTATTATGCTGTGCCTAAGCTTTCGCGTGTATTATGGAAACCAGATGGCTGATAAACATAGCATATATAATTTTAAATAAATACTTATAAAGATAATTAACACCCAGACACAGAGCAAACAGTTCATCACACAAATATTTGCCCCGGGTGGAAATCCGAACCCACGACCTCTGGCTTGGAAGGCAGGGCCTAGTGGCCAAGCAAGCCAACCGGTCAGCCTGTGCAAAATATAAAAATAAACTAAGTTAGATATTCAAAAGGCACTTCAGCCTAATAAAAGATGGATGAAATTCATCAAGCGAAATTTAAAAGCTATTAAAATTAATAAATAAAAACGGTTGACACTACCCTCGTCAAATCATATTTTACAAGCCTTTGTTTCGTAATCCCTAAACGCTTGTACATAAATGTTGACAAGATATTTTTTGTCTAGTCATTGTAATTATTATGGTATGAGGAAGACATAAAGGAGCTTACAGTTATAGTTCGGTAAGGGACACGTAAAGTGGTTTAAAGTTGAAATTAATATATAGGTAGGTATGTTTCAAGAAAGAAGAAGAAGTTGGTTCCTTTCTGGCGGCAAGAAACCAACAATAGGGCTAAGTGGCGTGCCATAGGTGAGACCTACGTCCAACAGTGGACGAACACAGGTTGAAAGTGAGAGAGAGAGAGGTACGTTTCAAATTATGGCAATAGGGAAAATAATGTGTGTTTGTTAAATGGGATGTTTAATTTTTGATAGGTTGTTTAGAGGATGTAAAAGTAAGTGAAGCGTCTGAAGTGTGATAATGATGATAATGAATAAAGTAGAAGAAAAAGAAAAAGTAATGACAACCCTAAGATATAATGCATTGTCGAGTAGGTATCAGTTGCTTGGCAGACGTTGTTCTGTCTGCGTTTTTTCTCCCTATATCACCTTCGATTCCTTAAGGTCCACGTAGCTTGTTGTTGGAAATTTTTTAATTTCCGAATTGGTAGAGCCGTTCTCCAATTTTACGAACAACAAGATTTTTTTATTTATACAGATAGATATGCCGATCTCTTTACAAGTGCAAGTCACTATTTCTTCCCAATGAAAAAGTAGCTTACAATAAAATTTATTACTCGATAGGAATTCAACAATTAGTGAGTAATTAATGCGCAAAAGTTTAGCGAAGAAAGGAAGACAAATAACTGAAGTTGTGTAAACTCGATAATTTGCTACTTCGACTTGAAAACTTTTGATTTATTCCAAATTGCCGTTTCTTAATGGCTGAGCAAAAAATAGTACTGAGGAAAAAACATGTTTTTGTGAATTATAGAGACAATGATTTATGTATAAATTAAATAATTTTGAGCCGTATAAGATAGAAATTTTCTAGAATATTTTTTTAAATAGAGATCTTTATTTTTATATATACAGTGTACAATATTATTCATCTTATATTTTTAGAGATAAATATTCCTTACGATTACCAATGCATGAAAATAACATCAAATTATTTGTTAAGTAAACAACTAAAACTCAAACATTTATTTATTCAACTAGACTTCTTCTAGAAGCACTTTTAAATCGTTTAAAACACATTTTTAAAATTTACTACCGATTCGTAAACTAGTCAACACACGAACCAACCCGCGGGTAACAACTAGTAACCAATAGTTTCCTATAACACTATTCTTATTTGAATGTTACAATGTAACATCTGTTCAAAAAACTTCGCTGCAATAACAAGTTAAGAAAACAGAGGCAGACTTAAATATTTTCTCTAACGACAACTACTGTAGCTTTGTACGAAATGTAAGGGCCTACTATTGGTCTGGCAGAACTTTTGAATCGAGTAATAAGTGAGTTTATTTTTTGTGAGTTTCATTGTTTTTGAAATTTATTATAAAATATGTTTATCCAACAACAATTGTTAGAACTGTTTGAAACCCTATGATATATTATGTTATTTATCTAATAATTTTGTTTTTGCAAAGTTTCAAATACAACAGCAACAATTCTGATTTTGGAATTACCTTTTACTTTTTGAATAATATGGATTATAGAATAAGTATTAATTCAAACGGAGGCACAAAAAATATATAATTTGTATGTCAGAATTGGTTATATATTTCTAACCAAGCTTTTCTTCTTTAAATAAACATTTTCGTCCTATGAATAAAACCCTTTTTTACGAATTTGTTATAGCAGAGTTTTCTATGTACAATTTTAGTATAGATGGCTCGATAAAAGTGTAAGAATATTCTTTTAAACGAGCATCCGTTTCTGTGCATATACATACTCTATTTCACTCCTGTAAATTTTTATCTATAAGGGCCGATTTTTCAATGCCTGGATAAAACGTCCAATAAAGTATTACACGATAATATTAAAATGTCACGTAAACTGTCAAATACGGGCAATAAGAATACGTTTTTAAAATGGTAGTTTTATACATTATTCGACGAATAAGTTTTATCCAAGCATTGAAAAATCGGCCCTTAGTCAATTAGTGTCATCAAAAAATAAGTACTTATGGTTTTTCTAGTCACAGAGTTGCGTAATCACAATATCGGTAGGACAAAACAGCATTTACTTACCAGTAACAGCATTTGCTTACAATATTGTATGTAGGTTTCAAGCAAATGGTAGGGGCTAGATAGTTTGCGCAGTATCGAAAATAAAAGGCATCGCAGAAGACGAAGCATTCGTACCTACACATTTTACTTTACTCTCGTCTCGTCTTTGTCCAATAAAAGATAGTTTGTATCGCATTCTTTGGATCTTTGTCACTTGCGACTTGTATTTCACCGGCGAATAGCTTGTTATTATTTATTTTATGGTCTCTGTTCTGAGGAAATGATTTATTAACAAGCTGTTGTTCTCGCTGCAATGTCTGTTTGTGTTCCTTTCTCTTTTAATTACATATTTCTTCTTATTTACATTTTGTAATATATACGCTATGTTAATTAAATCTATATAATACTAGCGGTCCGCCCCGGCTTCGCCCGTGGTACATGTTTACGTTTTCTCTACATAAGAACGATCCTCGTCCTTCAAGGAAATTAATAAAAAAAGAATTATCGAAATCGGTTCAGCCGTTCTCGAGTTATGCGCTTACCAACACATTTTGCGATTCATTTTTATATATAAGAATAGGTATATAAAACTCGAAGGTGACTGATATAGTGATCTATCAACGCACAGCCCAAACCACTGGACGTATTGGTCTGAAATTTGGCATGCAGGTAGATGTTAGGACGTAGGCATCCGTTAAGAAAGGATTTCCCGAAATTCTTGCGGGAACGGGGAAAAACGGGGATGCACGTACAAAGTCGTGGGCGGAAGCTAGTGTATTGATAAAATTTGTATTATGTGAATTAAAAGGAAAGTATTACAATGTTTATTAGCTATGTATTTCTATAATTAGGTACTATACTTATTTCATGAACATTACTTTTGCCCTATATACATAACTATTATAATTTCATATTTCACCACTATAACGACGTTCAAGAGCATTTCACAACATATCCATTCCTCTTACCACACATAAAAACGTCACATTTAAGCGGTTTAAATTTAAAATCCTGCCAAAATCCCCTGTTACCATTCTACCAGAGGAATTCTTAAAAAATTAAAGTGAACAATAATTCAAGAGCTGAATAATGTGCTGATAGTGCCAGAAGAAAATTGCATTCCAGTATTTCTTTCGAGCCGGCTCCGAATGAATGGAAAAACAGAGGGAGCGCTGGGGACTTGCTACATCTGTACGTAGTACTTAAATAGGTGATCATTAGTTTAGTCGTATGTGAAAATAGTGTATTAAAAGAGACGTCATTGAACGATGTTGGTTTCTTATTAAATACAAGAATTGTAGGCCCATCGAGCTATGGATTCACAAAAATCAGTATTACCTTTATCATTAATTTTAGACATCTTTCCAAATGATCTAAACTTACTTTAAGAAAATATTGCATATCCGTAATAAATAATTAATGCTCATTTCCAATATTCTTTTCGATACATATTACATAATTTACTTACCCAATGACAAAAAAAGGTAATATATACACACAGTACACCCTGTTTCAAACCCATAGTTATACCACTAAAATATGGGCATTGTGAATATATTACCGCATAAATATTGATACAAGATAATGAAGCATTTTAATGAGGTACAATTTAATTACGATAAATAATAATTTATTATACTCGTCATAAAAACAACTTTGTGTGCGAATTAAATGTTATTAACTGTTAATAATATTTCGCAAACGATATCAGTATTTCATATCGTGATTGTTAATTAAAATTTATTCTAGAACATTCTTTAATTATTGCTGGAGTATAGTTTTTATCAATAATTTTCTTTATTCTTAATTAATAGATTTTCATGTTGATCTAGGGTTAATTGTTTTTCATATTCTAGTAGGAGTAATGCTTTCTTAATATAATTGTTATTTTACCTATGTTATGTACGCTAAGGATAAATGTAGCAATAAATTTAAATCCCATGAAATTACCATATTCAATAGTGGACTAACGTTGCGGTTTCTGATAACTCTCATTGAAGGTTTGTGAATATGAAAGATACTGTGAGTATGAGTATGAGATTCTACAAATCATTTTTTGTGATTATATTAATTATAAATTTATAAATATATAATTACTTAATTATATATTTCAATTTTCTACTTACATTTTATTCAACACTTAAAATTTTGGCCATGTCGAGAAGACGATGTTAAGCTTCATAAAATTTCTAACATTTTCAAGATAAATCCGTTCAAATGTATCCAGTCCCTAAGTCCGGGTCTCATATTTACAATTCGAAAAAGCTGAAACTTCTCTAATTGATTGTTTCAAGCCTCTGAGCGGCTTACGTAAAATGTAAAAGGGAACTTTTTCAATCAAATGCGTAGGCTGAGAATCTGTAGATCGTATTATGGCTCTTATTCACTGAAAGCGCTAGATTGGTTACTTAGTACTTACTTTGAGAATATACTACTACTTTTTTGTAGATTGTTAGGGTGATTGAGTTGAAAAATGATTTAGATAAAATTATTTTGACTGACCGGTTGGCTTGGTTGGTAGTGGCCCTGCCTTCCAAGCCAGAGGTCTTGGGCTCGATTCCCACCCGGGGCAAATATTTGTGTGATAATATTTGCTCTATATCTGGGTGTTAATTATCTATATAAGCATTTATTTAAAATTATATATGTATGTTTATCAGCCATCTGGTTTCCATAACACAAGCGAAAGCTTAAAATGGGATCAGATCGTGCCGTATATGAAATTCGTCCTGTTTATATTATTTTACATATATATTATAATATACTAGCGGTCCGCCCCGGCTTCGCCCGTGGTACATATGAAAAATAGATGTTGGCCGATTCTCAGACTTACCCGATATGCACAGAAAATTTCATGAGAATCGGTCCACCCTTTTCGGAGGAGTATGCAGACTAACATTGTGACACGAGAATTTTATATATAAGAAGATATATTACATGAATTATATTTAAATAAATAAATATAACAAAGAGAAATATTTTGGTTATGAAGCTTCTTTTTGTGTAACAAGGGTTTTATCTCAAGGGAATTACAGAGTAAGGGAGGAAGGCTAGCGTAAAATAATAATAAAATATACTTATTGAATTCTGTTAACAAATTTTAAGTAACATTAGACCATAAACCTGTCATCTTAACTTATATTGTAAAGGGAAAGTTCTGTTCATTTGTTTGTAACGGAACAACTGAACTGCTGGTCCAATATTTATAAAGGTTTCTTCTCGAGTAAGCTACGAAAATACGTACGATTTATTTCAGGTTAAACGTAGGTAGAGTCGGGAAAAGAGGCTAGTAATAATACAGTAACTGGAGCGAAGTGTGATGTTTGATTTTTAGTAAAAAAAATATTTTACGAGTACATATTTATATATTCATACTAAACTTCTACTAGCAAGAAGTACATATTATTTTGAAAGCAATACTGAAATGGATCTATCGTTAGCAATTCATAATTTTCAATACACCAAACAAAAAACACAAGCTATCCTTTGTCTCTCGATAATTTTGCAGTAAAAGGCACCAATTAGTGAGTAAAAGATCGAAATTCTGATGTTACTCTTAATTGGAGCTGAAACTGCATCTTTGCTTTCTTAGAATTCGTATTTGGTTGAAATGTATTCATGTTTTATCAGAAACTAAAACCTCGTTTATTTCGATCTTACCATCATACATTCTTTTTTAAATTATGACTATTGAATAAGATAGGGAAAAGCAAACGATTATTATAATGTATATACGATTATTATAAACACAGGCAAATTGACATCAATTGGACTTCGAGACAAGATCGACAATGGTAATACAAAAATAATAAATATTACTACAAGCATTGTAACGGACGTCGGACGGATCAAAATTCAAAAATAATTTTCATCCCAAGAGAGATTATTCGTTTAAAATGAAGGCAATGGAAATAAAAAATGCAATCTAGTGAATGCATTGAAAAATTGAAAAACTGCAATATTACATTTATTTTTGTGAATAAACAGTAATTAAATTTACGTAGCATATATTTTACATAGGTGTCTTGTTATATATGTATGTATATAACATTATATGTAGTTTGACGAAATATTAGTACATATTTAAAATAAGTAAAGTAGGTAAAATAGTCTAAGTACGTATAAATGTAACATCTCGATAGATGTTTTATTTATTTATTTATTTATTTATTTATAGAGCCTCGTCTAATCAGATAGTACATAATGTATTAAAACTTTTGCTTCAATAAATGCACAGATGAATACATTTTTAACTATCAAGGAAAACCTCATCAACACTAAAATTATATACCTGAAGAGTTTATTTGTTTGCTTGAACGTACTCATCTCAGGAACCACGGGTTAAGTAAATAAATAAAAAATAAAATCTTTATTTACCAAAAAAAAATTTAAACATTTCATCATTACAGGAGACCCAAACTAGGCTGTTGCCTGTATCTTTTTTTTTTTTTTTTTTTTTTTTTTTTAAGTGGGGAAATCTTACCTAAGATACCCACGGCTCCCGGGGAAGGAGCCGTGGATTATGTCGGATTCCTACCGACTAAAACCCCACTGTGTACCAACGCGCTGCTTTAGACGGGATGCGGGGACACTATCGCAATCTTCCGCATGTCCCGCCCAGCAGTTGCCCGTTTCCAGGCCCTCCGCGAATTGCCTCTTTCCAGGCCCTCCACCAAATTACCCACCACGAGGCGGCGCAAGCTGGAACACGAGCTCACGCCACTCACTCGCCGACGATGGATTGTTCCCCGTTCCATCATCGGCGTTCCCCAAACCCCCGACCCCAGCACCGACCGGCCGGAGGGCGCGCGCCGAAAGGCCCTACGAAACGTGTTTCACGCGTCGAAGGACCCTCCGGCGCACTTTTATAGAGGTTTCCCTCGCAGCCCCCACCTCACACCAGAGATGGCGGCCCTCGGTCCGGCCCCACGGACCGGATTACGAGTAGGCAGACGGCTGTCGCAGGACAGCCGCCGCCCCACACCCACCTACAGGAGTCACCGCATGTCACCAAAGTGACGTGTCGGGATCCCGCCCCCTGCTTTGTTGGTAGTCAACACAACACGCGCGGCCTCTGGCCGCCATCCGCCGCCGCAAAAGCGCGGCCCCCTGCCAGTCAGTCGGAACGAGTCCCAAACGAGCCCCGATCGACCTTCCAACCTCATTTTTTCCCAGCCAAATCGCCAGGCCGCGACCGCTGGCCGCCATCCATCGCCGTACCGCAACGGCACCTGAGCCAAACCTGGCCCCCCGGAGGACCCTAGCTAGCTAGCCGCCCATCCAGCCAGCCAGCCAGCCAGCCAGCCGGACAACCAGCCGGTGACAGCAAGCCAGCCAGCCGCCGCCCAAGGCAGCCGGCCAGCCAACCGGTGGAGCAGCCGGTTTCAGCCAGCCTGCGAGGCAGCCGGTGTGACCAGCCGGTTCCAGCCAGCCCGGCCAGCCAGCCTTCAAGCCAGCCAGCCAGCTATATGGATCCCTGGCCGTCGAGCCAATCGAGTCGTCAGACGACAGACCGGCCGTTCAGCCCCTCCGCGTCCAATTAGCTTCACCCAGAGTACACAGTGTACTCCGAGCTACTGAGCCCCCCCGGCCACGACAAGGCTTGGAACTGATGGGGGGGATGTCGAGTTATACCTTAACTATAATAAAATTTAAAATATAAAAAGATAAGTAAATTTAGCGATATGTGTCTAAGTGGATTACTATGTGTGTGAGTGATGTGATTCTGTGCGGATACGTGAGTGTTATGTAAGCGGGTGAGTAAGTTTGTGTGAGAGAGTATTTGAAATTCTGGGCGGATACGTGAGTGAGATCAATAAGTTAATTGTACATTTTAGACCAGATCTTCGGTGTCGCTGTACGTCAATTCATGGAGCCAGGTTTTAATTATTTTCTTACATTTATGCGTTCTTCAGTGATTTTGCCTTACAGACATTGTTGTAGGTGTGAATGAGTGAATATGATGGGCTTCGTCTGGCTATTTTTGAATTGTATGCAGGGAGTGGGATTCGGAAAGTTCTTTTTCTTGTTAGTTCTTTGTAATCGGGGCGCGAAGCTACAGATTTGTGGGTTAGGCAGACTGCTGATAATATGTATAATTGACGAACACGTAGTACATTAAACTCCCGATATAGTTCGTTAGTAGGGAATCTATAAGGTTTTTTTCAAAAGTCAAAATTAAATCATCCGTAAGAAAATTGTACTATAATATAGGAATGTACAAAGTTCTCATTTCAACAGTTTTGCAATTACAAAGCTTTTCAACTAGTTATTGACACATAAACCCGGTTACCTAGCTTTTTAACCTTGGAGTAGTTGTTCATATACCTGCTTTTTATGCAGCAAAATGCATAAAAAGAGAGCATTGTAAGTTGTGAATGATCATGTTATGTTTGTTATTTTCAAGCTCTCATTATACCTAGTAAATCTAGTAATCATAGTGAATTGTTGTTTTATAGAAGAAAGTAAATAAAATGTAAAGTTCAAAAAATACACCATTTTTAAGCTGTAGCATAGCTTCTGTCGCGGGCCTTGAGCGCGGGGACCGAATCCAGAAATTGCGTAACGAAAAAACCTCACGCTCCGACGGGCGCGGAGGTGTGACTTGAAGGCATAGCATGCAATAGCTTTACCGCGGCAGTCCCCGAGTACCACACGTCTTTTTTTTTTAATTTACGTATGATTCTTGGCAGATGTGATTAAAATTCTACTAATGTTATTATAAATGTGAAATTATGTGAGGATGAATGGATGGAAGGATGTTTGTTACTCTTTCACGCAAATACTACTGAATCGATTACAATGAAATTAGGTAGTTGAAGATCCAGAATAAAACATATGCTAGTTTTTATCCCGGAAATCCCACAGGGACGGGAACTAGCCGGGTTTTTCTTTCAAAACGCGGGCGAAGCCGCGGCCGGAAATCTAGTGCTATATAAACATATTTAAATGTTGTAGAAGTATATCTGTGTATTCATCTTCTGCATTATCACCGCTAAACGAATTTGCATGAGTTTTGTGCCGCGTGTTATGAAATGCACAAGAGCGTAGGAAAATTGTAGCTTGTCAACTCAAAACTATTTTATTCAATTTCAAAGTCCTTCTGAATTGCTCAAAAGTAAACCTAATGTGAATAAATTGAATATACAGTTTTAAAACAACATTTATCATTTTATATTCATAATTCTGTAACTATTGAGAGTGGACGTGTTAATTGTTGCAAATAAAATCACAACTCAATATACAAAGTATTCTGACCCATATAGTAATAACAATTTTGATCATTTTTCTATCGCCATAATACATGAACGCATCACGGCGACAGCCTCCCGCTCCACCTCGAGTAAAGAAGAAGTCCGATATTTTTTGACTCGCTCTCTGCTACAACGGCCGTTTCTGCGTGTCACCGGTGAGTCGTTATCTCATGCCTATAACATCAACCATAGATTGTCAACCTTTTTCACGATGAATAACATAACATGCAAACGCTGCGATAATAAAGTCACAGAAGGTGCACGTTGCTCCATTTGCCGCACACATTTCCATTATAACTGTGTCTCATTAACGGAAATCGGTTGGCGTAGACTTGGAGCCGACAGGCAAGCGTCGTGGACATGCGCGGAATGTAAACCTAAATTACACATAGCCTCCCCAAGACCTACTCCATCTGAAGATCTCGACACAGAGAAAATCACGGAATCGTCGGTCGACCAGCCCGCCCTTGAAAGGATTGAAACGCTTTTACAAACTTTGGCACATCTACCGCAACAAGTGAATCAGTTACGCTCGGAGCTAGGTGACCTAAAAACAAGCATTGATTTTCAAAGAATCGAAGAGCTGAGTACAAAACTAGATAATATAGACTCTAAATTAATAATAATAGACAATTTGACGAAGGAAGTAGATACATTCAAATTAAAAATTGGAGTATGTGAAAATCGTATTATTAACCTAGAAAAAAATTTAGCATTGCGTGACGACTTAATAAAAGACCTGCAAAAAAAATCAAATAATATTGAAAAAGAACACAGATATTCACAGCAGCAATGTCGTTTCCTAAATATTGAAGTTGTTGGTGTGCCGGAAAAATCGAAAGAAGATCTTCCACAACTTCTACTACAAATTGCAACTTCAATAAATGTCAACATACAAAAAGACGACATCGAATTTATCACCAGGGTCCAGCCGCTTCACTCAAACCCCAATAAGCCAAGAAGAATCATAGCCAAACTAAAATCAAGGAATATTAAAAATAATATAATAGCCAACTTTCGCAAAGCAAATAAAAATAAGGGCTTAACATCTAGCGACCTCGGATTTGAAGGTAATTCATCAAAGATATTTATAAATGAACACTTAACAATTGCGAATAAAATTCTATTTAACAAATGTAGACTTCGTGCGAAAGATAATAACATCAAATATATATGGATAAAAAACTGTACCATTTATATGCGCATGAACGAAAAATCGCCCCCAATAGCTATAAGCACCGAAGAAGAATTAGAAAAATATTTATCAAAAAACTATTGATGTACTTAATTTTGCGTATTTGTAGTGTTCATTTTGTTATTTTATATTATTACTATATCAATGTAAAATCTCAAATTTGTATAAAATTAATAATATTCTTGTATAACATACCGACACATCACACATACACATACATCATTTATAAACACATATATATTATAATATTACATTTAATTATATTGCAGATAATTTTCAATAAAAGGTTGCGAGCAGCTGCACTCCAATCACACATACCCGCTTCGCTTAACTTGCTTCGAGTCCTCAGCGTTTTAATTTCAATTCACCCTCATTACAATTTTATTTTTTTCTACTTGTGATTTCACTTTTATACATTCTTAAAAAATGAAATTTCTAAACATTTACTATCAGAACACTCGTGGACTCAGAACTAAATTATCAAACTTTTACAAAAATATCGAAGCGAACAATTATGATATCATAATTATAACTGAAACTTGGTTGTGTGAGGGAGTGTTAGACTCAGAAATATGTGATAGCCGTTACGACGTATTTAGGCATGATCGTAGTCGTAATAATATGAAGGGAGGCGGAGTTATGATTTGTATAAAAAGATGTTATTCCGCATTTCTAACAAACGAGACCCACGTTGGTAACGTTGAATGTATTTGGATTACGATTCCCGGTCATGTTCTAAGTAGTACGCTATTAAATCTATATTCAAAAAACGCGGATATTCACGTGGGAGCAATATATATTCCACCGAATTCCAATGCGGCCAGTATATTGGTCGACTTCAACGAATCCTTCGTTAACTTTCATTCGAGTAGGCAGAATGACTCATTTTTATTAATCGGAGATTTTAATTTACCTTTTCTCGCGTGGACGCCTGACGGACATTTGAATAAAAATAATTCTAATACACTCTTAATGCGAACCGCCGACGATTTTATGAATTCCATGTATTTATCCGGACTCTCACAATATAACTTCACTAATAATTGTTGCGGAAATATTCTTGACCTTGTTTTTTCAAATCTTTCATTAATTTGCGAACAATGCGACCCAGCTTTAGTGAATATCGATAAATTTCATCCCCCATTACTTATAAACATCAAAAACTATAAAATAAAACCCCTGCGTAATAATCCACGGATCATAAAAAAATTTTTTAAAGCTGATTATATGTCTATTAACTCGGCACTCGGGAAGATTGAATGGCACCGAATTCTTACTAACGGGACCGTTGATGATGCAGTTAATGGTTTTTATAAAGAGCTTAACTCAATCATAGAAAAATACGTACCCTCTGCGCGGGTTTCAGGACGTTTTAAGTACCCTCAATGGTACACCCCATCATTAATTAATATCATTAAAGAAAAGTCTAAACTTCATAAAAATTGGAAAAAATTTAAAAACCCGAATGATTACGCAGCATTTGCTTTACTACGAAATAGGATTAAAGTTTTACAAGAAGAATGTTTTAAAAATTATATTAATAGGTGCGAAAAAGAAATAATTCATAATCCTAAAGAGTTTTGGAGTTTTGTAAATAACAAACGCAAAAACAACAGCTTGCCATGTCGTATGGTATATAATGGAGTGACTTATTCTTGTGGTGCAGATATATGTAACGCTTTTAATAGCTTTTTCCAAAGCGTATTCATACAATCTTCTTCCTACGATCCCAAACCATACGCAGAGGAGCCCCATTCTAACGTAATTAATTCAATTAAAATTTCAGATAAACTGATAACAAATGCGGTTAAAAAACTAGATAGTAAAAAGGGCGCAGGCTTAGACGGGATTCCTGCTATATTTGTTAAAAAATGCGTAAACGGGCTTGCTGTTCCCTTAAAATTGATTTTTCAACGATCTTTGGATGAAGGTATCTACCCCAAAAAATGGAAGGATGCACGTGTAATCCCCATTTTTAAAAAAGGTTCAAAAAATGAAATTACTAACTACAGGGGTATATCAATTTTAAATATTTTCGGTAAAGTTATGGACAGTATAGTTAATGATTTTATGTATAGCTATTGTAAGCAATGTCTTCCTTCATCTCAGCATGGATTTTTTAAGTCTCGGAGTGTTAACACAAACCTTTCAGAATTGACTAACTATTTACTAACTAACATAAGTGACGGCGCTCAGATTGACGTCATTTATACCGATCTCGAAAAGGCTTTCGATAGAGTAGACCATAATGTTCTCGCCGGGAAACTAAATGCTGTAGGTATTAAGGGTAATCTTCATAGATGGGTAATATCTTATATTAGAAACCGTCGTCAGGCAGTAGTCATAGGAAGTCATAAATCTAACTTCATAAACGTCACCTCCGGAGTTCCACAAGGATCCCATATATCACCTTTACTGTTTAACATTTTCCTTTTCGATATAACACATTGTATTAAGAACTCAAATTGCTTACTGTATGCCGATGATAACAAAATTTTCCGTAAAGTAACTTGTACCGCCGATTGTAATCTACTCCAATCTGATCTAGATAATCTCGGAGAATATTTTAAAATTAATAACATCGGTGTAAACATTCAAAAATGCCAAACCATAAGCTTTTCTCGTAAACGTAACATTATTTTATTCGAATATAGTATCAATAATCAGTTAATTAATAGAACAACTTCAGTAAAGGATCTCGGCATCCTTCTGGACGATAAATGTTTCTTCGACGCCCATATTGAGTACATGTCCAGTAAAGCATACAAATCCCTTGGTTTCATCCTAAGAACAAGTCAACCTTTTAAAAACCCTCAGTGTTTAAAAATGCTTTATCATAGTTACGTCAGAAGCATATTAGAATATGGAAGTATAATATGGCGACCTTTTTTTAAAAAATATATAGACAAAATTGAAAAAATACAAAAGATATTTATGAAGCATCTTAGTTTTAAAGCAAAACATAACTTTAAGGACTACAAAGAATCCTGCATTTTCTTTAAAATGAATACTCTCGAAGACAGACGTACTCTTTCAGATATTATGTTTCTTTATGATCTCCTAAACAACAAACTAGACTGCCCCCAATTAACAGAAAATATATATTTTAACACCCCTCTAACTCGAACACGTAATACTCCTTTATTCTTTATACCACGTACAAAAAACCAATATATGAAGAACTCACTCTTTAATCGCCTGCCTTCGATATACAATCAAAAATTTTCTACTCTTGACATGTTTAACAGCCCTCGCAATCGTTTTAAAACCAATGTAATTAAAATATTATCTAACGTACCTAACACATTTTAATCATGCACACACACACATATATAGGTACACACAAACATACCCAAACGCACGCATGCACTCACCCACACACACAACTCACCACTCTTTAATAAGTTACTGTTTTAAATATACATGTAATTGATAATAATTGTAAAACTCGTAATTGGCGTATTGTATCATAGATATAAGTAGAGTAAGTCAAACTGTAAGCTGTGTAGTTTTCAAAATAAATAAATAAATAAATAAATAAATATGTAAAAGTTTTACCTTCAGAAATATTTGTTAAACAACTTTAACGCGACGAAAATAAACAGATAAATTTCGAAGCGGGAAAAACGAGAAAATTAAAAAATTCAAATTGAAAGTTTCGACTTTTGGAAACAAAATAATGATATGTGGTTTTAAACTTGAGTCAGACTGAAATTAAAAACTCAAAAATTGAACCTGTTTTTATTTTTTTACCTTTTCGGCGAGAAAGTTGTTCCATTATTGGGTCTTGTATTAAATTTTAAATTAACTATTGTCACGATTTATTATTTAGTTCTTTTAATTAATGTGTTAATATTGAGTTTCTTTATATACACATCTTTAATATATATAATCCTTATTTTAAAACAATAAATTGATGTGTTAACCGTTGATAAATAAATACCTTAAAAATATGTTGATATTCCTACAACCGGTAGTTAACGAAACCTCCCCTATATATAAACTAGACAAATATAAAAAAGCCGTGGAATGTTTCAGGTTTACCATCACAATCGATTCTTTTACTTAATTAGTTGGATACTGAGTAAAAATTATACATTAAGTTCATCCCATTTCAAAAATAGAGTTAAGTAAAAAAAATATTCACAAAATATTTTTCCACTATCTAAAAAGCCACACTCTATAAACAATTGAATCATCATAAGCTACTCAATTGAAGGCTCAATTCAACAGATATCTAAATAAACAAAGAAATGCCTTAAATAAAGCTACCATGATTCACGCCTCGATTTCAGTCCTCTCTCGTAATCCAGTCGTTCAATGTGACATTATTAACTTTTTATCGCCTTCCATTAGATAAGGAATAGGCTTTTAAATTTCAAATACGCATTTTCATATAACCTTAGCATAACGGCAGGATAATCCAATCTCAGGGGAGCTTCACTGAAATCATTTCGGAGAATGTGTTTTTCTGTTATTTTGTAAACGGCGTGTGAGAGGAATTTAGGTGATTCCGTACATTCAAAGGCAATAGGAATAAATTGGGGAGCTTTAATTTTGTCATGGTAAAGAGCTATTCAGAAATGTATGACTCGAAAAGAGGTTGTTATCCGGAAGGTTAATGAGATTTTGTTGTTATAATGCTAGGCGTCCATTAGAGACGGATCGGGGCGGGTCGCATCGCAACGGGCCGTCTCTAATGGACGCGCTGTTTGCTCCTGCGTCCACCTGTACGGGGCGCGGCGGACCGCCTAGGCGGATTTTATCTAACAGACGCTCGCCGCTCACATCCGCCTGCCTGCGTCCACTAGACGGGTCGGGGCGGGCCGGGCCGCAGCGCACCGCCGGCAGAAATCCGCCTGCGAAGCGATATCCGCCAATGCGTTGCGGCCCGCCCCGACCCGATCCGTCGCTAATGGACGATGTTTCATAAAAAACATAGGCCGGCGTATTTTTGCGTTGCGATGCGGCCCGGCCCGATCCGCCTAGTGGACGCCTAGCATAAGAAAAAGGTTTGCCATCCATGGATATGTATATTCTTATTTCTATAGCTGATGAATCTTATGGAGCCTTTCGTTCCTGCCCATTTGGCTTGTTTTTGAATGAAAGGCCATTGAGAAAGTCTTTATGACATGGTTATTGAAGTGAAACTTCTTTAGGCGTGTTGAGAGTAAAATTTAAATGTCGCGTCATGGCAATACCGTCCCGTTATGGAGTAAGGCGACGATTTTGGTATCTATGAATCTTGCCAAACAAGTTTCACTTCTGACACGTGTGCTCGGCACACACGCTCTTTATTATTAAAGAAATATTTGTTGATTTAGCGCGGATCCCTAAAACCATCCACGTGTAACCTGTAACGCTTCAGTGATATAGAAAACTATATTTTGGTTAAACTATTTTGCTTTTTGTTGACACCGCGTTATTTATTATGTGAATGATAGATTTTCTATGTTTTCTATTCCGTTCAATGTATAAGTGAATAATTTGTTATTTTCTCTTTTTTGTATAAGGGAAAATAAATAGGTTTGAGACGAGAGAAGTTATGAGACATCTTTCGTCTTTATACTGATTAGTTTAAAATTTTTATTTAAAAATCAGTTGCAAATTAATCCTATTAATGTTCAAAACTCCCATCAAAACATATTTTAAAAGAAGGATGTGGATAAATAACATCCAGAGTTTAAAAATACGTTAAATAACGATCTCTCAGTCTTAATGTTACATTTAAATATACTAATACTAGCGGTCCGCCTCGGCTTCGCCCGTGGTACATATGAAAAATAGCTGATGTTGGCCGATTCTCAGACTTACCCGATATGCACAGAAAATTTCATGAGAATCGGTCCACCCGTTTCGGAGGAGTATGCAGACTAACATTGTGACACGAGAATCATCATCACTACATAGTATAAAACAAAGTCGATTTCCCTGTCCCTATGTCCCTATGTCCCTTTGTACGCTTAAATCTTTGAAACTACGCAACGGATTTTGATGCGGTTTTTTTTAATAGATAGAGTGATTCAAGAGGAAGGTTTATAAGTATAATAACATCCATTAAATAGTGGAGAAGTACTGTTATTTTTGAGGTTTCTAATGTGATGTCGTAAAAAATTACATTATTTCCGCTTACATTGCAAACGCAGGCTGAACCCTACGAGTTTTATCAAAATAATGTACTAAGTATTATACACATTGAAAAGGTCTACAGAAAAGTCCGCGATGGTATATATCTATCTCTTATGGATAACCCACAATAACTTTTTTTTGTCATTTACTTTTTACGACAAATAATGGCTGATTTTCGAAGTGATTTTAACCAATACAGCATTAATCCTTAACCAATAAAATACCTTGAATACATTGTTCATTTAATATAGATCTATGTGGCCCTTTACACCGTATGATTTAAGTGAATATTTTCGAAGATATTACAGATTTAAAAATTGCGGGACGTAGCGTTTGCGGCGTTAACGGCCGGCCGCCCGGCGCGGGTTGCAATGTTTTTATATAAAACGTTCACAGTTTTTCTGTAGTGTATTTAGTATCAGCATTGCACCCGTGCGAAGCCGGGGCGGGTCGCTAGTTTTATATATAAGAAGATTAAATTTTAATAGTACTATGATGTTGGTATACAAATTTAAAAATCTGTAAAAATATAACATACATTTTTTAGTAGGTAAATAAATTCCACCTATTGGTAAATGTAAGGATAATAAACTAAATAATGGTTGATTTCATTAGTGCAGCTATTCGTCTTAGCACTTTGGAAGTTGGGCGATAAATAACCGCTCGGGAAGTGCATTCTAAAGTACGTTGTCGCGAATTTATGTGAGCGTGGAAACACACGGGATATCGGGGAATAGGTTTAAGAAAAAATATAAAGAATATTTATACATATATCTATGCCATAAAACGTAGATTACATATACAATCCTATTAATATTATAAAGGCGAAAGTTTGTAAGGATGTATGGATGTATGGATGTATGGATGTTTGTTACTCTTTCACGTAAAAACTACTGAACCGATTACAATGAAATTTAGCACACATATAGAGGGCAACTTGGATTAACACATAGGATAGGTTTTATCCCGGAAATCCCACGGGAACGGGAACTATGCAGGTTTTCCTTTGAAAACGCGGGCGAAGCCGCGGGCGGAAATCTAGTACGTATCTTCTTCTTCTTCTTTCAAGCCTTAATTCACCCATAGTCGGGTATAGGCCTCCTCATGTTTTTTCCATTCTTTTCGGTCTTTGGCCAGACGCATCCAAGATTTACCCGCTGTTTTAGAAATATCGTCTGACCACCGTGCTTTCGGTTTGCCTGGCTTACGTCTACCACTCCATGGTCTCCATTCCGCCACTTTCAACGCCCATCGTCCGTCGCTCCTTCGGCACATGTGGCCTGCCCATCTCCACTTGAGTTGGCATACTTTGAGAACAATATCAGTAACCTTTGTACGTTTTCTGATAGTTCTATTTGGTATGTGGTCTAAAAGGGAGATTCCGAGCATGGCACGCTCCATTGAACGTTGAGCTACTTGCAGTTTGTGAGTAACTTTTTTAGTCAATGTCCACGTTTCTGCACCGTATGTGATCGAAGGTGTGACGCATTGATCGAACATTCGCCGCCTGAGAAATAGTGGGATCTTCTGGTTTTTAAGGATATCGGCAAGTTTACTGAAAGCCGCCCAACCTAGTTGTATTCTTCTGTCTATTTCATCTGTCTGCCCATCCCCTTCCAGTTGTATGGTTTGGCCTAGGTATATGTATGTTGTTACTCTTTGTATTGTGTGTTCCCTAACGGCTAAGCTGTTCAAGTTAGGGTATTCTCTGCACATGAATTGGGTTTTTTGTGTATTCATTTTTAATCCAACAGCAAGCGAAGCGCTATACAATTGCTCGATCATCATTTGTAAGGCATCGGGTGTGTGTGCGAATAGGATGATATCATCAGCAAAGCGTAGGTGGGATAAAAATTCTCCGTTGATATTCACACCTGTTGATGACCAATCCAATGTTCTAAATACGTCCTCTAAGGCCGCTGTAAATAATTTTGGCGATATTGTATCTCCTTGTCGAACGCCTCGCTGAATAGGGATAGGTTGGGTAAGTTGATGAAGTTTGACCTGGAGAGTAGCACCGCGGTAGATTTCTTTCAAAATTTCCACATATCTCGTGTCAATTTGACAGCGTTGTAGAGCATGGAATACTGCCCAGTGTTCCAAGGTGTCGAAAGCCTTTTCATAATCAATAAAAGCTACACATAATGACTGACAGTATTCTGCGCATTTTTCTATGACCTGGCGTACGGTAAATATGTGATCAATTGTTGAGAAATTGCGTCTAAATCCCGCTTGCTCCACTGGTTGTTCAGCGTCAAGTTTACTAGCAAGTCTATTTGTCAGTAGTCTGGTAAAAACTTTATAGATGTGAAGAAGGATCGATATAGGCCTATAGTTGGCAAGATTGGCCTTGTCACCTTTCTTGTACAATAATGTGACTATGGCATTTTTCCATCTTTCAGGAGCTCGCCCTTGTATAAGCACACTATTGTAAAGTTGTTGGAGTTCTTTAACCTTCCAGCGGTCGCGCGCGGTCTCTGAGTCCGCAACGAACTTGTTTTAGTCAGTATACTGAAACTGTAAACAATAGACGCTTGCGCTTCCGTGATACCTTCAAAGGGGTCAGGTAGCACCTCTCAGTAGCCCTGTGACATTCGTCGCATGTACACGTGCTTTCTTATTTGTGTTTGCGGTCTCAGATTCCGCGCGCGACCGATTGTGTTCCAGAACAATCCAGTGCAATTAAACCGAAGCCAAGGTAAATACTTTGTTTTTTTGTATCTTATTATTACTTTTTATGCTTTAGACTATAATAATATTAGAGTATTTAAACAATGTTTATGTTTATGAGTAATTTTAACAATGTATTTTTGTTGTAGACAATGAATTACGAAGACTTATTAGAACGTCGAATATCTCGCATGTTAGAGGAGGTGGAATCAGAAGATGAGGTCTTCGAGTAGATATTATGGACACTAATGACGAATAGTTTATTATAGTTATTCTAAACAAAAATTAGTCGTTATATAATATTAGATTATTCTAGAACTTTACGTAAAATGATCTCAAAAATAGATGTCATTTTAGAGTTCCTATTACACAGTGCCAATTGATGATGAATGTGATTTATTTCTAAGATAATTATAGTCAAGTTTATAAGTTGTTAATTGTAAAAAAGAAAATTCTATTTTGTTTTGTTTAATGTTGATTTATAACGGTGATTTCCACCCTGAGTCAAAAATTTTGAGTTTTTATAGACCTTTGTTCTATTAAGTACAAATAAAAGAAGTAATGAGTAATTAAGTTGTTTTTATTTTATTTCACATGTTTAAGACCTCTTTTTAATCATGTGCTATACAATAAGTCGAAATATTCATTTGTTTTCTCAAACGAGACACTTAAATTTGCGGAATCACAGACCGCGCGCGACTGCTTGTGTTCGGCGCAAGGGTGCGACCGCTGAAAGGTTAAGAAATACTGGGCCTGATTTTTTGAGCAATTCAACTGGAATATTGTCTTCACCGGGCACTTTATCACATTTCATTTGCTTTAAGGCAGTTTTTATTTCGTAGAGACTGAAGTCAGGTAAGTCTTCCGTGTAGTGTCTCGTTAATTTAGCTCTGCAGTCTCCCGGTATAGAAGTAGGTTGTGATGATGAGGTGTATAGGTCGGAATAGAATTTTTCAACAATCTCCATAATCTTTTCTAGATCGTTGGTCTCTTTCCCATTTTCTGACTTCAGTCTACAAATATGCTGGCTACCAATTGACAACTTTTTTCTGAATAAAGTATTCCTCGGCCTCGGGGCCTCGGTTCTTAGTAATAGTATCCATTATAGTGTCGTGGATATGATTCCTGCAGTCCCGCCGTATAGCTCTTTTGACTGTTTTGTTAAATCCTGATATGTCGCTTGAGTGATTAGAGAGTAGGGTGCGTCTTTGATCGATCAGGTTTTGGGTGGTCACTGATAATATATGTAATTTCTTGCCGGCTTT
The DNA here is from genome assembly GCF_061535455.1 of Colias philodice. Classification (NCBI taxonomy): domain Eukaryota; kingdom Metazoa; phylum Arthropoda; class Insecta; order Lepidoptera; family Pieridae; genus Colias; species Colias philodice. The sequence goes on along the minus strand of NC_143093.1, from coordinate 10,846,096 downwards.
TGGTTTGCTAAACTCCATTGCAGCCGTTTGAAGTGCATTTGAGAGATGATCATTTATGTTGTCAATGTCTTCGTCTACACTTTTCTCTCCAAGCAGATCTTGAACACGCTGTTGAAATTGGTCGGTATTGGCGGATATAGCATTTAAATTATATTTAAAATTTCTTCTTTGTATGAGTTTTGAGCGTTCAGACTTTGTATTCAACCGGATTTTGGCTCTAACTATCCTATGGTCACTGCCCATGTTAATGCAGTTTAAAGTACTGACGTCAGTTATTACGTATTTCTTGTTTGTTAGAATGTAATCTATTTGATTTTTAGTAGTACCATCTGGACTAGCCCATGTCCACTTCCGGTTATTCTTTTTTTGGAAAAATGTATTCATTGCATATAATTTATGTTTGATTAGAAAGTTTACTAATAATTGACCTCTACTATTTCTGGTACCCAACCCATGCCTTCCTATGTATTCGTCATTTATTGTAGATCCTTCTCCAATCTTTGAATTAAAATCACCCATAACAATAGTATAGTAGCAAGGCGAAGTGTTAAGAGCGTCCTCTAGGTGACCATAGAATTCATCGACAACCAAGTCGGGGCAGGAGCTCGTTGGTGCGTACACCTGCACAACTTTTAGTTTTAGACGACTATTAACGTTAAAAATAGCGTAAATTACCCTAGATGAAACAGGGGTCACGCTCTTTAGAAGATGTGCAAAGGATTTATTAATTAAAATTCCAACACCACCCTGCGAGTTCTCATTTCCTTTGTGGTATAGAAGGTGGCCAGACGGTAGTCTTGTGAGACCTTCACCCTGTCGGCGTGTTTCGCAAAGACCCATAACTGTCCAATTGATTTTGTTTAGGACGCTGTTTTCAAGTTCCACAAGATGTTCATTTTTAAGAAGACTTCTCACATTAAACGTAGCAAAATTAACAGTCTTTTTATGGCAGCCGGATCCCGTCCAGAGATTTTTAGCACCCCCTGTCCTGTCGGATCCCCGACCGCTGCCGTAGTCAGGCCTAACAGGACCGCTGGGAACTGGGGGCCGTGGTTTATTGGCTTTATTCATATTAATCATGAGGGGTTTTAGCCGTGAAACGCCGTGCTGGCTACTGCAAGTTGGCGAGTCCACTCTTTCAGAGGGTATTTACTCCTCTGGGCTTGTGGTAGCCCTCTCTGCCGGTAGGCAGAGTGTTCGGGTTATTTGACCGCCGCCCGATACTCGGCGTTGACGGTTTTACGGTTTGCTAGGTCGAATACGCAAGAACCAACCTTCCTCCTTTCTCACCCGGGCTAAGGACCGGCCATGGCGGAGTTAGTACTAGTACGTATATAAAACGTAAAATACAGACTAAAAAACCTATAATAGAAACTCCTGACTAGCAGGAGTCACAATTCCCATGGAGAGGTACCCAGGTGAATTTTTTTTTTAAATTTCATATTCGAAAATTTAGCCTCTGGTTCGTCTGATGGTAAGCGCTTCCACTGCCCATGTACATTTGCAGGGGGTAAGGCTACTTGTAGGCTCTACACTGCAAATGGATTGCCGACTTTATCCGGTAAACAATTACATATTAATATACGAACAACAAAAGTGTCAAGGTCATACAGTATTCTGTCCCGCACTACACTTGAAATCACGCTGCATGCACTTACTTTGACACATAGGACGCGTACGTACGCGGCGTCAATGCACTAACCTGACGCCGCGCTAAGATTACTAACTCTAACTGTACAGTAACTATACCGCTAAACAGACTGCCAGCGCTAGGCGTACGTAACGCTTCGACGTCGCGTTAGCATTAGCTACTATTATTATAATTATATTTATTATTTAAATAAATAATAGTAGCTTATTCTGTGGTCGCATCAAGATGCTTTGACGTTGTAATTTGTCAAGGTCGTACACACTATTCTCCCGTATGTTCCGCACTACACTTGAAGTCACGCTGCATGCACTTACAATGTCACGGTGTTTCACATTTCTGTTACATGCACTTTTTGTTCGTGTTGCGTTTATTTTTCAGTACATTTGTAAGGTGAATTATAATTTAATAAAATATATATGTTAAGTATGTAAATTACTAATAATTGATTTTTAATTTATCAGTTGTTTTCTCGTGTAATTTTAATTAAAGTACGTATCAAATATTGCCTTTATTTAAATTCAAGTAATTTGAAATTTTTTAACTTGATCATAAAACAAGAAACCAGCCTTTATTTATTTTACGTGCCCACGTTAAGTTTTCTTTGTAATTGTTATAAATGAAAGTTCTTTTCCTTCTACCTTGTTTCTTATAATATACCTACTAAGGGCCGATTTTTCAATGCTTGGATAAAACTTATTCGTCGAATAATGTATAAAACTAGCATTTTATAATTGCCCGTATTTGACAGTTTACGTTACATTTTAATATTATCGTGTAATACTTTATTGGAAGGATAAGTTTTCTAGAAGCATTGAAAAATCGGCCCTAAGTTACATTAATTTATGTTATTCATAGATAGATATAATTAAATATAATTTAATAGTACCTATAATTTGAATAAAAGTAAAATTTAGAAAACATAAGATACCTACCTAATATTATATAGCCTGTTCTCGAAGATGTGTAAAATATCTAAATCGTTCGTATATTTGGAGTTTACCCACAAACAAATAAAAGTCTAAATTTTTCTTAAAATATAGGTAAAGATGATAGTAATATACTACAATATTCATTGTATCGGTGACTCGAAAAATCTCATAAATGAGGAATGTTCAAACTGAAGTATTGTAAGGCAAGAAGGCAGTTAAAATGCACAAAATATTTCGTGCCGGAGTGATGCTCAGTAGACATTTTTATAATACTCCAACACTGGATGTACGAAAGAAATACATTTACATTTATATTTATTTATTTCTTTATTAATTGTTCTATCCTATCCTACTAATATTATAAATGCGAAAGTTTGTGAGAATGAATGTATGTATGTTTGTTACTCTTTCACGCAAATACTACTGAACCGATTACAATGAAATTTGGCACACATATAGATGGTAACTTGGATTAGCACATAGGATAAGTTTTTTCCCTGAAATCCCACGGGAACGGGAACGATACGAGTTTTTCTTTAAAAATACGGGTGAAGCCGCGGGCGGAAAGCTAGTATAATATAAATTGTAAAGTAACATAACGTTGCTTAAATCGGACCGTTTTAAAATCGAGTCTTAAAGAGTAGTTAAGTCGGTTTCAAATATATTACAAACATCCAGGTGAAGCTATTTCAAGCGTGTTACGTGCTGGCCACGGACAATTCGCTATAGCGAAAATTCGCGCGGCGCGACTGGCGGCGCGTCTTGCGAATGAATCAAATGTATGGAAATGTACTGGGCATGCCACGCGCAGCGGCGACCAGCGAGACGACCGGCGAATTTCCCCGAGCGAATCGCGCGGCACGACTAGCGATCGAAACAAATGTATGAGTTATTACGGCGCAGGCCACGGAGTCGAGCGGCAGACGCGGCGACTACTCCCGGAGCGAACTTAATTTAAAATAGTTTGTTTTTTTTTTTCGCGAAAATGGAGACGGAAGCTTTTATTGCAGAAATTCTAGCTAGACCAGCTATTTGGAAGTCTAGCCACCCGCAACATAATTTTTCATCATGCCTATATTTTTCATATTTTTGGTGGAATTCTCCGTCTGTAACACGATTTCTATTTAATTCGTGTACTCCACTATATCTTCCAAACATTAAATCTTGAGCAAAAAAGCTGCTACTCTCCAAACAATACGTCGAGCTAACTTTGATAAAGCCATCTCGTCTCCTCGTCTACACTGGTCGCGGCGGCGAACGCAACTGCCCGTGGCATGCTTACCGCGCCGCGCGAATTGCCGCGCCGCCCGTCGCGCCGTCGGTCGCGCCGCCGGTGTCCGTGGCCAAGGTGTTAGTATTGATCACATGCTTCTTTATTATGTAATCAATGTTATTTTATGTCTACTTCAACGATTAATTTATAATTATAATCGATAGAGCCACCCAAAAAAGCGTGAACTAGTTAGCACTGTCTAGTCTGTTAGTCTGGCTTTTACCACAGATATCTAGGTCATATCAAATATACTTTGTGATTAATAATATAAGTAGGTACACTGTGCTTTTCTGCCCCCCTAGACAAGTGGTTTTCTTATTTCTATTAGCGTAAAGTTCAATAGAATAGATTAAGAATGTGTGAGATTGACGTTTGATTACGACGACGACGACGATTGATTACGTCAATCTCATACATTCATAATCTATTCTATTGAACTCTACGCTAATAGAAAGCCACTTGTCTAGGGGGGCTGGTTTCACTATATAGCTTCATAATATTATACAGTGCACATTCTAGGTGTAAACAAAGAAACTTAGGGTTTATTTCATTTCGGAACCTTTCAAAACTATTTCATTTAAAATAATCTTAATAGAGCCATCTAGAACTCTAGAATCTTTGTAATATTATGGCATCTGCAGTCAGAATGCCTTTTATGCCAGTGCTGGGAATTCGTCTGGCTAGTCACTGGAGCTAATAGCTGGAAATATTAACTCGCTACTCATTGTTTCGAAATCTTTCACGTTTCTTTAGAATTTGAATGTAATGAGTAGTTTCATTCACTATTACGATGCGCTCTACGAACTGATTTTGTGCTTTTTTGTTAAGTCATAGGTGTTAATTCAAAGGAAATCCCTACTAATATTATAAATGCGAAAGTAACTCTGTCTGTCTGTCTGTCTGTTACGCTTTCCCGCTTAAACCTCTCAACGGATTTAGATGAAATTTGGCACAGACAATCTTTAGACCCTGAGAAAGAACATAGGCTACCTTTTATCAAAACAACACGCGGGCGAAGCCGCGGGCGGAAGCTAGTATAAGTATGTAAGTTATGGAATAAAAAATAATTTAGGCAACTTAAAATAAACCGTTACTGATATGCAAAAATTATATCTTATAGTTAACACACCGCCTCCTTGGTACAGTGGTTGACTCGTGAGCGTAGAACCAAGGGGTCCTGGGTTCGATTCCCGGTGGAGACGAAGAAAAAAAATGTCTCGGTTTGGCAGGACATAGTAGGCTGATCACCTACTTGTCCCTAAAGAAAATCGATCAGTGAAACAGATGTATGGATAATGCATCTGCCCCTTACCCCACTTGGGGACACGGGACTTCACTTATAGTTAACACATAAAATTCATTCATTCAAAGATTACTCTTTGGAAAATAGAACATGTGTTTATAAGTAGACTATTCATTACATGAAATAAATTAGAATTTAATCGAAAATTACACTATTTATTACGCTCAATTGAACGCAGAATTTCATCACTAATAACAATCTGCAGCTATTGTCCCTATAATTAGTTCCGCTATTTCATCTAAAACAATGAACAATTAATTTCATTGCTTATATACCTACTACATATAAATACACAAGCATTTATATTTCTCTATATATAAGATTCTTGTGTCACAATGTTAGTTACCATGCTCCTCAGAAACGGCTGCACCGATTCTCATGAAAATTTGTATGCGGAGAATCGATCAACATCTATTTTTCATACTCCTAAGTGACAAGAAGGCAGAACAACATTTGCCGGTACAGCTAGGTAGTAGCTGCATAAGTTTTTTGTTAGAGATTGTGTATCTTGCTATTATATCTCATCGAAGAGATACGAAAATCAAGTCTATATCTTTATTATACTAGCTCTCCCGGCAAATCTTGTTCTAACTTTTTCTTATCACTTAAAGGTACGAAAAATATGTTGTTCGATTCTCAGACCTACTATGCACACAAAATTTCATGACAATCGGTCAAGCCGTTTCGGAGTTTGACTTCAAAGCGACAAAGAATTCCATATATTAGATTAATTAACTTTACAAAATAAACAGTTGACGAAAGTTTTAGCTTCTTAAATGAATTTTACATTAAATTCCGCACAGCAAGTTTGTAGTTTCTTGTCTCGGCTTTAACTGGACGAGTTAATCCGAATTAAACCTAGCACGAAACTATATTAAGATATATATGAAATTTTGGCGCAGAGAGAATTGGCTATTTGCACTTTGCTTTACATTGAAGTAATGGCTTAATTAACTTAAAAGTAACTAAGGAAGTTTTATGGAAAAGGTCAACGAAGCACGAACCAATATTATTAAGATGAATAAAAATTTTACAGGGTTACTTGTAAAACACCAGCAACCTCTCAGGACAAGATAGCTAACATCATAAGTAACAACATTTGTTCTACGACTTTTGGCATAACGCAATACATTATTTTTAAATGATTTTTTTAAAGTTTTTATTATACTCTCCTAACATTTGTAAGTTCTATTCATTATCGAAAGGACGACGCGACGCCTCCTTTCCCCTCTCGTTCGCTTCTTGTTTACGTAATTTTTGGGATGCGCGTAGAGTTTATAATATTCAAACGGAAAATTAAATGAATATTTTATATTTATTTTTGTATGAAAATAAAATCTAACAAATTATCAAAAGTCGTAGAACAAATGTTGTTACTTATGATGTTAGCTATCTTGTCCTGCGAGGTTGCTGGTGTTTTACAAGTAACCCTGTATAGAGGCTCTAAACTCTATTATATGCTTATTCTTCTGATGAAAGGAAAATAATTAAAAGTTAATTTTGTTATGCATAGATTATCACGTATTTACACTGTCAGCAAACATCTGATAGATGCCTTAAGTTAAACTGGGGATCCCAAAACAAAAGGAGTATTGGAAAGAAATAATCTATCGGCCAAGTTGAGTCGTTACCAGCTTGAAGGCGATGTGCAAACTTGTGTTCGAGCTTTGTTTATTTTGCAAGTAATTTTGGAGTTTGGGCCGTAAAATGGAGACTATCAAATAGGAAGTTGGGGCGTTAAGAGTGTTTTTATCATTTTTAAGACTCTGATATTTGTTTGGAAGGCGTGTGTGTAAGTATAGGATGAAATGTTTTTTGAAGAAGTTTTATGAACATGTCTTATGCCTAAAACCTATTAGTACTAAACGTTGTTATAGATACGTGTTTTAAAGAAAGGTGTCTGTATTATTTTGGTTGACTAAACTTTGTCTTTTTATCATTTTATTATGCTACTGCTTATGTTTAAAAAGAAATGAGTCTGAAGCAAGTTCTATAGAATCTTCATTCGCAAAAGCCTATAAAACTACCTTATTTCATTCACTTGACCAATTATTATCGAGAACTAGAATTAACCTTTTATGTATATACTACCAATAAAACTATCCGCGACACAATCGAAAAAAGAAAAAAAAACCGATTTCGAATCCCAAACTATCATCATCAGCCCATATACGTTCCCATTGAGACACGGGCCTCCTATGAAGGTACAGGCCATAATCCACCAAACTATTATAACCGTAACCGCCCAGCAGCTGTACGATAAAATATCAAAATCACAACACCATACAAACTGCAATAATTCACGAGTTTACAAAACCGCAAACTAAACTCATTAATTTTGTTTCTAATTTAGAAGCGCATCCGGGGACGGAGCGAATACAAAATTACTGAGACAAAACTAAATACGTAAATTAATTTGGAACTTTCGGAACGGGATCGGTGTTGTGTGAGATCTGTGTGGCTGTAATTTTATTGCCGTCGTGTTGTTTCAGATGATTTTGAGATAAATAGGGTTCTTTATTGTTGAAATATTTGTGGGCATAAATATTTTTATTTAATTTTTAATTCTAACTCAGCCCCAGGAGACTGCCTTGTGCCTTATAAACGATTAAAATAATAGCCAAATTGGTTGAGAAATTCTCGAGTTTTCCGCTTAGCAACACATTTGTCGATTTAATATTGTAACATATATTGTAGGTACAAATAAAGCAGAATAAATATGACATGAATAAAAAATACAGTGTTCAATATATTTTATTTGAGTAGGTACAGAATTTTATTTAAGTAAGTTATTTTATGTATAACAATGCAATACATAGTTTAAAATGTTATTTACATTTTATTTTACATTCAATCCTACATTAAAAATCATTCCCCTTACCTATACTCATGAAAATCAACGTTAAATTAAAAACGTATAGAAAAAAGCAATAGAGTTGAATTTCCCAGCTCGTTCTAACTAAGCTATAACAAGTAATCTCAACTCAATATAAAGTTGAGCTCGCATCGGCTCATAGGAACAATATTAGCGTCTTGAGCTATTTTAGAGATAGCTACGTTCTAAATATTGAAGCTGTGTTAAAGTGGAGTTTTAAAGACTATATGAAAACATGTCTTTTTTGTGGAAACTAATGATTTTTATGAAACTTGTACTGTTATAAGTAAATGTAAAGCCAAAGAGACATAATTACACATGGTTTACATCCTGTTAATTAAATTCAAATTATCAAAATACAATTATAAATTGGTACGAGCAGAACCGATCACCGTAATGTCCTTGGTTCGATTCCCGGTAGAGTATTACTAAAATAATGTAGAATCTCTATATGGCAGGACAGAAGACTGATTAATTACTTATTCGCAAATAAAATCGATCAGTAAAAAATGCACCTGCCCCCAAGGGGGAACCGAGCTTCACTAACCATTCAAACACTTTTAATACTATACTAATTTTAAATAAAAAAAACTAGCATTCACGTGTATTTGCCATTCACGACTATATTCTAATAAAGTGGCAGTATTCCATTGAAATTGGTGCTGCGTTTCCGATGGAGCGAAAAAAAAATCAAACAATTTGTAGCAACGATCCGGTCCGGCGAATTCAATCAACACGCTGACGTGGCGTTTCATATTTTGTCACTGCCGGGGGAATTGTTTCATTATATCAAAGGTGGCGCCACATGGGACTGGATGGATATGTACTTTTTATGGTACGAATATTTATTTAAATAGTTCGCGAACAGTGTTAATACTTATCATGTAAGTAGGCTTCGGAGCTTTATTGACGTCACAACGTCTTATAATTCGATTAAGCCGGCTGCACGCACGAAAAAACATGACTCATGCGGCGTTACCTCGCTCTGAGGCGTTCCATGTAAGGCTTGAAGTGCAAGCGAGAGCGCGGAACGAGCGACAAAGAAGCACAATCGGACGTTGTCACGTTCAATTATCGTCAGTACAGTTTTTTCATAACGTGATGTCAAGCTGGCTTTTTTATAATCATTATCGTGATTAATCCATACTAACATTATAAATGCGAAAGTAACTCTGTCTGTCTGTCTGTTACTCAATCACGCCTTAACTACTGAACCAATTTGCATGAAATTTGGTATAGAGATATTTTGATACCCGAGAATGGGCATAGGCTACTTTTTACCCCGGGACATAGGATATATTTAATCCCGGAAATCCCACGGGAACGGGAACTATGCGGGTTTTTCTTTGACTGCGCGGGCGAAGCCGCGGGCGGAAAGCTAGTTATTAATAATTAGGCAGGCGTGTCGTTAAATTAGTCATTTCAATATTCCGGAAAATATACAAATGCATAAAAACATTGCAATGCATTGGGACAATGAAAGCCTATTTAATCGATCATTCACAGAATATTAATTTTTTTTCATATGAATTTGAAAACACCATCATCAAATTCAAATTTTATCATTTATTTATTCAACCAAACTTCTATCGAATTCTCTTATTATATAGAATTTCGGTATTGATCTAGTTTATCTCAGATTTGCAAGTTGTTGAACAGTTATCATAGATATAGCTTGCAATAGATGTATAGATTTGTTCAATTTCCTAGATTTTGGCAAGTTTCCGGAGCATTCAGAAGTTCTATTTCAACTCAAAATGTACTATGATTGGATATAACCACAAAATGTTGATTTCATGAATGAAGTTGATAAACCTTGTGGAACGATTTGCCATCCTCAGTGTTCCCAAACGGATTCGACACGGAGACCTTCAAGAAAAGGGCATATTTGTACCTCAAAGGCCGGCAACACATTAACGGTGGCCCTAACATCGCGAATGCTTATGGGCGGCGGGCATCACTTTCCATCAGGTGACCCGCCAGCTCGTGTGCCTGCTTAAGCGATAAAAAAAAATCTATTATTATTTAGTTAAGTACTTGATAGCGTTTTGATTATAATATCTCGTAATATAAGAGTATCTATATAATATTATCAGAAAAAAAAAATTGTTTTTCAACTCTCGTAGGACATTAGTTTGCCCATGACTTTTCCAATGAAGATTATAAATATGGAATAGTATTAGTAGTCAATGAAGCAAGATGCAGATTTTCGTCTTTTTCCCAGCTATAAAGAATTACAAGTTTTTACTCTATTTTTATAGAGCCATGTTAAATTCATGAATGTGATGGTATTTTTTTATTAAAAAAAACTCTAATTTGTTAAAAGAACAAACCCGTTAATTTTCCCTATCAACATTCAATATATCAACCCCAAAAACCTCCACAATTTACGTATTTGAATAGGACACAAAAATAACGAGCGAGGGCTGATAAATTCAATTTTGGAATCAATTACACTTCGATCGGCGGCAACCCTAACGGAATGCAAATGAAAAATTCTCCAAACCTGCAACCCTTGAAGGGGAAGGGTGGCCGGTCATATGTGACTGAGCACAGTGCGTGAAAGCATATGAAAGTTTTTTGTGTATTGTGTAAGTTGACAGTACATAGTTTCTGTGTAAAAGTGTAGTACATAATTGCTTCATTTATAATACGAAAAAAATAATGTAAATTGTTGAGGCAGTACATATATTAATAGTGCTATTGCTGTGTAGCAATAAGGCCGCCTATTGTGCAAAATTGTTGTACCTTAATAGTTTGTACCACATGTCTTAAATTGTTTTGTACAATAAAGAGTTATAAATAAATATTAATAGTGAGATAGTATTTAAAAATTGTGGTAATTTATTTGAAACTATAAGAAAAGTACCAGTACGTCCGCGTTAAATGAAAATATTGGACAACCATTAGGGTTGGTTGTTTGTCCAACAAAAAATTGGTTGGGACAACCCTGTCTCTTATAAAGGCCTTTCTGTTTATCTATCTATTTGTTTTATTTTTTTCAATAGAACATTGCCTTCACCAATAATATTTTTTGGATGTGGTAATCTGATGCAATGGGAGATTCGCTCTATCAAATATTATTTTTGGATGTGGTAATCTTTATACATTCTAATAGTTCAAAATAACCTGGTTTCTCTCAGATAAGAGAGACAAATAGAGAATATAATTCTAGAAATTCACACAGTGTTTATAGATCTAATTATCTTTGTATGATATATTGTGCTATGCGATCGTATCACTAAGCAATTTACATGTTAATTATTATAGAACAATGGAGCTGATTAAATGTTTAGTTTAATTTTATTAGTCGTATTACATATAAATTCAATTTAATTACACGCACAATCGATATTCCAAAAAAAAAATTGGTTGTCTGTAAAGTCGGTTTACTGACGATAGTTGAATGTGACAACGGCCGATTGTGCTTCTTTATCGCTCATTCCGCGCTCTCGCTTGCACTTCGAGCCTTAAATGGAACGCCTCAGAGCGAGGTAACGCCGCATGAGTCATGTTTTTTCGTGCGTGCAGCTGGCTCTATCGAATTATAAGACGTTGTCACGTCAAAAACTTAGTTAATACAGGAAATAAAAAAAAATATTATTATTATTTAATTATATTCTAATTGCATTACATTAAATGGTGGCAAAAAAGCAATTGAAATTCTACAAAATATGAGCTGGAAAATTGATACTCAATTTGAATATTTTCTCCTTGATTATTTTACTTATTAGGTACCTGAAGCTACATCTGAAGCTAGGTCATGTGACCTAGAATAACCTATTTTCAGAATAGGCCCTAATAATTATTATGCTGACTACGCCACAAAACCAATGAGAAATTCATTTCTACGCACTTCAAATGAAAATGACAGATCAGCCTTTTCTTTTATAGAATACAAATTACAAACCATACACAGGATTCAACCATATCACCAAGCAAACGAATTTCTACACAGAAGAGCCAGTAAGAAACGCCGTAGATACATAAGTCATACATGAGTATTTTTACCTTATCTCTAGAAAGAGAGAAATAATATTAAGAGAGCTAAATTGCACTTACGACTATTAGTTTGTGATCTAATAGTCTGTGAGTACAACAATATCACCATGTCATTATGTTCAAGTTTTTTACTTAAGATATCTCCAATAGAAATAATACTAAAACAAAGGATGTGTTTCACAAATACCACCTCTACGAATCTCCAGCATAATCTGTGATGTCACGTCTTCCAACACAAAGACACAAGCGGGGTAATTCTTGTATTTGTTGTGTGGGGCAAAATAATAGAAATAATCAAAGTGTCTCGAACTGTTGTACCCACTCTGTATGTAAATAAGCAATCCGCCGCGAGCGGGGAGCTGTGTCTAATTTCCAGAAAACAACACTGGTGGTCATAGAGCAGTTATTGTAGATGCGGCAAGTTTGAAATTAAAATACAATGTACATTTATCGCAATGCGTTTTTTAAAAAAAGGACAATTTTTTAGGTATATAATTTTTACTCATTTTTCAAAAGAAATTGTCACATTAACCTTAACGACTTATTTCTATATATGAGACCGCAAAAGCTTAACATTAGTAAAGCTTTTTACAGAAACAGAATGTTAATTAAACTATACAACTAAGCACATAATATATAAGTTCTCGCAAAGAAGGCTAAATTATATTAACACATATCGACACATGACTTTCAAATTTATGTTCGTTACTGTTTTTAAGTCAGGTGGTTTAGGTTGTGCTTTCTTCTTAATTCACGTCTAGATCCAGTATGTTGTATCTGCATTCTAATCTATGTCGGATACTAACGGGGTGGCCGCGTAACTCCAACGACTTCCAATCTCGAGGTGAGCATCGCCATGTGATTATTTTTGTTATAAAACATAAATGGTCTACGTGCATCCAACATTTTATGGACTCCAATGATTATACTTTTTTTTGCTTATAATATTAGCATTCTTCTGGACTTCGTTAGCATTCTTTTTGTGTCTTTTGCATATAAACCGCCTCTATACTAGTCATCTAAACTAATATGTGAAAAAGGAATTAGTCTAGAAAAAAAGCGATACAGGGATAGGTTTAAATTTTTCTATGTTTCATATAGGTTAATACCACCCATGCCCACATGGGCAGTTTATGAGCTGGTAGCTTATGTAACGATCAGCGAACAGTATAAATGTAAAATTTTCTCTTTAGTCCTGAGATTTTTTCTTGGTGACAACGTGCCCCTATAATATAAGCTCACGATTAAAAATAAAAGACGTGTGGCACTCGGGGACTGCCGCGGTAAAGCTATTGCATGCTATGCCTTCAAGCCACACCTCCGTGCCCGTCGGAGTGAGGATCGTGAGGTTTTTTCGTTACGCAATTTCTGGCTTCGGTCTCAAGGCCCGCGCTCAAGGCCCGCGATAGAAGCTATGCAACATCTTAACTTTTCAAGTATGAACCATGAACTGACATCGGTTCCCATAAAAATAAAAAGTCAAAAATAATGCCTTCATCATTCTTTTTTATGCTTTAAAAAGACGAATTAGACAACACTGCAAAGCTTTCTAAATAGCAAGCAATATCATAGTCATTGATAGCTCCTAGCTTAGTGAGGCAGTTAGCTTGTATTTAACAAGTTGCTGGGCTTATCTGCTTACAAGCCATTAGCTTCAACTATCAGGTATACCTGCGTATTTGGATGTTGAGCAAAATACATCTTGTATACTTGCTCCGGCTTCGGATAGGGATAAATTAGTAATAATAGTTTATGTTACTAAATAATGTTTTATTTAAGGCCACATCTTCGCTTAACAGCATCGTGGTCGAGCGTTACTTTATTGTTCATTAAAAAAACCTTTTTCTAAATCGGTTGAAAAAAGGTTCAGTTGTTTTTGATGTTATCTAGAACAAAAAAGCAAGCCTTCGTTTTATAATATCAGTGTATAGTGTAAAGTGTATACCTACTGTTTCTTACTACATAATAAATGTGAAAGTTTTTAGACCTTTTTTACTCAATAATGCAAAACCACTTTAGGTGAGTTATGGCACATAAATAGATAATGTCCTGGATTTATTTTTAACTGGTACTTAAAAAGGAAAAATATTTTGACCTGTAATATCGTTTATTATGTTTAGTTTACATTGTAGGTACTTTGATTCAGGTCTACGTGATGTCGCGTAAAAAGCCCAGGAATATAATTTACTACGAAATGGCCAATATTAGCGGCATTACACCATAAATACCATTAAAACAATGGCCTCTACCACGAAAGCTTTCCCCTGTACCAAGTTTATGGCAATTGTGCGAATGCCTTAACGTTTTTGCTGAAACGTTTCACTTTATTGGTCCCATAAAAATGCTTCGTTATTGCTAATGACGTTTGAGTGGTAATGCTAGGCGTCCACTAGGCGGATCGGGCCGGGCCGCATCGCAACGCAAAAATACGCCGGCCTATGTTTTGTATGAAACATCGTCCATTAGCGACGGATCGGGTCGGGGCGGGCCGCAACGCATTGGCGGATATCGCTTCGCAGGCGGATTTCTGCCGGCAGTGCGCTGCGGCCCGGCCCGCCCCGACCCGTCTAGTGGACGCAGGCAGGCGGATGTGAGCGGCGAGCGTCTGTTAGATAAAATCCGCCTAGGCGGTCCGCCGCGCCCCGTACAGGTGGACGCAGGAGCAAACAGCGCGTCCATTAGAGACGGCCCGTTGCGATGCGACCCGCCCCGATCCGTCTCTAATGGACGCCTAGCATAAGACGTAATTTTGTTTACAATTCCGTTTATGGATGTTGATTGTATGGTTAATGGAATATTTGTGGTAAACTACGGTAAGAAAAATTCACATTAAATGAGGATTTTTGCTAGGAACTTCGGCTAAACAAATAACGTTTAAGGGTGCGTATAAAGCAAAATTACCAATCTTCTATTAGATGATACGTGTAATATTCACGACCAAATCTAAAAAATAAAATATATATCAAACTAGATGATATGTTCAACGATTCTGTTCAATCAAAAACATAAAATATTAAAATTTACTCGATGAAAAAAAATCACCAAGTTAGCTCTAATTTTCACACTTTTACGTTTTCTACTTGACATGGTAATACTTATTATGATTTTTTTTTCATAAACAATTATATTAAAACATTTGCAAGATATTTGTCAGAGCATTTTGTGTAATTACTTTTAGTTTTGGTTTTATCTGCGATAAACCACTTTTGGCGCTCTTTTTTTCTCGAGATAAACGTTTGGTTTTGTCACTGTGTTTTTGATTGAACAGAATCGTTGAACATATCATCTAGTTTTATATATATTTTATTTTTTAGATTTGGTCTTGAATATTACACGTATCATCAAATAGAAGATTGGTAATTTTGCTTTATACGCACCCTTATTATTCTAAAATGCTTTCCAATTTCTTGTATCGTAATTAAAAAAAAATAAAAGGAAATCAAGGTACTAATAATAATTTAAAACATTCTTTTAAGTAGATCCAACTATAATTATTATAATATAATAGTTGGTATGTACCAACTGAAAACGACCAAGAGACATATTTTGTTCATAAACTTGCAGAATATTTTACTTACCTACATTATTAATTTATAATGAACAAGATGAAAGTTTAAACCCACCAAACGTTTTCAATTTATAAAATCAGGCATCAGGAATACCAGGCTACCGCAGAAATTAACAATGTCCCCAGGAATTCGCTACAAATTGGATGATTTAAACCCTACGAATTACTAGAATTCGTAAAATGTAGAATGTCTGTCCATTTAGCTAGAGGTCTCTAATTTACTTCGGTTAGAGCGATATATTATGTTAATTTTGGTATTTTAGTACATTAGGTGTAGTGAGGATTGGAAGATTCCTTCAAATGGTCAGAACTGGACAAAATTTAAATGGGACCAACCGGAAGGTCTATTGCTTTTTTGATTAAAAAAATAATTATATAGATCGGCTTACCCAGTCGAAAGTTCTGATGTAAAAAACGCAAAAAAATACAGTCGCTTTGAGAACCGCCTCTTTTTTTGAGGTTGAAAGCAGTATTTTTTAAACACTTTAAAAAATTTGTCCCTTTAGTTACATTACGTTCTTGTCCTGGTTTCTTCACAGTGTTTTTAACCAAACTCCTCAGAAATATCTAGGCCGATTATTATGGTATATTTAGTGTAATACTAGATTTCCGCCCGTGGCTTCGCCCGCGTTTTCAAATAAAACTCGCATAGTTCCCGTTCCCGTGGGATTTCCGGGATAAAACCTATCCTATGTGTTAATCCAAGTTAGCCTCTATATGTGTGCTAAATTTCATTGTAATCGGTTCAGTAGTATTTGCGTGAAAGAGTAACAAACATCCATACATCCATACTTACAAACTTTCGCCTTTATAATAGTAGTAGGATTATCTATCTGAAAAACGTCGACGTAAACTTTCTATCTATACTGTCTATATCTATACTAATATTATACAGAGGAAAGGTTTGTAATTATGTTTTCACGCATAAACTACTGGACCGATTTCAAAAATTCTTTCACCATTAGAAAGCTGCATCTTCAAAGCAACATATGCTATATTGCATTTTCAAAAAAATTAGTGATCCTTACCAAAAATGCAATAATGTAACCCAAGATGTAAAAAATTCCTTAATAAAAATTCTGTCATCGCGTGCGCTGCGGAATCTATTCCTTGAAGTACGAGGATGGTTCTTATGAAAAAAAACGTAAACATGTAGGTACAACGGGCGAAGCCGGGGCGGACCGCTAGTTCACACTAAAATGATCCTGGCAGAACAACGTCGACTGGGTCACATAGAGCTTCTATATATTTGTTTGCACTGACGTATCAACCAAATAAATCTTAAACTACTGTCCACCCAACATTACTAAATCGACTAAGGAACCGACCATATTTAGGCCCTTATACAATGATAAAAGATACGTGGCATTTCTTACAAAGGATTACTGCAGCCTTAAGTGCGAACGGAGCCTATTACTTAGAATTACGTGACGTCATCATCGGGATTAGGCTCCGTGCACACGCGCGACTAATCCCTCATCGGTCTTGATGCGAATGAGCCTGAAAAATTACCTTGTGTGGATTATCTTTATTATCTCACACTGTTTCCCTTCTGAAATAATGGCTGGTGATCGTGGAACATCGTGATATGAAGAGATTATGCTTCATATTGCTTTTGCTTGTTGCGTAATGTGGACTTTAAAAGGTTTTTTAGTTAAGGGAAAAGTACTTTTGTTGAAGTGTGTACCTTTTATTTTTATAGTGGTGAAATCTTGCATAGATACCCACGGCCTCCAGGGAAGGGGCCGTGGGTTATTTCGGATTTCTACCGACCAAAACCCCACTGTGTTCCGTCAAGCCGCATCAACGACGGGGCCACGGGTATTGGTAGAATTCGTCCGTGACCCCATCATTAAAGTGTATCCCTGGAAATTTAGTAGCAAAGCATTGAAATTATTACTAGCCAATTAATTTCGCATATATGCTATTTTAGTACAAACTATGTATATTTGTTATAAATACAAATAATTCATCAATATTTTTTTTATCTAGAAGATGTCTTATAAAATCAACAAACTACGTATATAAATAATTACCATACCATTATATTCTTTTAGTAATTTCAAATGCATATAATTCTGTTGCTGGTATACGAGAAAGCCTCCCCACTGCACCATAAGGTCAATAAACTATTCTGGGTTTTTCTTACAAACTATTTATATTAAAACTGAAACAAAAGCTCCGCATCAACGTCCAAACAAAAACTTTAAACTACATTTAACAGTGAAAATATAATCCCGGCAGTTCCCTTCAACAAACCGTCGACAAAAACTAACACACGTCCGAACCGGTTTTTACCGGATTTAACCGGCAAATATGCAAATCGCACGAAAATATACAGCTCCTATGTGGTTGTTCGAGTATAATTTTCACATGTTTTATAGAGACAAGGCAAAGCTGAATCTAGATAGAGGATTCAAATGTAACTGCCTTGCATAGCTTAGTTTTATAAGCAGCTGCGATTGTAATGTTGTATAGAACTTTGTCTTTATGGACGGTGTAGGTAGTAGTAGAGTAGTCTAAAAATAAATGAGGATATAATAACTACATAGTATAAAACAAAGTCGCTTTCTCTGTCCCTCAAAGGGACATCCTTTGTATGCTTAAATCTTCAAAACTACGCAACAGATTTTGATGCAGTTTTTTTAATAGATAGAGTGATTCAAGAGGAAAGTTTTAGTATATAATTTATTAGGTTTTAGACAAAGCGGGCGAAGCAGTGGCCGGAAAGCTAGTATAAATAGTATATAAAAAGTGTAAGTGCAGTAAAATTATTGTGAAAGTATATCAGATTGCGAATTCAAATTCACAACAGTAAAATATACAACGAATCACAATACCTACGTTTCTTCATCCACAATCGAAGTACTGACGAAAAAGTTTAAACTACATTTTAACAGTAAATTCATAATCCCCTAACAAACGCAACACGGAGCGTTAACAAAAACTGCACAGAACCGGTTTTTACCGGATTTAGCCAGCGCGAAGCGGATATGTAAATAAGTGTATGAGAATGTGGGTTATTTATTAAAGTTTCAAGGGTTTAGTTTGTCTTCATACAGAATAAACATTATGGTTGCATGGAGCGGGAAAAAACGTTATTTTGTTTGCAGTATACGTTTCGAGATTTGTATGCAAATATTTTGGAATATTATTATCTACCAGTTTTCCTGCAGATGTGGATACGACTAATTTATACTCAGTTTTAGGTTTATTTGGTACTAGCTTTCCGCCCGCGGCTTCGCCCGCGTTTTAGAGAAAAACCCGTTCCCGTAGGATTTCCGGGATAAAACCTATCCTATGTCCTCTCTCGGGTATCAAAATATCTCTATACCAAATTTCATGCAAATTGGTTCAGTAGTTCAGGCGTGATTGAGTAACAGACAGACAGACAGAGTTACTTTCGCATTTATAATATTAGTATGGATTGTTATTTAATAAATTACGAGCTCTATAGCTGGAAGGCCAAATAAATAAAGTACATAGTTCTAATTTTAAAAAGCTTGTTGATGAAGTTAACACTGTTTTTTATTACAATGAATAAAGACAGTCTCTACTCCTTTCAATCTTTGTGCATGTTTAGACGTCAAATGGGTACCTATTAACAAGGTACATGAACTATTCTGTTTTTCATAAATTGTATCTGTAATTGAAATAAGTAATTAAATCTGGAGACTTGTAAGTAATAACTTCAGAAATTAACATTACAATAAGCCCAAAATATACAGTACCATTTCTTTATTAATATTAAATCCACTAGATCAGTGAAACAAGCATCGTTTCACACACAGTTTCACATATGAAGTTAAAATAAAATATTTTCTCTTTGCTTTAAAATAAAATTAAGAATTATTGTTCTGAACGATCTTATTTCGTTTATTTTCAGCTTACCGGCAAAATGTTGTTCGCAAAAAGATAAACATTTTATATAATTTTAACAAGCGATATTTCCAATTATGAAACTTATCGGAATATTTCTGGAAATATTTCAATTAATTATATGGAATTCGTATTAAAGATGTATTAATATCGTTTAAATCTATACATATAATAAATCTGTAGAAGGGTCAATTCTGTACATTGAAAATATTGAAAAAATAAATAGCAGGGGGTGTTACTGGATCGATACCAAACCCAAATATGTGATTAAAAAAATTTTTGTCTGTCTGTCTGTCTGTCTGTTTGTCTGTATGTGAAGGCATCACGTGAAAACTAACGGTTCGATTTCGATGAAACTTGGTATACTTATTATCCTGGGCATAAAATAGGATACTTTTTATCCCGGAAAAATACGTAGAAAAAAAAAATAAATCTTAATTTTTCTTAATTTTACCGCGCGGACGGAGTCGCGGGCGGAAGCTAGTTTTAAATATTTTGCTTCTTTCAATCGTATCAATCGTATCGTAAAAATATTTTTATCTGTGTTTGAGATTAAGTGTTGCGAAATAGTGATAACTCAGACTCAAATTCAAACATTTATTTATTCAATTAGACTTCTAGAAGTACTTTTGAATCGTCATAACATATTTTAACATTTAACTAACATCTTTTATCATCTACAGACCGCCATGTTAAATTTAGTGCAAACTACAAAAAGTTTAAAACGAACATAACTACAAAAAGTTTAAATTACATGTATCTAATTTGTCGAAGTAATTTTGAACATTATTTTATACAGATAGGCAAACATTATTGTACAAAATACATAAATGCTCTCAGCGAAAAAGAAAATGTTCTATTTAAATTCTTAAATTTCAATCCAACTTTGACACATTCATCAATGTTACACAGCTTCAATCAATCTTTATCTAACGAAACAGACATTCGACTTAATCCAAACGAAAACCCCTTTAAAATTAAAACAACAATATTCTGAAATTATCCACCTCTAACATTTTAACTCGGGAAGTTATTTTGGCATTATAAATTTAATAAACTCCGACTCTAGGGAGTCTTTTGAATGTAAATTAGATTAGACGCTGACAGAGTATTCATATTGTTTGACAGTTTCGTAAAGGATTTAAAGTAGCGGACATTGGATGGATACTTGGGGTACACCAATGTTTATTAATCGTTCTAACTTAGTATAACACTTTTATATCTATTGTTCTACTTATTAGTAGTATTGTGTTATTCTAAATTGCTTCCTCAAAGATATTGTAATAATGCAGAGTAAATTATTGCTATCGTTATAATTATATGCTTCATTTTAATAAAAAAAGGTTATTTAATCAATTGAATTCTTGAATTCTCGATCCTAGAGAACAAAGATTTTTAACTGTTACGGATTTTAACTGTTCGCTATAGAAATTGATGATTCTAATTTCTAAAGTATTTTCGATAGCATCTTAGTTCAATCAACAAATGTTTTTCAAGTACCAATAGTGATCTTGTAACATGGTTCAAAACCTCAATTTTAGAGAAACTACAGTCCATATTCAATAATATAATTTTTAATAAAATATATTAGTCAGCACAGCTCTGTTTCAACGGTTTCGCAAACACTAGCAACGTAAACTGTCAACAAACGATCGAATCGAACTATTTTATTGAAATTAATATAGCAAATATCGAGAGAACTTTGAACTAATAAGAAGAAAGTAATATTGATTAATATTTTCTTGTCAATAAAGTCTAATTTACTTTGGCATCATTATAATTTAGGGGTGATACGATATCAATAAGCGGAGGAATTCAATACGATAGTATATTTTTTAAGTTCGTTAACTTTCTCTGGGTGAATCGATTTTGCTGTTTTTATATTATTTGAAAACTAGTGCCATTGGTCCCATTTAAATTTTGTCTATTGTCATTATAAGGCTGTTTAGTTTTATGTTCAAAATATTTATGGAAGGATATAATTTGGCAGGACTGGCCGGCTCTTCACTGTAGAAACTGCTTTCCAAGCCGATGTAAAATAATAATAATAATATGTTCTATGGTGATCAAAGCGAATGGAGCTTAGTTGAATAAATAAATGTTTGAGTTTCTGTTTGTTTGTTTGTATAGTGAGTAGTGGGTACAAACGGCAGGCTCCGGCCCTTGCCAAGAATAATATTATTATCACTTTGAATTAGATTTTTTTTAAGAAAAATGAGTATATTGTATTATATCATCCTTGTATATTATGTTTGTACATATTGATATAACTTACTTTTCAAGTTTTTACGTACTTGGGAGAAGCTGGTGGCTTATGAACTTAGCCTTAAACGGGCCACTTATAAACTCAAACTCAAACTCAAACATTCATTTATTCAATTAGACTACTATTTAGTAGCACTTTCGAATCGTCATTACATAGTATTTTTAACATTTACCACCGATTCGGAAAGCAGTATCTATGGAGAAGAATCGGCAAGAAACTCCATAGTTGCTCTTTTAAAATAATGTCAATAAATTTACATAATATGTAACTTATATCCAACTACATAATATGCCAAATATACTTTTTATTGTTAAATAAATTGTTAATTAAATTAGCCTATTATGTATAAGCCTATGTTAAAAATTATAGGAAATAAACGATATTAGGTATTACATCACTCTTATTTTGCTCTTTTTTGTTGACGTAACAGTACTGTAAATCATTTTCTTAAGCCTGAGCTTTATAAAAATCTATCTTGGATTTTATAGAGTTTATTAACCAAGTAATAAATAGCTAGACATTTTTCATAATGACAAGCTACTAAGAGTAAAATAAATAATAGCGGGTCGCTGTATTTAGGTTAAGTTCGACATTTGCAACATGGACCGTCGGTTTGTCCCTAGACCGACAGATTAAGGATAATTTAGGTTCAACATTTTAATCTACATAGATAGTATTATATACTGGAATTATTTTGAAAAAAAATGCCGATATTTATTACGTCGTCTACAAATATTCTATGTACTGAGATTTGTGTACCGCATATAAATGTTTAATTAAAGTAATTTCTTTCAGATTTCATAGCATTAATATTGTAATTGAATATTCTTGTAATGCAAAATTACTTTTTCTTTACTCATTGTAAAATTTCACAAGAGATCTTTTTCGTTTACGCTGTGATTGTAGACTTCAAAATAAAGTTGGGATAAGTAATAAAGGTAGTACCTACTTTTTCTTTATACTGTCAAATCCTTTTGAAGTGGAAATTCAAAGTAAAATTTCAAGGTCGCGTCATAGCAATACCGTCACGTCATGGAGTAGGGCGACGATTTTTGTATCTTTTAATTTTGCCAAAGAAGTTTCACTTGTGATATGTGTGCTCGGCACACACGCTCTTTTTTTAGACATCCTAGTCACTACATAGTATAAAACAAAGTCGCTTTCTCTGTCCCTATGTCCCTTTGTATGCTTAAATCTTTAAAACCACGCAACGGATTTTGATGCGGTTTTTTTTTAATAGATAGAGTGATTCAAGAGGAAGGTTTTAGTATATAATTTATTAGGTTTTAGACAAAGCGGGCGAAGCCGCGGGCGGTAAGCTAGTATCAATATAAGTGAATATTCTTGCAATGCAAATTTTTATGAATTCAAGATCTGTTTCGTTTACGCAGTGATTGTAGACATCTAAATAAGCTTGGGATAATATTATATATTGTAAAAATGTCTTTACTGGAAGTATTCGGTACTCTACCCTTAAAATCATGAGATTAAACACCACAAACGAGACAATTATTTCACTACCGCGACTCAGTGTGATACGAATCCATTTCACGCGACAGCTCAGCACTATTGTAATACGTTAGAATGTCGCGTTAATTCCACTGCTAGCCCTTAATTTGTGTGTCTAATTAATTTTGCGTCACGGCTTGTACTATACCGTGACAGGATCTGGTGTCACGTGCGTGACGGAGTTATACGTCTGTCAAAATATACAAATATATGATACTAGCTTTCCGCCCGCAGCTTCGGCCGCGTTTCGAAAGAAAAACCCACATAGTTCCTGTCTCGTGGGATTTCCGGGATGAAACCTATCCTATGTGTTAATCCAAGTTACCCTCTATATGTGTGCTAAATTTCATTGTAATCGGTTCAGTAGTATTTGCGTGAAAGAGTAACAAACAAACACACACACACACACATCCTCACAAAGTTTCGCATTTATAATATTAGACGGGCTTAAATGTGTAAACTACTAACTGTTCACATTTAAATATATTTGTATTCTAGTAGCCCCAATCAAGCGCGGATCCAGGGGGGGGGTCACGGGGTCATGACCCCCCCCTGGGCTAGGTCCGCGACCTAAGTGGACCGCTAATTTAATATTAACTTTTTTAAATTAACAAATTAATACTGTTCAATATGATGTTTTTATTGAATTTTGAGACATAAAAGTAATATAGAGCAATGAAATCAATTACAAACGGTAACGGTAGAGAATATAACAAAAATTATAGAAAGTTTATTAGGGTCGACCTGTGGTCGTAATTTAAGGACAAATAACAGGTTTTTCGATTTAAAAAAAAACTATAACAGCTGCGGAATAAAGTGTAATGGTAAAGTTGTATGTAATTAATTTTTTTTCTACAACTTTTGCTGTTACACTTTTCACACAAAACCTCAAATATCGAAATATCCCAGTTCGTGGATAAGACATAAAATAGCAAAAATTTTTTTAAATGAACAATAGAGATACAGTCAAATTACAACAAAAAATTGGCAAAGTGCGCGTCGGACTCGCGCACCGAGGACTCCGAGCAAACATATTTTTTCATTATGTTGTATCTTACAATTTTGTTTAAAGGATTTTTTTCTTTATCTGTGCTTGTAAGTGCTTACTGCTTAAGTCGTTGCTTTTAACCAAATTTCAAGACTGTGTTCACGGGAAGTACCTTGTAGGTTTTGATTGATGATTCCCTTGCAAGTAGTTGCGAATTACAGAATATGCGGCTCTAATTGCTTTTTCTTCAGATTGCGTTGACATAGAATTTGAATTAAATAACAGATTTAAGTTATTATAGACCTGAGTTTTGATGTGAATATCAATTAAATACATGTAGACGTTCATGAGTAAAGGGATTGTAAGTTTAAAATTATTTAAAAAATATATTTTTATTTAATTTAATTAAATAATTAGGGTTTTCGCAGTTATTACTACATATAGCATACTATAACACGATACTTTTTACTCAATTTCAAGACTGTGTTTACGGGACAGGGTGCTCCCTGCAGGTATTGATTCCCTTGCTAATGTCGAAGTCCTACGGTCTACGGTCTACGGTCCCTTGATGCTGTGAAAAATTCAAACGTTTTAGCCAACGCAGTCAAAAGATGCAGCTGTAATTGCTGAAATTTTTCGACACTCCCTAAGAAATCAAAACCTACAGGGTAGTTCCCGAGTACACAGAGTCATGAAATTTAGTACAATCAAACGTCTTATAACGCAGACTAGCTTACCGCCCGCGGCTTCACCCGCTTTCTCTAAAACCTTATAAATTATATACTATTCCTCTTGAATCACTCTATCTTTAAAAAAACTGCATCGAAATTCTTTGCGTAGTTTTAAAGATTTAATCATACATAGGGACATAGGCACAGAGACAACGACTTTGTTTACTAATTGCGAAAAGCATGAATTTTTCCTTAGATTATAATATAAAAAAATATTAAAAAAAAATTTTAACTTACAACCCTGTTACTCATGAACGCTGACATGTATTAACTTGATATTCATACCAAAAACTCAAGTCTATTATACCTTTACGCTATAATAAAATCAAACTTCTATGTCAACGAATCAGAAGATACAGCCGTAAATGCCGAAAAATTTCGCAACTTTCGACATTCGCAAGGAAATCAAAACTCAAAACCTACAGGGTACTTTCCGTAAACTCAGAATCTTGAAATTCGGTACAAAGCAACATCTTATAATACAGATACAGGAATAATTGCAAAAAATATATATTTTTCAAGTTTGTCTGCCTATCAAGACCCTTTTTCTCAGGAACGCGTGGAGGTATCAATCTGAAATTCATACCGAATACTCAAATCTACGGTTCCTTATAGCTGTGAAAAAATCAAACTTATAAGCCAACGCAATCAAAAGATACAGCCGTTTATGCCGTAAATTATCGCAAATTTCGACATTATCGCAACTTCGCAAGGGAATCAAAATCTATAGGTATTGTACTACTGCCTGTGAACACAGAGGTCTGAAATTTGGTTAAAAGCAATGTCAGCACAGATGGAGGAAAAATTGCTAAAACATACATTTCATGCTTATCAACATTTGCAAGTGTTGCCAGGAATCAAAACCTACAGGGTATTTCCCGTGAACACAGAATCTTGATATTTAATCTTTATTTAATAGAAACTTACGTCTTAAAGCACAGATAAAGGAAAAATTGCAAAAAGCATAAATTTAATATTAAAACATATAGAAATGTTTGTACGGAACTCTTGGTTCGCCAATCCGACTCGCACTTGACCATTTTTTTTTAAATCTACGTATCAATTAAATTACCAAAATATAGCTTTTGAAAATTGACCACGTCTATGTGACCCCCCCCTGGCACTAAAGCTGGATCCGCCCTTGGCCCCAATTTTGTTCGAAAGAATAGCTATGAACTTTTTCCCAACTTAATCCTAAAAGCAGTAATAATTCAGCCACTTTTCCAAATTGGAAATTATATACTTCTTTAAGAGCTCATTGCTAAACCTCATAGCTATAGACGTCTGTTTTAAAATATGCCTATATGTTGAAATATAACTTCATTCCTCCTTCTTCTCGCGAGAGTCATAGTAAGATTAAGTAAATTCAATATTGAAAATCTTTCAGAACCCCATAACTTCTTCCACGCAGTGAATGTTTGATATGGTAGGTACATGGGTATGTACCTACCATATCAAACATTCACTGCGTGTTGCAGGGATAGAATATCTATTTCTGTACTTATATTCATTAAAATCTTTATATATATAAAAATGAATCGCAAAATGTGTTGGTAAGCGCATAACTCGAGAACGGCTGAACCGATTTCGATAATTCTTTTTTTATTATATTCCTTGAAGTACGAGGATGGTTTTTACGTAGAGAAAACGTAAATATGTACCACGGGCGAAGCCGGGGCGGACCGCTAGTAGGTAATAGAGTTATAAAAAATTAAATCTATCTAATTTATAATTCTTGTGTCCATTATGTCCTGAACATAAAACTAGTTTAGGTATCCTTTTAAAATAGTAGAGCTAAGAAGAACTCAAACCGTCCATGTTTAATTTCACCAGGTGCTATGCGATAAAACGAATGGGCCAGGCATCACGTCATGTCAGTGTTACAAAGGCAGAAAGGCTGATGTATGACCGGCGATTGTCACTTTTAAATTACGCTTTTATTGAAGCCCGTAGTTTACTAGATAGCGAATATTGTCAATTTTTAGTTTATGACTGAAATATGGAGGTGGAAATGGGGTTATGAAAAAGGGTAAAATCCAAATTGAGGTTATAAAATGATGAGATGTGAAAAAAGTAAGCCTAAGGCAGATAAGGGTGTTTACCGATGTCCTATCTATTGTTGTTCTAAATATTATAAAAAGTCGATTCAGTGGTTTTGGAGTGAAACCAAACAAACATGCAAAACTTTTTTGACGTGACAGCGTCTTATAAATTTATAATTCGATTAAGCCGGCTGCACGTACGAAAAAACATGACTCATGCGGCGTTACCTCGCTCTGACTCATCTGAGGCGTTCCATGTAAGGCTTGAAGTGCGAGCGAGAGCGCAGAACGAGCGACAAAGAAGCACAATCGGACGTTGTCACGTTCAACTATCGTCAGTAAACCGACTTTACAGACAACCAATTTTTTAAAAAGAATAGTAGAATTTACATTATATACGATTAAAAATGTATACTATAATATCTCATCCTAGAGAAGTGACTATGTTAAATTTTTTGATTAAAACTAAGAAATTGGTTTCACAAATAAAGCCCAGCTACTTTTCCCAGCAACTGCAAGTAATCCATATTAGTTACAGCAATTACGTGCATGCCATACCCTCGTCAGAAAGTCATCAGCCATCGTTTAGCGGAATGTTGCGTTTTTCCCTTATAGATGTGAGTTTAATAATGTTTTGGTTCGGTTTGTTTTTAAATGAAATAGTTTTGGTTTTAGAGTTATTTATGTTTAGTCTATTTGCTAGTAGAGCTATAGTAATTTGGGGACAAATCAAAAGCAAAAGTACCTATTGGGCTTGATTTTTGAAAAAATAGCCTGTTTGAATCTGGGTTTGCTGTGAACTTAGAAGACTCAAACTCAAACTCAAACTCAAACTCATTTATTTGGCACCACATTATACAGAAATAAGGTAATTATATAAAAACAAACAAAAAGAAGAAATACAAAATAAAATTAAAATTAAAAAAAAATAGAAAAAGACGTGAAAGATAGGCCGAGAGACAATCGCATTTTTAATATTTGTATCGATAGAGTAGATTATAATATATACATACCTACGCAACATGGTCTTCTTCAAGATGTTTATTTTTCTTTTCTAATAGAGAAAATTAAAATAAAAAATTGTCATGAAATGTAATTCACACATTTAAAAATCATAAAAGCACATATTTCATCCCGTTAGGTAAAAAGTAAGTCAGATTTTTAAATAAAAATTATAATTAAATTGTTTCTGAACCCCGAGTAAAAAAGCGAAAAATTTCTCCAGATTCATACTCGTAAAAATTAAAAATACATAAAGCGAATACAAAAAGGGAATTTTAAATTTAGATTAAAGTTTCATAATTATCATTGAATGGAATATTGAGCAAAGGAACACGTGTGTGGAACTGCTTTCTCGTATTTGGTGCAAAATTAAAACACTAGTTATACCCTGCGGGTTTGTTCGTATTTTACCTATATATTTATAAAACCTATATATAAATAATAGTGATTTCAAAATAAGTATTTATTGTTTATAAACAACAATTTGTCATTTAAATCAAATCTTAAAAGAAAGCTTATAAGGGCAGAACCGATATTAATAATTACAATGGCTGATAGACAGTTTCATAGAGCAAATAATGTTCCTCAACCCTTAAAATTAATTACCTCTAAAAAGTGTACTAGAATTATTTCAGAAATTATTTTACAGTTAAATAACTAAGTTCGTATTATATCTTCCTATCTGCGCCGATTAACATACGCTGTATTTGATAATATGTTCAAACCGGGAGAAACTTGGACTAGCGGCTAGTTTTGTAAATAAAGTCTTATTAAGAGTCTTAATGACTTAATCCCAAATGTTTATGTCAAAAAATCACACAAACAAATACAATAATATCTAAACTTAGAATTAGCTAAAATTAATTTTTAAATTAATTTTTGCGTCTAAATCGCTAATCTCTCATACATTAAATAATATCAATTAAATATTACATTACTTAAACAATAATAACCTCATTAATTTTAACAAATACTGTTTGTGTTCCGCTTTTAGCAGGTGTTAATTGAAAATTAAACAATAGATTTAATGTTGGTTATTATAATAAAAGCAATTATGTTTTGTTATTACATACGTGTCTACATTTCCAAATCCTACTAATATTATAAACTAGCTTACCGCCCGCGGCTTCGCCCGCTTTGTCTAAAACCTAATAAATTATATACTAAAACCTTCCTCTTGAATCACTCTATCTATTAAAAAAAACCGCATCAAAATCCCTTGCGTAGTTTTAAAAATTTAAGCATACAAAGGGACATAGGGACAGAGAAAGCGAATTTGTTTTATACTATGTAGTGATGATGCGAAAGTTTGTGAGGATGTGTATGTGTGTGTTTGTTACTCTTTCACGCAAATACTACTGAACCGATTATAATGAAATTAAGCACACATATAGAGGGTAGATTTATACATAGGATAGGTTTTTACACGGAAATTCCACGGGAACTATGCGAGAACCACGCGGGCGAAGCCACGGGACCTGAGCTGAGGACCTCGGACTTCAAATCGAAAAGTCGAGGGTTCGAGAACAGGATCGGGATGATAACGACTGGCCCAGGTAAGAGAGGTTGCATTTGCAATGCGATGCATCTAATTTTAACAGGAGTACAGGGTCTCTTTATTTGTCAAAATTTGTTCACAATCGATACAGAATTTCTTGCTGTTTTTAAGGATACTATTTCCATTTATAGATGACCATTAAAAAACGATTTGAGACATTGAATTAAGAAGAAATTGAATAGACAACTCTATCTGGTATATATGTAGAGTTGTTATGGAATATAATAATACTAGCTTTCCGCCCGCGGCTTCGCCCGCTTTGTCTAAAACATAATAAATTATATACTAAAACCTTTCTCTTGAATCACTCTATCTATTAAAAAAAACCGCATCAAAATCCGTTGCGTAGTTTTAAAGATTTAAGCATACATAGGGACATAGGGACAGAGAAAGCGACTTTATTTATACTATGTACTGATAAGAGTTTCTATTGTTAGTTGTGTTATCTATTGTTTTTCGTGTCCTACCCACGATACGAAGAGTAGAATAAAAATCGGAAAGCAGTAAAAAATAACGTGCTTAAGAAACGTTACGAAGTTGAATCTCTGAAGTAGTCTAAACCCTTGATTATTATTTCATATAACTTTTCACAAAGGTCCCAAAATATTAATTACAGTTACAATTATCAGATTTCAATGGCGTCCGATGTTTGCTAAATCACCAGATTATCACTAATAGATTGTAACTAAATGATTTTAGTTAAGTAAATATTCATTATCGAAAAGCAATATTGTTAATGGACTCTATGTATTATGCAATTAGTGTGATTGACGTGTTCGTGTGTTTGTTTGCGCAGTGACCGTGTGTTCGATTCCCAGTGCTTGTAATAAAGAACTAACAAGTTTATTGTTTACATGGACAAGCTAATATCAGAAAATGCTAAGGTATGTTTTTTTGTAATAATATATTGATAGTTTATTCAATGAGAATTGCTGTTAATAGGTGGGTCTTCACAGAGCGAACAGTTTCGTGAAGCAATTGCTGCCCAAAACAGCTCGGTCAGTGTGGACTTGGCTCGGCCAAGGAAAATACATGGACCCACCTTATAACGCTACGACCTATAGAAACGAAAAATTGTGCAAAAAATGAGAACAGGCGAAGTTATGTGGGTTTGATTAATATCAAAAATAAAGGGTAAACACCAAAAGAAGAATTCATTTAACATAGGTAGGTACATATTTGAGATTCCGCAAATAATTGCTCACTTTCAACAAAATGTATAATACGTTAACAAAATAATATTTTGTCAAGGGGCTCAGAATTATACTGAATATGTATATAAAAATAGGATACACGTGTACGATTGATTCTAAGAAATTAATACTACATATATTATTTACATATGGGATTTAGGGAATGCTTTCACACCTGTTTCAGTGGAACATTTCCTACAAAATGGCATTTAAAGTGTTCTTAGCGTTTTGTGTGATTCTTTTTGTTGATTAAGACCTTGGTTAATTATGCTAAATATTGAGAAGACTGTTAAAAATACAAAATATAAACGGACTAATACAAGGCATATAGTATTTTTTCTGTTATAATTGTATTTATGTGACAGTAATTAATCATAAACTTGAAAAAGGTCATCAGTTCAATTGATGATGTGATATTTTTTGTCGTGTTTTAAACATCCCAGCCATTTCTCCTGTCTCTACAAGATAATAACAATTGTTGTTATTATAACACGATGCTTTACGGATTTCATCAAAGGCGTTTTCCACTGTTTAAGAAAATAAATACGATATGATAATACTGGCTGTTTTATTTTCCTTTACCCTCTTTCATTCTCGATGTGTTCCGTAGAATATAATTAATTTTATCTCTCCATACAGTCATATTAATTATCTCTGGTTATCCTATTGTGATATATCTATGGTAACATAGTAAAGCAGTGAAACAATCACACTTGTATCACCGAACTAAAGCTAAGGCTCATTTCGAGATTAGTGTTAGAGCGAGATGATTATTGTTCACTAGTGGTTTAATCCGACTATACTCGACGTTTCCTGCTTCTCTTATTATTATTTTTATTAAGTGGCATACAAGTGGAATAAGGTTATCTACAATATAAGTTTTTAAATTTGAGTTAATGAGTAATATCAAATCACGTGTACACGACTTTTGTTGTTACAACTGGAACCCGTGGGGTTACTCGCGTTGTACCTATCCGGCTAAAAAGTAGCCAAATGCTAATTTAGAATATTATCTATGTATCTCTATACCAAATTTCGTAGTTCATAGATCAGATCAGCTGTATTGCGTGAACAAGTAACAAAGATACATCCCATACATTCTTACAAATTTTCGCGTTTTTATTATTAGTAAAACGCATTCCATATTCCCTCTCCCTCAAATGACGAAGGGATCAGGTGCAAGATCAGCTGTATATGCTCTCTATTGCAAAAGGGTGTTCTAATGACATTTTTAATTCCATTAATATTTTATGATATTGGAAATTGGACCTCTCAAAATTGGATCTGTTATCGAACTAATTTTTAAAGTAAAGCGGACAATAGAACGGATGGATTGCTTGATGATAAGTGACCACAACCGATCATAAATCTATACTAATATTATAAAGCTGAAGAGTTTGTTTGTTTGTTTGTTTGAACGCGCTAATCTCAGGAACTACTGGTCCGATTTGAAAAATTCTTTCGGTGTTGGATAGCCCATTTATCGAGGAAGGTAGGATAGGCATATCATCACGCTAAGACCAACAGAAGCGGAGCCACGCGGGTGAAACCGCGGAGCGCAGCTAGTATATTATAAAGATACTTTACGTCGCTCTAAATGGATGATATTAAAGACACTTATATGCCAAGGATATGATAGGATTGCTAAGTAAAGGATACGAGAAGGAACATACAGTAAATAAACAACAAATCGCGTACAAATCCATTAAAACCAGCATCTGTAACAACATTTTTTACTCAACAATTTGTAGAACGTCCGCTCCCGTTCCCGGCAAATCTGTCGAGTCCCAATTAGTGAGGCTTAACGCTAAGCCGTGTGGAACAAGCCGAAAATAACAGAACACCACGTGAATAAGCAAACGGTATAAGGGCGAATTTATTTTCATTTACGTCAAAATAACTTTAGCTGAGCGGATAGCGAGGCAAAAGCATGATTTAGGGTGCTTTTCCATCAATAATGTGCCCCAGGGCTCTTCACCTCTGGCTCTTCACCTCTTCACATCTGGATGTGTAGCGAGGAATGTGTTTTAGGCGCGGGACATATACAAGCGGCGCGGCGTGCATCGGGCGTAGGTACTGCGGGCGCGCATCGGGCGCACTGCCGGCGTGCATCGGGTGCGCTATTGGCATTTTGTATGAAATAACTTTGGAAAGGCGGCGCAACCGTGGCACAACGTTGGCGTGCCGTCTCGACGTGTTTGACCCGCGCCTTAAAGAACCAAAAAAATCACTTCATTTAGTTTGAAATTCGAAGCGACACTATTGGTTATTTACAAACACGTTCCGCATTACACATCCTCGCACATTATTGGTGGAAAGCATCCTTACGCTACACCGCGCCGGGGACGAGCCGTGCCATGGAAACGAAACAATATCTGTACACTTTTCAACGCCGTGCCCCATCCGTGCATGCCCGAGCCTTGTTCAGGCACGAAACACTTCATACAAAAAGTATACAATAATGTGTGATCGAGCGCTGGACGGGGCACGGCCCGGTCACGATACGGTGTAGCGTAATTCGTGCTTAATAGAACACCATGTAAATAAAGACGGCTACTCACGCGCCTGCCGCAGGGGCAATGTTGAAACAATCTCGATTGCACGACGGTCGGAGCAATTTCAGTTGTTCTCTGCCCCTGCTTGCCTATACACATCAAAATTAAGGAGCCAATTAAGCAATTCCAATATTGCCCCTGCTGCAGGTAGGTGAGTAGGTACGGTTACAAACGGTATGAGGGCGAATTTATTTTAATTTGCGTCAAAATAACTTTAGGTAAGCGGATAGTGTGACAGTTTTATTGTAGTTATGCATCAAAGGAATGGATGTTTTTAAAGGAATGCGAATATGATGGTTGTTTGTGGATTCAAAGTGGTTTTTAAATTTTAATTATTAATTTCGTAGTTTATGTTTTGCTTGATTGGCTTTGATGTTAAATTTAATTTATGCTCAACTTTTCAATTAAATTACTTCATTTTATAATTAGGAAATTACCTATAGTGCTTTCATTTTGTGTCTTTCGTTTTGTTTTGAATTTAAGGAAAAAAAGTGGGAAGTTTGTTAACTGTTTTTAATATTCCTAAGTCATAAGAGTCTCCTGGCAGGACAACGTTCGCCATATTATTAGCTAGTACATTCATATCATGGAATCAAGTTACCTAAAGGTGAATTAATTTTAATTAAATTACTTAATTATATTACGACTCTACCTGACCATATGAACCTGTGAAAGCGAATCGATGTATGACAAAGGCACCCAATTATGATTATCGTAGCGAAAAACAAAACCAATTACCCCAGACCCATGATAAGACGATAGTTCCATATAACCCTAGGTCACCTTATATTGGTCACCCTTTTAGCAGGGTAAAACAAAATAGTAGTGTTTCCTTTCATTAGTTAATGGAGATGTCTGATGTAACACCTGTGTACAGCATTATTTATTTACGGTGTATGGACATAAAATTGTATTTCGCTTAGCATAAAGATAGCGTAATGGGTTTATCATGGGACTACATTTTGATATTAAAATTAGTGGGGCAGTTTTGGACTTATTGATTGATCGGTTATAAGTTGTATTATGCATGTATTATGTATGTTTTGAGCAGTTATTTTGGTTATAATCTTATATATAAAAATGAATCGCAAAATGTGTTGGTAAGCGCATAACTCGAGAACGGGTGGACCGATTTCGATAATTCTTTTTTTATTATATTCCTTGAAGTACCAGGATGGTTCTTATGTAGAGAAAACATAAATATGTACCACGGGCGAAGCCGGGGCGGACCGCTAGTACTATAATAAAGGTAAAATGGGGCACTATTTATAGTCGTTGAAGCTAAATTATTTACTTTACAAAAGTTACACTTAAATGATAAATAAAAACCTAATGTAATACAATTGAACAACTGAACGATAAGTTTTTCATTGTACACTTTGTTGGATAATTTTAATTTTCCTAAACTATGCCAATCATAACAGCTTACTCAATATAACAAAAATAAAAAAAATTACAATTAGGTATATTAATTTGCGAACATAAAACCCAATTACGTATTATAAGCGTTCATTTAATTTTGATTAAACGATCTCATTAAATAAACGTAAATTTAAACTAGTGTTTTATGATCAAATCGTGCGAGATCGCTTATCAAGTATATTTTAAGTATTTCCAAATGACTTTTGAACTGTCAAATAATATTGTTTGTCCAATCAAAGGCTGTTACGTCAAATGAAAGATCAAAGAATGGCTTAAAACAACATTTTTAGTCAACTAAAGCCAAATTGCATGTATTCTATTTTATCTCTATTTTATCCATTAATAGCTGAGCCCCGCGGTTTTTCCCGCAATGCTACGCTCCTGTTGATCGTAGCGTAATGAATATATTATCCTAGCCTATCGAGTTCCTTTATAAATGGGCTATCTAACACTGAAATAATTTTTCAAATCGGACCAGTAGTTCCCGAGATTAGCGCGTTCAAACAAACAAACTCTTCAGCTTTATAATATTAGTAAAGATCGAAACAAAACACACTTAGCCAGAAACAGAAAAACTGATCCTCAATAGTCCTATTAGCACAATTTTCCTAAGAAACCCTAAAAACTCGCATTTAGGACGTCCAAAAACTTTCAATACTTTAATTACATCCAAGTGCTAACACTGCAAACAGTTAATTCCTTAGTTGGCAATAAAAGCTCCATGAATATTTAGAAACACCTGAAGGGGCGCTTACAGACGACCATTTGCTATTCGACACGGATGTTTAGAGTATTTTTTACGAGCGAGCGAATTACTTGTATGGTACAAGGTATGGACGATAGCGGGTGAATTTGTTTTTTGTCAAAAATTGTGGTGTTTCGCTTAGAATAAAAGAAGCTAAAGTTTTACGTTATGCCAGGGATGTGGAACAAATGAAAACAAACAGTGCTTTATTTGGTTAATAATTTAGTTCTTTTCTTCATTGCCATAGCGTGTAGGGGTCAATTAGCATGACAGCCACGACATGATGCATGTGATTGTCAGAACGCGTCGTGGGCTTTTTCAAAAAAGCCATTACACGATCATTACATGATAATAATATTATGGACCTGTTTCTGAAAGCGCGACGCGTTCTGAGCTTTTTTCCGTTTTCGGTATTTGAGCGGAAAATATTATAATATTTACAAGATATACATTATTACACTACCTTTCTATACAATGTCTGTTGGTGGTAGGTATCTACTATTTCAGTTAATTTTACTGTACAAGTCGGTTATAACCATAGGTTATAAGTTATAACATACAGTCTAAACAAACTAAGTGGCAAACTACCAGGCATAAGCTGTATGCTTATGCCTGGTACCGCACTTAGTTAACAGTCATTATAACGGGCTGAATCGGCGATATTAATTTTTACTACCGCCATAAATTCCTACTGATTCCCTATCACCCTCACCTGAACAAAAGGTAATAGAACTAAATTTATTGTACCTATTTACATTAGTATTCTGACGAATCGTGATATTCTAGAAATTTCCTTATGTATTTTGGTTTGTGATTTTTACATTATTTTCTTTGGCACATTATATTTTAGTAGAGTTTTTGTTAGTGGGTTTTTTTTTTCTCGATTTTCATGTTTTGTTTGACGGCACAACTGACTGACTACAACGTGAATACGCAAAGTGTTCAAAATGTGTTAAAATATGCAAATAATAGGCGCTCTATCGATTCTTTTTATTTGTATTTTTTAAGAAGAAAATACTTTGATGCTCAATTCGTAAGGTATTTCATTAATATTAGATTTCTTTTGAAAAAAGTAAATTCTTTGCTAGATCGAGATTTTTTCTAAGTCTCAATACAACCAAGACTTTTAAATAATATGATCTATATTTTGCCATCTCTTGTGAAACATTAATTTCGATACAATTATTGTCGATATTAAAGCATGTATACTTAATTTAATCATACCCCAGCTGTTGACGAGGCGAAAACATAACTTCCAATAACAAAATAAGGAAACAGCGCATCCGGGAAAAGTCACTTCCGTATAAAGGACAGGACTTTGTAAAGTTCTCAGACTTCAAGTTTCGTGCAACATAAATAAAATTCGAATAAAACGCTTTTGTCTACAGTTTTTGGTAGTTTTGTAACGTTCTAGTGATAGACAACCCTAACTTGAAAACATTATAAATGCGAAAGAAACTCTCTCTGTCTCTTCTTACCTTCTTAACCACTGAACAGATTTAGATTAAATTCGGTACAGAGATAGCTGAGAAAGGACTTATTTATAGTAGAAAGTTAATCCCAGTAATCCCACGGGAACGGGAAATATGCAAGATTTTCTTTACTACGCGGGCGAAAAGCTAGTAGTGTTTACGTAAATTATTTATAATACTAGCGGTCCGCCCCGGCTTCGCCCGTGGTACATATGAAAAATAGATGTTGGCCGATTCTCAGACTTACCCGATATGCACAGAAAATTTCATGAGAATCGGTCCACCCGTTTCGGAGGAGTATGCAGACTAACATTGTGACACGAGAATTTTATATATAAGAAGAAGATATACAATAGTTTATGTAAATAAAGTTTCCATTTTGTCTTTTGGGTTGAATTCTCGTCTCCTCGGACAGATATTATGATGCCAATAACATGATAGTATTTCTTATAAATATACAGACCCTTAACTGTATTAATTTTGATGAAATATGGTAGGTATATAAGGGCATGTAATTTTATTTAATGTGGACTCCGAAAGCGAAGCTGAATTACGTAATAAGGTAAGTATATAGAAAGTACATACTTAAACAAATATATGAGTTATATCAAGCCTACAATTTTGCACAATTTAAAGATCACAAGTTCTAACAAAGAGAATTTCATCTGCAAGATAAGAAAATTATTTACCCATTTATTTCCAGTTTCAACCGGTCTGAGGCACTTAAGTTAATTTTAGGCATCCATTTTAATCGCTAAGCAATCCTCTTTGAATTTATTCAGGGGTATCCCTTTAAGACTTATATTTTGAGTGAGGATATTTTAAATTTTCATCCTCGTATAAGATAAAGAATCTTTTGAATGAACAAGAAATGACATAAACTGAGGAAAATAGGTGTTTGACGTGACAACGTCTTATAATTCGATAGAGCCGGCTGCACACACGAAAAAACATGACTCATGCGGCGTTACCTCGCTCTGAGGCGTTCCATGTAAGGCTTGAAGTGCAAGCGAGAGCGCGGAACGAGCGACAAAGAAGCACAATTGGACGTTGTCAAGTTCAACTATCGTCAGTAAACCGACTTTACAGATAACCAATTTTTTTAATAAAATAACTAGCTGTCCTGGCAAACGTTGTGCTGAATATTACTCTTATCACGTAGGGGTATATAAATATATTTCGATTTTCAGATCTACCCAATAGGCACACAAAATTTCATGAGAATCGGTTCAACCGTTTCGGAGCGTGGAGAAGTATGGTAACCTCACATTTTGACACAAGAATTTTATATATTATGTAGAGCTTTTTTTCAAGTAAGATCTTTAAGGTTTTCCTTTCGTATAAGTTTTCTTTCATAAACGATACTAAATTGTCAACTCTCTCATCATCATTTTCATCAATTTTCATCCTATTTTGTACCCACTGCAAGGACCCAGGTATCTTAAATCACCAACATGTTACGGTACAATTACCTACATCACACGATGCTCATTCTAACCCCACTATGTCAAATTATTTAAGTGTGAACAGGCGTAGAGCATTCTTCGCTCTTCTTAGTGAGTTCGAATAGATTCTATGCAATTTTCTAATACTGAACAATACTGAATTCAAGTTTTTCGTTTGCATAAAAAGATCACGAAATAATGCTCTTGCTCTAGCTCTATGTTCGTTTGATCTAAATGCACTGTTAAACAATTATAAAACAAAGTTCCTTTCAACATGAATAAAACAAATTCAATACATCGGTATTCACATTCGAGTTTTATTCGTTGTGAAATTTCGCTTCAAGCGATAGTCGGGGACTTATAAAATATCTTTTGATCGTTGACAAGTGTGCGTTTGTATGGAAAATTCCGTATCGGACTGGAAATAAGTTGGAATTCGGAATCAGATGGTAAAAGTGCATGATCTGGAATGTTCGAGAAATTTATTCAGCGTACTTTTATGTTGGAACATTATTTTGTACATTTTTATGGTAGATGTATTTTATATAATGTTTTTTGTATGTAGGAATGTGAAGATTATATAGAAGTGTTAGTTCTTATCCCATTCATAAAATAAATTTTAATTATAACTAGATGATTTGCATAAAGCTGTCGCTTAACTTAAAAACATTTGAAAAAATAACTAATGCTACCATTGAGATAATATTACTATACGTATGGAGGAGACACCACGAACAAAATCTGTGCGCCATTTTTTTGCTCTAACTAAGTTTTAAAAATTATTATCTAGTTAGGTTCTTACCGATGAAAGTTATTCCTTTGCACATTTCCGTATTATTTGTATTATTTGTGCAATATCGTAACACACACGAAGGCATATTTGATGCGTTTCACTTTAAAACCATTAAAAAATACCGCTCTACATACGTCATGTGGCGTATGTTGAGCGGAACATAAGTGATGTAGGCGGTGTCGTCTCCATATATGTATATCTCAATGAATGCTACCTTCTAATTAAAAAATTGTTGCTCATAATATCTAATCATAGGCAATAAATGTAGTCATTAAAACTTACTTTTCCTAAATATAATTATTATAATGGTAAAATATTGTGCCTTATTTGTTTTTTTAACTTAGTAGGTATAGAGAGTAGCTAGAACTTCTATCATACTCGGTAGGTACAATAGTTTTAAAGGACCTACTGTAATGATAAGCTGTTAATTTTGTAAAATTATGTTACAGGCTACAGCCACAGGTAAACTATCTTTATGTTAAATCTCATCCAAATCGGTTCAGTGGTTGATGCGTGAAGATTAACCGGAACAAACAGACAAGCAACAGGCAATTTTTGCATAAATTATGTTTGCTCACAGGTTTTATTATGTATGCAGTAATAATTATATCGATGCTTCATCAGAATTATTTAGATATAGGTAGGAAGGTACCTTCTTCAAATTTATTCAATTGTTTTGATGTCTTGGCTTATAAAAATAAAACACAAAAATTATTTTGTATAAAATATATTTATCTCAACGTTTTAATTGATAATTTCAACACAATTGTTTCCACAACAATTTCGCTTACTGATAAACAGGATATAACATAAAATAAACATTTTTTTAAAGTAATAAAAATAAATAAATTATAGGTTAACTATAGGATAGCTTACAATAATGCATTTAGATTGTATGAAATAGGCTTAAATATGTTTTTTCAGTTATTATTATTAGAACTAAAAATTTAATAAAATCCACTCATATTACCACGACGTTTAAAAATACAATAAGAAAAATATAAACCTAAGATCCGTCCGGGATACATCGCCCATTTTTGCAAGTGATTACTATCAAGCTAATTTTTCGTGAGTAGCTTTTTGATGAGATGCCCAATAATTTCATTTACGAAACTCTTGATTGTGGTAGCTTACAGAGGTAACAAGGATAAAAATTTTTGATTTGACGGTTCTCAAATATTTATTACGCAATTTGTAGGACAATATGTCTGTTGAATTATATAAGTATTAAATAAGTGAAAATAAAAAAATCAGCTGGTTAGTAATCATTTATGATGACTTCGTTATCGATACACATTGGAAAGGGGGACTCTTTGATCAAACCATAGATTTTGTAGGACAAATATTTTTTCGAATAATTTAGATAATTATCTTGAGATTGAACAAAAAAAAACATTCAGTTAGTAATTAATATTTGAGAACCATCAAATCAAAATATTTTATCCTTGTTTCCTCTGGTAGCTACCACAATCAAGAGTTTTGTACATGAAATTATTGGGCATCTCATCAAAATAAAGCTACTCACGAAAAATTAGCTTGATAGTAATCACTTGCAAAAATGGGCGATGTATCCCGGACTATAATGTAGAAAACTATTTTAAATCAACTTCAGTAGGTATTGTAACAATGAATAGGTTACATAATAAAATTGTGCGTAAGAGTACATTATTAAGATTGAAAATCTGATAACAAATCCATTTATCTTTTCAGAAACCATCTCTAGTTATTTATGCTATTGTCAGTTTACAAATTATATTAATTATAACATGAAATTATCTACACCAAACAATTAATATTGAATCTATAAAGGGAATATTAAATACGTACTTAAGTATACATTCTAAAAAAAATTGCTTCAAAATTAATTTACATTAACACAGTATATTCCATATTACATTTTTATAATAACTTAATTACCATAACACTAATACTCAATAATAATTTTAATTAAAAGACAAAAACATTTAACCTCCCAGAGGAATATCATTTCAAATTTAATACGCAGCAAAATCCCAGGGAATGTCATAAAAATATTGAAATATGCCGAGATTCTCTTAGAAATTGCGGACTTATTGAATTCCACAATAACTGAATGAATTCCTCCGAAGTTTTTCTCAACGAAATGAGAAATAAAATGAATAACTTTGATCTACTTCGGAACAATAATTCGGTAGCCCTGGTGCTGAATAATACATTGAAAGAACCGAAAACAAAATGTTATTTTGACGCAGTTTGCGAATTAAAAAAAAATAGGAACGACGGATCAAGGTATATCTGTAGTATGTAAAAATATAATTTTGTGTTGCAAAACAATAATTGGTATCCTATTTTTACCATTTTAAGTTTGATATTTTCGTCGTAATTATTCATAATTAAAAAAGGGCAAAAATACTTAATCAAAGCTAGACAATTAATAGCAAAACATTAGAAAAGTTATAATTAAATCGAATATAAACATACTTAATGTGAGCACAGTATCATGATTTTTGTATCTTATCTTTCCGCTTTACAATAAGCATTAGCATGTAACGTTCAAACCTTAAATTATAGATACATAAAAATCTGTCTACTAATTCTCATTTGATGGAGAGACATACAAAAAAATCATAAATTGAAGGAAAAAACTATATTGCTTAATTTACTTGAACGTTCAAAAACGCATCTTACAGGTAGGATTTTATGACTAACAATATTTACAT
This sequence comes from Colias philodice, assembly GCF_061535455.1. NCBI lineage: Eukaryota > Metazoa > Arthropoda > Insecta > Lepidoptera > Pieridae > Colias > Colias philodice. Next base: position 10,804,196 of record NC_143093.1, on the reverse strand, counting down.
TTAATAATATCGTAGCCAGTTAATTTTAAAACTTTTACGTAATATTGTACTCCCATCACTACATAGTATAAAACAAAGTCGCTTTCCCTGTCCCTATGTCCCTATGTCCCTTTGTACGCTTAAATCTTTGAAACTACGCAACGGATTTTGATGCGGTTTTTTTTAATAGATAGAGTGATTCAAGAGGAAAGTTTATATGTATAATAATATCCATTAAATAGTGGAGAAGTACTGTTATTTTTGAGGTTTCTAATGAGATGTCGTAAAAAATTACATTTCTTTCGCTTACATTGCAAACGCAGGCTGAACCCTACGAGTTTTATCAAAATAATATACTAAGTATTATACAAATTGAAAAGGTCTACAGAAAAGTCCGCGATGGTATATGTCTATCTCTTATGGATAACCCACAATAACTTTTTTTTGTCATTTACTTTTTACGACAAATAATGGCTAATTTTCGATGCGATTTTAACCAATACAGCATTAATCCTTAACAAATTAAATACCTTGAATACATTGTTCATTTAATATAGATCTATATGGCCCTTTACACCGTATGATTTAAGTGAATTTTTTCGAAGATATTACAGATTTAAAAATTGCGGGACGTAGCGTTTGCGGCGGTACCGGCCGGCCGCCCGGCTATCTATTTTATACCCGTGCGAAGCCGGAGCGGGCCGCTATGTTATTATATACAACGTTCACAATTTTTTACACGCTTTATATTAGCTTCACCTGTATGTTTGTATGTTTGTAACCGACTTCTTTGGGCGCGATTTTGACCCACTTTAAACGGCCAGATTTCGTTCAAACTTTGTAGATTTATTGAGGACCGATGACAATACACTAATTTGATAAAATTTTCTATTTTTTAGTTCGGTTTTCTATAAAAAACGTGTTTTTACACGCTTTATATTAGCTTCACCTGTATGTTTGTATGTTTGTAACCGACTTCTTTGGGCGCGATTTTGACCCACGGTCAGATTTCGTTCAAACTTTGTAGATTTATTGAGGACCGATGACAATACACTAATTTGATAAAATTTTCTATTTTTTAGTTCGGTTTTCTATAAAAAGCGTGTTTTTTAGTTTTTTTAAACTATTATTATCTGTAGTGTATTGCACCCGTGCGAAGCCGGGGCGGGTCGCTAGTTAATAATAAAATTTAAAAAGCACTTACATTTTTTATACTACAATATAATAAAGCATAATGTGAAGTCCTATGTCCCCGTAGTGGGGTAAGGGGCAGATGCATTATACATCTGTTTCACTGATCGATTTTCTTTGGGGACAAGTAGGTGGCCTTCTGTGTCCTACCAGACCGAGACATTTTTTTATTCGTCTCCACCGGGAATTGAACCCAGGACCCCTCTGTGCTACACTCACGCGTCAACCACTGTACCAAGGCAGCTTTTTAAAGCATAATGTAGTGACGAAAAATGCGTTCAAAAAGAAGAGAGAATTTTTTTAATCATACCAGTTGAAGTTTTTCGTATAACCGATATAATAAAAATTTCTCCTGTGAAAAACATCATTTTTACCGCTATTAATTATTATCGTTGTAGGTAATACTTTTTCGGTAATTATTGGCTACGACATTATTAAATACTATATTAGTAACAATTTTCTCGTAAATAGTGCGATTGAGTATTTTAATATTATTTATAAATGAAAATGTAACTGTTTTAAACAAACTAGTAAAGCTATGAAACAACTGAACCTATTATATGTACACGATATTTTAATATATTTGATTAATACTTATATTAGTTGCAATTTAACATTGTTCTTGCTAGTTCGGTACTGCTCTTGAACAAAAAAACAATGTACAAAAAATTATAACATTGTGAAGAAAAAAAATCTGTTTGAGACACCTAAAGACTTTAATTATTATTCCTTTATAAATTAATATACAACATACATTGCATTTAAATGAAACTACAACAAACATAATAAGGTTCTGAACTAATCTAAGAACAATATAGAATAAGGAGCACAGTCACGTTATTGTTTATCCAAGTTAACATGTTCATTATAAAATTTATACTGCGATTTTGCATTCTTTAGCAGCTTTAAAATATCATGCACAGATAATAGGTATTTTTTCTATTAATAAATATGACATTTTAAATGAGCCACGTAACTTCAACATTTATTTTACTTATTTGTGTGATAAACTCAATTATTTGTTCTTGGGTCTGGGTGTTATTATCTATATAATATGTATTTATTAAATATTATATTTATCGTCGCCTAGTACCCACAACACAAGCCTTAATTGAGCTTACTGTGGGACTAGGTCGATTTGTGTAATAATGTCCTATAATATTAAAAAAAATTAAATTAAAAAATTTATTTTACTTCACATAATCAAATAATAAAATATAAATGCTATCAATATGATTGTAATCAGTCGGCAGTATTGGTCTTATTAAAAATCAAATGAGCATTATCAATTTCAACAGATTTATACCACCAGAATTATCAACTATCAGGATGCTTCGACAGAGATGCCAGCTAGACTATAATTATGCTACCACGAACTTCAAGAATGGTATAAGAGAAGGAAATAGAAAGGACCTTTTGATAAAACAAACGATGAACTAAGGAAAAACCGTTTTCAATATGGTGAGTCCAGATTGTTGGAAAGGTTAAAATAACGTGCCAATAGCATTGAATACAAAGAACAAAGAGAAAAGTATTAATGTGTTAATCTATCCAGTCTCTAGTCTAGCTCACATTTCTGATAGAATGGCACCCTTAATACTAACTTAGATCACCAATCAATATGGCTACTATCACCGTTTACTAACCTATGATCTTCAAGCATCCTTCAATATCAGGGTAACTAGAGGGTATATACACTAATTACAACAAGGTTTGAGTGCCAGATCTAAACATTAATATTATTATATGTATATGCAGATTTAATGAACTTCTAATCACATAAACAACTATAGGGTCACAAAACAATCTCTGGAACCAATAAATCGCATGATCTAAACACAAACATACAAACAATTCATACAGGGTAACACAGAAAATACGAAACTTTGTACAAATCTAAGAACCTCGTAACGTGATGTAAAGTTAATTCAATAATCAACAAACGATTCCGGCACTCAATATAGTGTCTGTCAATGTAAACTCCAGTCCAAGGGAAGATCCCTAGATGCTGAGCGAGAATGGAGCGTGGGCGGCGCGTGCGCACCGCGGGCCGCGTGTCAGTAATCCAGGGACTCTTCATCTGGGGACCGCTTGCGGCAGCACAACCTCCACGCAGCTCCCAACGCACATACACATATAGCGATAGCCAGCCCTGCTCCTAGAGCAGGCGCCAGCCAATCACCACTACCATTCATTCGCGCTCCTGTACACAACTCTGGAGCTTCATCGTGCAACTTTCCCAACTGTAAGCCACTTAACGCATCCAAGTAACCAAGTCTACGCAAACTGTCTTCTGAATACGCTTCCCTTGCTCGTTTTTCTTCGGCCGTCCAGAATCTTCTCTCCCCGCCGGTTATATTTGGACAATTGACAACCCCATTACATATTAAACTAGCTGGGATGCATAGCGCTTCTTCTCCAGGACATATGAAATCGCAATTGTGCCCTTCAGGGCTACCCAAACCACTGTCGGTCAAACGTGACGTCATTAACGTTCCGTCAGAGTTTTTCGGTAAATGGTATAACCCTGTCCAAGCAATTTTGAAAGCTGCTCGCGCTGGTGACGCACTTCCAATGAACACAATTCTGATAGACCTCGTTTTTTCTTTTTCAATTATTAATGGATCATCTAAAGATTCAAATCCAAGTTCGCCAGCTGATAGAATAGGCAGTTCCCGAGCAAAGGATACATTTTCACCACACACTGATAAATATGGTTCTATACGACCTGGTAGATAAATTTGAATGTTACCATCATCACAGTGTCGCGACGCAAATTTGATGCTATCAAAGTGCAGCCAAATATCTCTCTTCTCCTCTATTTCTAGGTCCCATATACATTGTATTCTCTTAGGTGGTTCTGTGTATCCCAGTGCTTCTAAATGCGGATATACTATTTCCCCATCAGACGCAGCGGCTAAAACTGCTGGTCCACAAAGCGGTCCATGGACGAATTCGTATCTAGCTTCAAAGAGCGGAGAAGGATTTTTAAAGTACGACGCCGCAGCATGAGCATTGTCAACAATTAATTGTAAGTTTAAAGTTTCACCAGACGAAACTACTCTGTAAGGCCTTGCACGAGATACTGTATTTGCGTGCTTTGCGCAAAGACATGATCCTACAGATCTCTGAACGGCTAAATGTAAAGGAAGAGGCGTTGTTGTCATTCCAAGTGATAAGTTTGCAGCCCTTCCTCCAGGGAAAGGCTCCCATATGATCAGTTTATCGGCTCTGTCTTCGTAGCAGTTTTGACAAGAAACTGGTGTGTAGGGGTGTTCCTGTAAAAAATATATAATGTAAGTATGTTAAAATGGTATTGACTTGGTTATATAGTAGACGAAATAATGGTTATTGATGAAATAGTAAAGTTTCCATTCTGTTTCATTTCTCATTATCATTTTAAATTCTGTAACATAAAAATTGAAGACAAAGTTTTTATCGAGACATAAAATATTAGCAATTTAAATGTCCATTTCGAAATAAACAAAGCCCATAAAGTGAGTTAAATTCAAATCACTACTCGTCGCTATCAATTCTACGTTGAAAATAAATAAATCGTCTTCATTGGAAATCGAGAAGCGTGAATGAATCAATTTCATTGCGAGAAGTAAATAAAATTTCAACAAAACATCAGCTATTTATTAAATCGCCGTGAATATCGGAGTAAACAACTGTCTGATACTGATATTTCACTATTTAAATAAATACGTTCGGATTTTCATATATTAAAGGCACTCGTTACGCCTGTAATTATGAGTACAGATTCAGTTACGAATATTATTTATGTAGTGAAAATTATATTGAAACATTTTGTTTCGTATGATTTAAAGTTATGGTAATGAATGATATATTACCGCGGTTATCATAAATTATTATTGGAACCGTTAACGTAATTGGTATTTCGATAATGTTTTCATGGGTAGATAAGCGATTATATAGTGTTCTTTAATAAACTACCCACATGGCAATAGGGTGATGTTTCAATCATATAATATTTCAATGATGTTACAATTATTAAACTTGCTTATGACAATAGTTCATACACAAATTAATATTTGCATTAGGTGCAATGAACATTTCATAAATCATCATTTATTTACTCATAAGTGTCTTATTTGAATGTACAATTTACGCTGTAAATCTACATTATAAACTCACCTTAAAATTAACACTCATTATAGTCAATATGACCCTTGCATATATCCGCTTGTCCGTTACGAATCTGTACAAGCAATGCACGTCCTCTCCTGGCGGCGCCTGCTTGTAAACTAACGTATTGAGCGGCGAACGCAGCCGACCTGCCCTCTGCTTCCATGACGCGATGACTTCATCGCACGCGGTGTTTGGTACCGGTTCACCAAAGCGGGTATTATTGAAAAAGTCGTAGTGCGCCCAGTAGTAGAGGGATGAGCTGTGGAATATTGTTTTTGTTAATACGGGTAGTTCTATAATGAATTATTGCATTTTAGTTCTGTTGGTCGATACATATCTTTGTTGAAAATTTTTAAATTATACAAATAATATATTTGGAGAAACTAAAGCCACACAGGCTTAAAGAGTAGAGGGATGTGCTGTGGATTGTTGTATTGGTTCTGTTTTGCATATAAGTGTAATGAGGAGTTGAGAATCCTAGAAGAGGTTAAAAGTGATAAAGCCGCCCCATTATAGATACATATTTTTAACTGTTTCAGGATGAAGCTTTTAAACTTTTACCTACGTAATTCGATTGATGTTATGAAATATCATCAGATTTTTTTAAATAAATTGCATTAATATGTTTTAAAATAAACTTAATTGTATATTAACTAGCAACTTCAACGTTTTATACATTTTTCATTTTAATAATAATGTATGAATACATAATTGCTTTAATCTCATAATATATGAATGAATTTCCAAGTACCTCATAATATGTCATGTTTATATTTTAATAAAATATTTAAATAATGTTCACATTACGATTCGTAGTGACGACACGAAAGTGATGAAAGTAGAACAGTCTATTTGCCAAAGGACTGAATTGTAAGCGAGTTTGAACAAAACTAGAGAAGAACAACTACTAGTTTTAGTTTCTTGAGTTTTTCTGTAGATACTGTCTAGCAGCATCTGCGTAATTTTTGTTTCATTTCAAGATCTATTGTAAGAACTTGCATAAATTAAGTTTTAGTTTGAGTTTAATGTTTATTAGAATTGGAAACTTCATGTATTCTGTTTGACAGACTGGCAACTCTACAAAAAAAAAACACATCTTACTTAAAATATGTATTTACTCATTTTATGTATTTTTGACAATTTTTTAATGAAATTATACAACGGGCTATTATGTAAATATATTTGGACGTGCAACGCTTAAAAAATCATGAAAAGGGTGCGCCAAATTGTATGCAGTTATAATTTATCAACGAATTTGAAATAATGGAGCGTACCAAAGAAGCCGTAAATAATATTACCTCAAACCAAACGTACGTCCATTACATTATTTGGAAATCACAATCCAATTAACGATCAAAAAACACCCGTATTACCGGGCAATATAACCTAAATAACCGAGCTTAAGATGTTATCGCTAACGTTGGAAATAATATGAGGGTAGTAACAAAAGCCAACGCTGTAATGGACGCCAATTACATGATTAGAAACGATATTGACCCATTCCGTATTGATTGGCGGCACATAGAGCGAGCAGCCTCGCGAAGCAATAGTTGTTCGCATAGTACGTCGCTTTTGCGAACGAATCTATTGACCTTTATATTATGTGCTAATTAATTCTCGATGTCTCTTTTTCGATCACGATAGTAGAATTATGCCATCTCACTTTGTTTAAATTGTGTGTGCATTTGGGTGCTGTTTTTGAAGATCGAATGTTGTGTTGGTAACCTTTCTACGTCTTTTTAATCATAGTATCATTAGCACACAGCTCGGTCAGTGTGAACGTGGCTGGTCGAGGCAAATGACGTCACAATATGCGCTTTCTTTTTTCTTGCCGGTTCTTCTCCGTAGATACTGCTTTCCGAATCGGTGGTAAATTTTAAAATATGTAATGACGTTTCAAAAGTGCTTCTATAAGAAGTCTAATTGAATAAATAAATGTTTGAGTTTGAGTTTGAGTTTCCTCGGGCGTACTGCTTCGCGAGGATGCTCGCTCTGTAGAGACCCGGCTATTGAACTATTCCGTATTGATTGCTATGTTAGGAATGATGTATTGAATCTTGCATATTCTTGAGTTATTGTGCCTTGTGATTCGATACGTATTGGTAAAGTCTCGAGTATAGAGGGCATCTTATTATGAAATAATTTGTTATACTATTTGTTAGTGGTTGTAAAATAGATGATTGGAGATGATTAGAAATTATATAAATTACATAATATAGTTTGCTCTGTTCATTTGGAAATGAAAATATTTTCTTCTTTCTAGAAAATAACGGATACGATAAAAAAAAGAGAATAAAATAAAGATTGCTTCCTACGTCATATACATTTAATATTTACGATAAATAGATTGTATATAAGCACCATGAAATAATATATCATGTGTGTGTGTGTATAAAGGCTTATCCTATAAATAGAAAGATCGAACAAATTCAATCATTGACGAGGGTTATTGAGTGACCTAACTGTCTAAGGCGTTGTTATTTAAGGAGAAAGACGGGGGTTTTAATCCCGCCTTGATATAAAATATTTAACGTAAGTAAAGTTTTGCTACTCAATAAAATTGCGTGTGTGCCGAGCACACGTGTCAGAAGTGAAAATAATAATTGTCGCCTTACTCTATGACGTGACAGTATTACCACAGTATAAATATTTTAAAAGGATTTTTTAGACTGTGGTATTACCATGACGCGACATTGAAATTTTACTCTCAACGTGCCTAAAGAGGTTTCACTTAAAAATTTCAGGTAAATTATTAATAACAAAATAAATGATAAAATATCTAAAGTACTCACCCGCTATAACTGCCAGTTTTACTTTCAAATCTTACAAACATCGCGTTGCCAGTGGACACAAAGTCATGTTTCTCCATCGGTCTGCTGAATGTGTCACAGAACGTCTTGATAATTTTAGCGTCGTCAGGTCGAGGCGCGTCATACAGCGTCAGGGACTCGCCACAGTCCCCTGTCCATGGCACTATGGGTGATTCTATCCGGTTGATTCGGAAGCTGTTGAGAAAATGTACGTTATAGTTGGGGGTGAAGGTTCAAAGTTGCTTATAAATTATAATTAAAGTTGTGACGATTTAGATTCAGATACAAAGAGAAAAAATTGTAAATGTATAATATTATGTTGTTTGTAGTTTAGTTTGAAGTTAAAAAGCTGAGGAATTTGTTTATTTGGTTGAAAACGCTTATCTCTAGTAGCTAGATATGCAACTATGAATTGGAAAAACAAATTGTATTAGATACATTGCGCTACGACTAATAGGAGCAGCGATAAAAAATGTTAAAAAATATTCCTTTTGCTAACAGAAATTGCGTGGGTCAGCTAGTGTGGCACCAATCGAATGTTCCAAGATGAATAAATAAACAGTTATCAGTCCTTATAAATATTTAAGTTAGATACAAGAACCACGCCACAGTTCCCTGTCAAAAGAATAATGATGAATTCTGTACGGCTGAAGTCTAACTTCCTCCTTTTGTTAATATTTTGTATCGAAAATAGTTTATTGTAATAACTTGGTAATAAATAAGGCTTGTGTTGTGTATACGCTAGTTTATGGACGTAGATTGTAAGGACGTCAGTCCCCTGTTTGTGTTACGTGGTTAATATTTGCAATAACCTCAAGAATGTTCGGTTCAATGGACCCAGGGTTTGAAACAGAGGAACAGGGAACTGATATTTCAATGTGGTCAAGCTTTCACGTGGAATAAGATAGATTGAAGTTGCTTTAATTGAATATTATTATAACCTAGTATTATACATTTAGAAATTAAAGACTATTAACAGATTTTAAACGGAAATATACTCTCGCTGTAGTGTTCGAAACCTCGAGTTGAAAAAAATTACATATCAATCAAGTTTCTAAATTATTAAATTCATTTAATTTGCCTACTTACTAATAGTGGTTTAATAGAGCGAAAGAAACATTTTTGGTGTTCATATACATTATATCCATTTAGAAGCTTCTTAGAGAACACTTCTATTTTATAGAATCAGATTTTCATATTGATGAATGTAGCAACCTTTTAAAATAAGATGTTATTTATGTTACTTCAATAAACTTAATATGAATCATCAATGTTTATGAATTTAAAATGAATATAATTTTAATGTTTTAATTAAACAATTTAGTACTTATGTACATTACAGATGATTTTTATATGAAAAGCAATAAATTTTATCACGAAAACGTTATCGTGAAATGGCATTTTTATTACAAAACTTTTTAATATTAATTTTACGATGTCGGTCATTGTGATATTTTTTGTTCAAGAATAATGAAGATTTAATATTGATGCTACATTTTCAGTTGGAAATTTTAGCTCGCCATTTTGTTCTATTTTAGGGTTCCGCAGCCGAATACTGTGATACTTTTATGTATATCGTCCTTTTATCTATTGATGCCATGAAAAAGTTTTGGAAGTTTTTATTTTAGAATTGTGTAGTTATATATAGAGCTTTATGGTGAAAAATGTCACGCACTTTAAAAGGCAAACAAATGGGTTGTTCGTTTTAGTTTATGTATATGTTACCGGAAATGTATGTAATCCGTCATTGTATACAATTCCTAGGAAATGTATATAATTCCTAAAATCGCACGGAAATGTGTGAAATAAATTATTTTATACACATTTCCTAGGAAATCTATACATTTCCTAAATAGCTATCGGAAATGTAAAACATTTAAGATATTGATATATCGCAGGCAAATTGTATATAATCTGGCCGTTTACAAACGGTCGGCATTTTGTAGTAACTATGCCGATAATTCGTAATCAGAAATTTTAGGTTTGGATAAGGGGGTGGGTTAGGTTAGATTCGTGTTTTTTAAAACTACACAGAAATAGGAGCCCCACGTAGTGGGGCTCCGTCGGCTCGCGACCGTCTTTTTGTAGAATTTTGGAAAAAGACGAATTTTCGGCATATTAAAACAGCTAGCCGTTACGTAATACGGCGGATTATACAATCCGACTGCGCCAAATATACGCGGGGACAGCGGGACGAGAGGACTGATTACTTGCCAAATGAAAATTTTATTTTATAAGAATAAATATAAGTTGATTTTGTGATATTTACGTTAAAAGTTAGATAGTTGATTTTTAAAATGTTAATTAGTAAGATAATAATATGAACATAATATTATTACAATTTTACGGTATGACTGTTACCCGATTGTATCAATAAGAGCTATAATAATAAAAACAAATAACAACGTGTTTCATTACAGATAGCATTTACTTTACACATTTCCTAATACGATATTGAAATTGTATACAATTCCTAGGCAGATTATACATTTCCTAGGATATGCATGCATTAAAAACAATATTTTATACATTTCCTAAACGGTATCGGAATTGTACACATTTCCTAGGAATTGTATACAATTCCTTGATTTCATACATTTCCGGTAACATATACACAATGAAAACATGAAAATATCGCATGCAGGTTAATGAACTTTGAATAAGTTTGTTCATTTTTAGATTCTGAGAAGTACTTTTTTTTAAGCTATTGCATAGCTTCTATCGCGGGCCTTGAGCGCGGGGACCGAATCCAGAAATTCCGTAACGAAAAAAACCTCACGCTCCCCACTCCGACGGGCGTGGAGGTGTGGCTTGAAGGCATAGCATGCAATAGGTTTACCGCGGCAGTCCCCGAGTGCCACACGTCTTTTTTTCTATAAATTTACGTTATTTGTATAAGTTGCAAGAAATACCTCGCTTTCAATAGCATCTGATTTTCTGAATGAAAAATGCAGGTAAATGCGGTTGGCGGGAAATTATTGGATATTCAAAGTAATGGCATTGAATGCTTTTGAAATATAACTAAATGTAATGTTATGAAGCAGAAATATTGATTTTATTTATTTTTTTATAATGAACCGAAACTCGACCTATATCAATAAATCCTTGTTTTTTAAAAGGTCCACAATTTTAAAGCTCGGTCAGGTGTGTGCGCGTACGTCCGAGACGACATCTGTTGTCGGCGTCTCCGGTATCTTGAAGACCCCCATTTTTCCGTACTATGGATGCTGGTGGACACAGGCCCAGAGAAACTTCTCTATGCATGTGTCTACCGAGCGCACAGCGGAGACCAGGAGACGATCAGGCTCACAGAGTACCTAAGTGAGGCGGCGGACGCTGCTCAACACAAATACCCTTCCGCTCAGCTTGTGTTACTGGGGGATTTTAATGCCCACCACCAGGAGTGGCTATACCCATACCAGTGCACTGACCTCGCTGGGAGAGAGATGCGTAAACTTGCTATAGCATTGAATCTCACCCAGCTGGTTCAAGGAGCGACGCGGGTTCCTGATGTTGAGAGCCACACAGCCAATTGCTTGGACCTTCTGCTGACAACAGATCCAGACCGTTACTCGGTAGCGATTTCCTCGCCGCTTGGCAGCTCCGATCACTGTCTGGTGAAATCTGTATCTGTCTACTCGCCGCCCGATCCCAGTCCTAAGGGCTCTCGGCGCGTGTGGCAATACAAGTCAGCAGATTGGGATGAGATGCGTTCCTTTTTTGCATCATATCCTTGGCGGCCTGTCTGCTTTTCTTCTGAAGACCCCTCGACCTGCGCGGATGCTGTGACTGATGTGTTGCGACAGGGAATGGAGTACTTTATTCCATTCTCCGACGTAGCCATGTCCGGCAAAGCTCAGCCCTGGTTCAGAGCCGATTGCAGACGCGCTGAAGCGCTAAAGCAAGAGGCGTATCTGGCTTGGGTTGACGCTCGACACCGCAAAGCGAGGGACGTTTCTGAAAAGAAGAAAGCCTTTAACCGGGCTGCCAAGTCCTGCAAGAAGGCTCTACGGAAAGCTCGACTCGACCACGTTAGCCGCATAGGGAACAAACTGGCTTCTTACCCCTCCGGTAGTAAAGCGTTTTGGTCCCTGGCAAAGTCGGTTGAATCGAATTTCTGCCGCCCCTCACTTCCTCCACTGCTGAAACCTGACGGGACGCTGGCTCACACCGCCGTAGAGAAAGCGAACCTATTTGCTTCTCTATTTGCGGAAAATTCTCGTCTGGATCCCGCAAGCGCGATACCTCCCAGTCTACCTGGATGCGAGGCGAAAATGCCGGAAATTCGCATCCGTCAGACGGAGGTTCTTAAAACGCTGCGGAATCTTGATGTGAATAAAGCCAGTGGCCCTGATGGAGTTCCAGCCATAGTTCTTAAAACCTGTGCGCCTGAACTTGCTCCTGTTTTGACACGCCTCTTTCGCCTTTCGTTGACGACTGGAATAGTTCCGAAATCATGGAAGCTTGCCAACGTGCAGCCTGTGCCCAAAAAAGGCAGTCGTGCCGATCCTTCAAACTACAGGCCAATTTCAGTCACGTCCATACTCTGTAAGACTATGGAACGTGTACTGAACAGCCGGCTCCTGGCACACCTAGAAGCAAACGACCTCCTCAGTGACCGTCAATACGGGTTCCGCCGAAACCGGTCCACTGGGGATCTTCTAGCGTACGCCACCTACATCTGGAGCGAGGCCATCGAGAATCATGGTGAGGCACTTGCTGTCTCCCTTGATATCTCAAAGGCCTTCGATAGGGTCTGGCATGATAGTCTTATTGGCAAGCTTCCATCCTACGGTCTGCCAACTGGTCTCTGCGCCTGGATCTCAGATTTTCTGAGGGACCGGTCGCTCCGGGTAGTCGTTGACGGCTGCTCGTCCGACCAAATGGCTATAAATGCCGGAGTCCCTCAGGGATCAGTTCTCTCCGCAACACTCTTCCTGCTACACATCAACGATCTGCTGAAACCCGGTATCTATGGGTACGCAGACGATAGCACTGTTGTGGAGAGATATGTATCCAGCGCGCGAGCCAGTACGGCACAAATTCAGTCTCTACGGGAGGCGATGGTTGATCGCATGAACTTGTCCTTACAGGCGGTCTCCGACTGGGGCGATGCCAATCTGGTCAAGTTCAATGCGTCTAAGACCCAGGCGTGTCTATTCTCCGCTAAACGGAGTCCATTCCACCTGACTCCGAATTTCCAAGGTGTGTCCGTGCCGATAACTAACCACCTCGAGCTTCTTGGTATCACCTTAACGCCTACTCTGAACTTTGGTTCCTTCATTGAATCAAAAGCCCAAGTAGCCTCAAAAAAGCTTGGAATTCTGGCGAAGGTGAGACAGTATTTCAGCCCAGGACAATTGCTCAACCTTTATCAAGCACAAGTCCGATCGTGCATGGAATACTGCTCTCACCTCTGGGACGGTTCCGCCAAGTACCAGCTGGAGGCGCTTGAGGCGATAGAGAGGCGTGCCAAGAGGCTCATAAACGACGATGACCTAGTAGGCAAAAAGCTCCAGAGCCTCGGTCACCGCCGCAGAGTGGCCAGCTTATCGGTCTTCTATCGGATACACTTTGGAGAGTGCGCTGCGGAACTGCACGATATCGTTCCGCCATCCCCGTTCTTCTATCGATCGTCGAGGCGCACAGACTCTAGGCATCGCCATATGGTGGACGTTCCATGTACCCGGACTAAGCGGTTTGGTTCCACATTCTTTATCCGAACCGCGAGGGACTGGAACATGCTTCCTGAGTCTGTGTTCCCCGACGAGTACAATATGGGGGTCTTCAAGCGTAGAGTGAACAGGTACCTTCTAGGGAAGCGCGCTCCATCTTAGACCACATCTCAGCTTAACATCAGGCGAGATTGTGGTCAAGCGCTTCCCTATTACCAATAAAAAAAAAAAAAAAAAAAAAAAAAAAAAAAAAAAAAAGGCTATCTTTACCAAGTAATATATTTTAATTATTCAATACCGGGTCAAACCGAAAGAAGTCGGGGCAAAGTAATTATAGCTCGAAGCTGCCCTCTGTACTTGTTCTGTACTTTGCTGTATAATTGTTTTATCCTCTCTTTTTGTGTAAGTACAATAAAGAATTTTTATTATTATTATTTATTATTATAGCGAAACGTACGTGTGTATGTTAATAAAATAGGATATGAACAATAGAATTGTAGCATTTACCTAATAGGTGTCTATATCAAAATATGTTTAGCCGTTTAATAGCAAACATTCAATCGCAAACTAAACTTCAGCAATCATAATAAAAGTATGGTTCTACTGAATATAATTGTCTATTGGCTAGCAAACAAGCATATAAAATTTTATAGGCGTAGTATGTTTGTTGATGTAAAAGCTATCTATTATTGGAGATTTCTTATCGCTTACCATTTAATTCAATTTAACTTTTTAATTCATATATATTACTAGCGGTGCGCCCCGGCTTCGCCCGTGGTACATATGAAAAATAGATGTTGGCCGATTCTCAGACTTACCCGATATGCACAGAAAATTTCATGAGAATCGGTCGACCCGTTTCGGAGGAGTATGCAGACTAACATTGTGACACGAGAATTTTATATATAAGATTTAATTAAATAACGACTAAGACCAACTATTTCTTGTTATATTATTATTAATTTAACTCTATTATGTGACTCTTAATATAAAAAGGATTTTAACTCTCGAAACATCTCTTTTTTAAGTCGGTTAAAACAGCTCTAAATAAATAATAAAAGTACAGATACGGGGTTGATGCATTTCAAGTCTGTGTCATCGATTTTGATCAGTCATTTATTTCCTGAGGGACTGTTTATTTATATTACTGATTGACATATATATATAAAGACATTCCACGTGTCCGTTTGTAGAGCCTTTTACTTAATGACATGTATTTCTAAAGGGACATTATTGATATTAAAGTACGAATGGTTTTATAGTTTGGGTCTGGATTATTAATTTTGAAAGCAGTTTCACTGGTAAATAGTTGATGTTATAAAAATAAGAATAAATAATAGTTAAAAAAAAAAACACTTTTAAAACAATAAATTGATAAAATTCTTGTATTTGAATTCATTCTATCTGTTTTGTGAAAATTGACTCTAAAAGTTCCACACAAACATATAGGTGAAACTAATATAAAAAGTAATGTACCATCAACGTACGAGGAAAGAATATAAATTAGTTCTCGAGAACTTGGAAATTGTTAATTAAAATATAAAGAAAATTTATGAGAAGTTAGACTCTCTTGATTTATGTACACTATAAAATTTATATCATAAGTGTCTATGAAAAGTATGTTCATACTTCAAGCAGCTACATACAATATACATGTATGATGTAGGTACTAGGTATAGGTATCATATTATAGGTTACCTATCGAGTCCTGTGTAACATGAAAGGCCACTAGCACACTCTTTGATGAATTAAGTGGGAAAAATGGGTCTCCATTGACGTGAACTTTTTAAAAGGCTAGACTATAGTTATAGCTACGGTAGTTTCAATACGAGTATAGAAAAGACTGGCTGTGCCCCGCGGTTTTACCCGCATTGCTCTGCTCCTATTAGTCTTAGCGTGATGCGTAATAGTCTTTCTCGATAAATAGGCTATCAAACACTAAATTGTGTTTGTTGTTTTTTAAATCAAAAACTTAGCTTTATAATATAAGGATAGATTTTATACAACGTTTTTAAATCTATACTAATATTATAAAGCTGAAGAGTTTGTTTGTTTGTTTGTTTGTTTGTTTGTTTGAACGCGCTAATCTCGGGAACTACTGGTCCGATTTGACAAATTCTTTCGGTGTTAGATAGCCCATTTATCGAGGAAGGTTATAGGCTATATATCATCACGCTACGACCAACAGGGGTGGAGCCACGGGGGTGAAACCGCGCGGAGCAGCTAGTATGAGATAAATTTTTAACATTAAGAAAAAATGTAAATATACAAAAAGGGATGATGGATCGTATGCCTGAATTAATCCGAATAAAATTTAGGACACCGATTTATTTATAATCTGGGATAGCAAATATTCTTTTCATTCAGGTGTCACGCGTAAATTCATTCTTTAGCTGTTTTTATCTGAGATCGTTCATGTATTTTCGCGGTAATCATTATCGATTTGTTCTATATTTGACAACTGCACACACACACAAGCATCCAAAAATACAAACACACAAAGCATCCAAAAATACAAAAATACAATCACACAAGCATCCAAAAATACAAACACACAATTCCATTTATTTCTAACATCTTATTACAAGTATTGGACATAATATTATATTATATTTTATTTTACAAATAACGAGCTTATTTCTTTTCTCTGCAACCAATGAAAATGTTTCTAAATCGACTATCCAGCATAATAATAATTTATTTGTTGGTTAACTTTTTGAACCAACCACACAATAAAACTACATATTATTCATCTTTATAATACTACCATATATTTTTATTTACCTTGGAAAATACAGCCTCACAACTTGACCCGGAAAGCCCTGCATCAGATACGTACAAGACGTATGAGGTGGATACCAGTGCGCTACAGAAAGGAATATGCCCTCCGTGTCTCCAGACTTCTTCAGAGATTCCGCAGTGAGGAGCCAGTCGCAGTTACCGATCTTGGAGCCTGGAGCTTCCACGTGCCCTGGCCAGTTGCCGACGTTGAAGTGGAAACCCGTGTTTAGGAGAGGGCCTGGTAAGAAAACGGTGATAAGTGAAGTGACCTTTAATTTTTAGGCATTGACATGTTTTTTGCTGGGATTATTGTGTCTTTTTCCTTTCGGTAGGTTTATAAACTATTTAAAATGGCTTGTTTTTTTTTACAATAAATGAAATATACCCTTATGTTTATCTACACCACTACAAGAAAAGGGATTCGATTTATTACTTCATTTACCAATAGAAAACTATGAAATTTCACAGTAACATAAATCACAATTTTTAGTTTTAATCCTACCCTTAAATCCTAATATTATCACGATCTTAACTTGCCATTACTTCGTTATTCTATTAAGGGCCGATTTTTCAATGCTTGGAAAAAATTTATCCGTCCAATAAAGTATTACACGATAGTATTAAAATGTCACGTAAACTGTCAAATACGGGCAATTAGAATACGTTTTTAAAATGGTAGTTTTATACATTATTCGACGAATAAGTTTTATCCAAGCATTGAAAAATCGGCCCTAATTCGAAAACAAAATAAACTTGCAACTAAGTATCCAACATAAATTCCCATTCTCCAAGTATAGCAGCGTTAATAAAATTGTAACTTTCAGAATAAACTTGTAAAGTCGAGATACGTGAGGATGTGATGAGCGGAGTAGTTCACTGGGCTAACTACGGGAACTTTCAATGATTAAATACTGAACTTTGTTCTGTCGCCATTTTTATGGCGAGTCTCTGAACATTTTTGAAGTGAAACTTCTTCAGGCGCGTAGTAAAATTTCTTGGCAATACCGTCACGTAAGACGACGATTTTGGTATGTTTGATCTTATCAAAAAAGTTTCACTTATGACACGTGTGCTCGGACTTTTACTTGTATTCTAATTATGGCTTATATAATATGGTCTGGGATGGAAACTAAAACGGTATGACCTAGTTTTCTTAAGAATGTAGTTGCTGTCGGTGTAAAATGCAAAATAGGTTAAGTACTTAATGAGTTCATCCATGACAGACAATCATAATATCTTTTCTTCGAATTAGTATATAGATTTAGTATACCGTTAATTGAGATTTAAAAAAAACTAGGTCTAGACTAGAACGTCATTCTAATTATTAGTGTTTCGGGTGTATCATACTTATTGAAAAAGCAAGAACCCGATACAGAAAAGTTTTTAAAAATATTAGAAAAACTACTAATGTAAAGAAAATAAAGATGAGACTAGAAAAACTACTAAAATTTCTGTTTTTAGTACCCCACATGCATCAAACAAAGTAAACCTTATCTAACATAGAACATAAATCAATTCCTAAAGGCCGTTTAGAACAGAGACGTTACAGAAAGTTATGCAGATACCTGCGGGCGAACTGACGAACTCGACAAACAAGTCCTGCGAAGTGCCGATGATTGAGTATGGAAATTTGCCCATCCCGCAGAAAGTTCCGATCACGGCGGATGACTCGTCCTTCCCGTCGTAGATACGGATGTAGTCGTATGGACAGTTCTCTGAACCTGGGGGTATTGATTGTTAATATATGTTAGGAGTGGTTCTTGTTTAGTTAGTTATGTTATAATTTTATTAAAAGCTTTAAAAGAAGTTTTAAATATAGTAGTTCACATTAATGATGTTGATGTCTAAGGGCCGATTTTTCAATGCTTGGATAAAACTTATCCGTCCAATAAAGTATTACACGATAATATTAAAATGTCACGTAAACTGTCAAATACGGGCAATTAGAATAGGTACGTTTTTAAAATGGTAGTTTTATACATTATTCGACGAATAAGTTTTAACCAAGGATTGAAAAATCAGCCCTAAGTCTAGTATCACCTGTATATTATTACTGGTCACAGTAAGTTTTATGTATTGTTATATAGTTGTACAAATCCATGTTTAACTTATAGTTGTATATTATTTATCATTTGGCCATCTAATTCACTATCCAAAAAAAAATCACTATACCGATACGACACTAGGTGTAAATTTTTCTATCAAAAAATATTATAATGTAGATATTAACAGCATCATTAGGAAAAAGTTATGCTCAATTTTATTTTTTAGTAGTGGCTCTCATCAAAGTGCCAATGAGTCGTCATATTGAAAAATTGATAATAGGCAAGATTTACGAAGCGATTTCAGAATTGCACTTGGCTAGCTCATTAATTATGCTAATCAGTGACCTTCGTATTAAATCACGAAGGAATTTTGTTAGAGTGGTTTCATCTGAATATATTAGTTCAAGATATAGTCGCAAAATAACAAGGTTAGAGTCGCAGTCATTGCTTTTTTACCTATGTTTGGGACAGTGTTTAATAATGGTGATGACTATGATGATGATAATGATGATGATGATGATAGTTGTGATGATAATGATGAAACACTGATTCGTAAAGAAAATACACCAGTAACATAAATACCAGTAAAGCGAAATGTACCTAATACGGACATGGGATTACGACCGTCAATCAAACGTCTAGTTATATAAAAGTAGTTCCCATTTAATTTTTCATCTGTGACAAATATTTTTACGCTATTGTTCGCAGAAATATTTACAGTAACAGCATTTCCGCGACACGCCACCGAACGACGCAATAAAATGCAACGACTAGGCGACGTTACGTAAAAAATAAACTTTCAAACTATAGTAATATGGCACGGTTTGACACAATTTTTCGACATTTTTGTCATAACGTTATTATGGGTAATAACCTAATAATGAAATATTCTTTTGGTTCATTAACTGCTTCTTAATGTCGTTGATAATAATGTTATTAATTCTCGACATAATAGAGTAAATACTTAATAAAGTTACTTAGTATTTTAGTATTATTGTCAATCGGTGTACTGAAATTTTAGTAACCATAATATTCTGTTTAAAAGAAGACTAAATCACAATCAATAAAGAATTTAAATTGCGTAAATGAATAAAAGAAGTTCTCTATATTTTCTGAAATACTAATAGACCTTTGCATACCTTAAAAACGTTGGATACGCAGTCAAAAAAAAAAGCAAAAATAAAATACGCAACACAAAATATTCTGATCTGATCCCAACATAACAATATTAAAATCGCCTCCATATTTAAAATGTACCGTATTTTTCAATCTACGTTCCTTTATACCGTAATATCGAGATCATAAAGTATTTTCAGCACAGTTATGCCATAACAAATGGGATAGACAACTGGGCCAATATCGCCAATAGGCCTCCGAAGTATCCAATAATTTTTCTATCGCGAGGTGCGGTAATTTATCGCTATAATAAATAACGAATATCCCATAATGGACACGGATTCTTAGCGATTCTGGAAACTTCCACGCTCCCCGCTGTCAAAACTTTTCTGACACAGCGAGCCGCTTATTAGCCATCATTTTTCTGTATAGCTTTATATTTTACAACTTTGAAGGTTCTGACCGATACTTTTTATGTTCGCGATAAATTTTTACTGAGTGAATGTAAATGCTTTTTATTGGGAAAGTATGTCATGAAGGAATGGTTACGTCAGTTCAGAAGATAATTTTATTAATATAAAAAAATCTATACTTATCAATGTCCTTTCTCTGGCAGGAAAAATGTTTCAGTTAATAATCGAATCATAATCCATTATAAAATAGCTAGGAAAGCCAACCAACCCCTTGCCATAGCCTCAAAATAATATCGAATACCAAAAATGGCTTTAGGGCTTTTTACCGAGGGTCTTTTCTAATAAAATTACAGTATATTGACGTCGCTGGTTGAAATTGGCAATAACACGAATAACATGTGCATTTTATCTTCTCAAGAATGAAGCTAATATAACATAATACTTTGTAATACACCAAAACATTTTCATGAAAAAAGTTACCAAACGCGACTATTGACTGGCACCCTGAAAAAGTTTTTACACTTGCCAATATCACGAATAAATTGTTATTCGTATATTCGTGAAGAGACAGTTCCAGTAAAAATAAAATGCACATCAATATGTGCATTTTTTAGCAGATTTTTTTTAGTTTAAATTGGTTTATACTAATAGGTATAGGTTCATAGGTATCAACGATCTAGTAAAGACCATAGTATTCATAGAAACAATTATACATAGAACCGTTAGAAGGTACGATACGAATGATCAAACGGCTTACCATATAATATGGCAGAGCAAACCATATTGCTCGTAAGTTCTGGATATAAGCCGATTATGAAGACTTAGAGCTTTGAGTCTTGGAAGCTATGGTTCTTGCGACATACTAATTAATGGGGATAATTTATCTACTGGTGTGTATTGGCAAGAAAGAGTAAGGCCGTATATGAAATTACGAAATATATCAAAGTGTTACTTGAATTTCATTGACATTCAATTTCAAGCGTCGATATTTCTCGAATTTTATAGTTCATTTTTAAATCGTCTTACCCCTGTAGGTGTCGTTACAGAGAAATGATTCTTTCAGATAATTTTACGGCTCAACCACATATTTTTCAAATTTAATACATCGAAATGAAGAAGATATTATTGATTATTATCATTACGTCTATCTCACCAGTTGGATATAACAATACAACAAATCGGATCAGATAGTAATGAAGCCTAAAAATCTTGTCTAGATGGCTTGATCGTTTAATCCAATTTTCCCAATCCAGGATTTGTATCATAGATATCAAGTCTCCAATTCATCCAGAGGGATAAACAAGATTAACGAAGCATTCACTTGAGAATCAAGAGTACAAATGAAATATGATTCCCTAGATGAGGTACGTCAATTAGTACAAATCTCACCTGATGTTATAGGCCTCATGGGACACGTCATAATGTTCTCGCAGCGCTGACCGTCTATATTGAATTCTTCGTTTTCTATGTACAGCTTTATGTATGGGAGCCTGGTGTTTAGGTGGTACCTGGGAGGAAAAATTAATTTTAGTAGACGAATTAAATATGATGTAATTAAAGTTGATAAGATTCCAGATGGAAATTATTGTTTTAAGAGCCGAGTATGAACATTTTTGCAGTTTCGTGACGAGCTTAATTTTGTAGTGCAGGTAGCAATTTAATTGTATTTATGTTAAATTTTAATTTACTTTTATACAGGGTGTTCCACTATTGGTATACTAAGCGCGAAGGGACTTGTAGTTTTGCATACACTGATCACGTAAAAAATACCTACTTAAACAACAAAATTACGTCAAAAATTTTTTGCTAAAATTTTCCTGAAAATCCATGTTTTATTCTCTAGTTTCGCGCAGCCGGCATATATCGCTTTGCTAATGTGAGCATTTTGTTTATGAAAACATAATTTTAAACGATAGGTCACGTGCTGGTGGCAAAGCTGGGCGGGTTGCTTGTTATGGGTGTACACATAGAGTTTTAAGAATTCATCTATTTGAAAAAAAACTGCGTCTGGAATTTTATAAGTATTTTTTACGTACTCAGCGTATGCAAGACTATAACCTCCTTTGAGCATAGTATACCAACAGTGGGACACCCTGTATATATTAGAGCTTCTATTTAACAGAGGTTCAATGATACTAAACTTTCTTTCAAAAATATTATTAACAAAATATTATGAAGGACATTCGACGACTCGACTGCATACATCTGGACCACATTCCATAAGTAAGTAGCCCATACCATGTTCAATAACCAGGCCTATAGGCAATGAAGATGATGAAATTCTCCAATTTAATTAGACCCACCTGCAGTGCAGATTCCTCGGGTATACCCCAGGGTAGGCCGCGGACTGCACGTAGCAAGTCTGCAGCCGGCAGTCTCTGAACACTCTCTCGCAATATGATCTGTGAAGAAGATGTATTTGAAGACGTGTGTGTACTGCTTTATTAGGAAGAAGTATTCTGTGTGAAGTTGTTCCAATATGATACATGTTGAGAAATAATAAGTATGGTAATACTTCTGCAAGTCATAGTGCTGATTTTTTTTGATTAATGATTTTACGCTAAGTAGTTTAGAATATTTAACTTGTTCAAGCATGTTGTAATTTAAGAATTAACAGATAGAGTTTTTCCAGATGTATATTTTCGTATGAAGGGTAGATAATAATTAATAACTAAATTAAAATAGTCTTGAAACAATTCTAAATTGGTTTCAAAGTTTAATTCTAAAATTAATAATATTCCTGGTTTACCCAATGGTCACAAAATAATTATAACTTCGTTTATCTTGTATTAATGAAACATATTTTATATTTTAAACGTATTTTAATTAACGGAGTTCTTCAAGAGAGGCGCCATAATGCGGATATAATTTTAATCCCTCTTGCCTCATGAATTAATTTATCAATTAGCTTTGAGCATAATGTATTATGATAAATATTTATTATCTGTATTCTGTGAAAAAGGAATAAAACTGGAAACCAGTGTTACATCCTTTTTTGTTAAAAAAAGCCAAAAATACGACCAATTCTTCTATATTACTCCTACTGATAAAAAAGACGTGTGGCACTCGGGGACTGCCGCGGTAAAGCTATTGCATGCTATGCCTTCAAGCCACACCTCCGTGCCCGTCGGAGTGGGGAGCGTGAGATTTTTTCGTTACGGAATTTCTGGATTCGGTCCCCGCGCTCAAGGCCCGCAATAGAAGCTATGCAATAGCTTAAAAAAACATTAGTGTCCAGTAAATTTTTATAACGAGACTCATTAAATAAATGAAAGTAGATGGGTAAGGAAAGTGCTTGGTAAGAAATCTTTACTTGCTTGGTAATCGGCAAAATATTTGTTATTTGGGCATGTTGCGTGAAAAGCGTTATTGATAAAAAATATAGGGACTATGTAAGAATGCGTATTGCTGAATCAGTTTCTGCTAGATATAAACAGATTAAGACGAATAAAATAAGCTGACGAAAATTAATAATAATATGTTTTACGAAAACATTTATTTGGCCTGGCCGGTTGGCTTAGTTGGTAGTAACCCTGCCTTCTAAGCCAGAGGTCGTAGGTTCGATTCCCACCCGGGGCAAATATTTGTGTGATTAACATAGATGTTTGCTCTGTGTCTAGGTGTTGATTATCGATATAGTATATGAATTTATTTAAAACTAGCGGTCCGCCCCGGCTTCGCCCGTGGTACATATTTCGCAATAAAAGGTAGCCTATGTTCTTTCTCAGGGTCTAAAGATTGTCTGTGCCAAATTTCTTCAAAATCGGTTAAGAGGTTTATGCGTGAAAACAATACATACATACATAATTACATAATTACAAACTTTTCCTCTTTATAATATTAAGTATATAAGTATAGATTATACAGGGTGTCCCAAAAAGTAGTGATGAACGGAAGCTGGGAGGTAGAAGACCAAGAGGGCTATCCGAATCACCCCCATGTGTGTTATGCGATTTTTCGTATTTTCGGAGTTATTAATTTTTTTTCAATTTTTCATCTATCGCCGAGTACGATGAGATTTTTATTTATGGTGACGTGAATTAATGCGCTAGATGCTTGATTTTTTTTGTGTGCTAAGCTGAAAGATAGGCCAATTCAGTATGGTAATATTTACTATCGTTAGATCTTCGAATGGAATAAAAAAAAGAATTAAATGCCAAGAAAGATAAAATTACCCAGTATGTTCATAACTTCAAGGGCCCATAAAAAAATAAAATCACATAAAAAAGGTTTTCCATTTGGCGTTTAAAAACTTGCTCTATCGATCAGGTAGCTACCCTAAAAATTTCATTTTATTATTCTGAAGGCTTCAATCGAAAAATTGAAATCTAAATGTGGTAAGTGCAAAATTTTTATTAACATGATGATCATTAAAACCAATAAATAGGTGTTTAATTACCAGAATTTTTTAAAATAGCCCCGCTGTTGCTCAATGCAAGTGTGACATCACCGTAAAAAGTTGTCTTTTAAATGTCTGAATGCTCTTTTATCATTTTTAATGGTTTCTTCTGCTACTATGAATTTCCGGGTTATTTCGTCCAAATTGTGGCATTCTCTCAAGTAGCCGAGGTCTTTTTAGTATCCCCATTGAAACAAATCAATGGGGTTTAGGTCGAGGGACCGTGGAGGCCAGGCTTTAAAGCAGGCGTCACCGGCGCATGCGCAGGCTGCAACGACCAATCCATCTTTCAGGGTATTTTTGCCCTTTAGCCTGGCCTCCACGGTCTCCGGACATAAACCCTATTGAATTTTTTCCTTGGGGATACTACAAAGACGAGAGACTGCCACAATTTGGACGAAATAACCCGGAAATTCATAGTAGCAGAAGAAACCATTAAAAATGATAAAAGAGCATTCAGACATTTAAAAGACAACTTTTTACGGTGATGTCGCACTTGCATTGAGCAACAGCGGGGCTATTTTAAAAAAATTCTGGTAATTAAACACCTATTTATTGGTTTTAATGATCATCATGTTAATAAAAAATTTGCACTTACCACATTTAGATTTCAATTTTTCGATTGAAGCCTTCAGAATAATAAAATGAAATTTTTAGGGTAGCTACCTGATCAATAGAGCAAGTTTTTAAAAGCCAAATGGAAATCCTTTTTTATGTGATTTTATTTTTTTATGGGCCCTTGAAGTTATGAACATACTGGGTAATTTTATCTTTCTTGGCATTTAATTCTTTTTTTTATTCCATTCGAAGATCTAACGATAGTAAATGTTACCATACTGAATTGGCCTATCTTTCAGCTTAGCACACAAAAAAAATCAAGCATCTAGCGCAATAATTCACGTCACCATAAATAAAAATCTCATCGTACTCGGCGATAGATGAAAAATTGAAAAAAATGTAATAACTCCGAAAATACGAAAAATCGCATAACACACATGGGGGTGATTCGGATAGCCCTCTAA
Organism: Colias philodice; assembly: GCF_061535455.1. Taxonomy (NCBI): domain Eukaryota; kingdom Metazoa; phylum Arthropoda; class Insecta; order Lepidoptera; family Pieridae; genus Colias; species Colias philodice. The sequence goes on along the minus strand of NC_143093.1, from coordinate 10,778,613 downwards.
GTCCTCTACCTCCCAGCTTCAGTATATCACTACTTTTTGGGACACCCTGTATATGTATTATGTATGTTTATCAGCCATCTGTTTTCCATAACACAAGCGAAAGCTTAGTATGGGATCAGATCGTGCCATGTGTGAAAATTGTCCTGAAATATTTATTTATTTGACATAACAGAAAGGTCTGTCTTAATTTCTTCAGACTGGACAAGAAATAAAATCCTACATGGACTTAATAGAATACAAAACCAACCAAGTATAATTTAGTCAAGACATTATTCAAATACCAAAGTCACTTTGGAAATGAAAATCCCAAGAATACAGTCGACTTTGTAACGTCAGCTAATATTGATTCAGACCAATAGAACCCGATGTCAGCGTTCCTCCATTTGATTAGAGACATAAATCTGTGCCCCTTCGATTGTAATATTTCATATGAAGGTATATTTAAATTGCCGATACTTTCGAATTTGGGGACGTCTTTTGATATTGAAAGTCAGACCATCTTGAAGCTATTTTTTGTACCTATTTTAACGTGTGTTTTTTTTTAGTTATAATATTGTAGTTTTAGGTATAGTATTCAAATGCTTTACAAATGAGATTTTTTTAAGAAATAGAATAGAAAAAAACATCTTACTTATGAAAATATTCAAATTCCTTGTGAAATAATTCTGTTTGGGTAAACTTCTACAAATATTAATAACTACGTGATTTCAAAATACCTTTTTATGTAGGTATCTAACACAAAAAGAGCAGCTCACTTTCCGGAAAGTTGTCGCTACCTATGAACCTTTAAGCCGTACCTTTAAGTAATTTCACTCCTTCCGAGAAAGATCAGCACATTCACTATTATTTGTCTTTTATTCTTATTGACATATTATGGCTGATTTATTTCTTCTATTTTTGTCTTCCAACTGTTGTTGAATTGTAAATTGCGTACACATGCAGAATTATCGTGTTGAATAGTAATGGTAACAGAACGACCGAAGCATGTTTTGGTTTACAATTACACACATAATTCAACAACGTTTGCTTAATTTGGTATATCTTTTGATTTAGGATATTGAGTAAATGTCGCAGGCAAATTGTAATATTTCGCCGTTTACAAACGGTCGGCATTTTGTAATATGCCGAAAATTCGTAATCAGAAATTTTTGGTTTGGATAAATTTTTTTGGTGGGTAAGTTAGGTTCTTGTTTTTAAAACTACACAGAAATAGGTAGTTTTAAAAACAAGAACCTTTGTAAAGTGACAGACGCCGTTTGTAAACGGCGAGATTATACAATTTGCCTATGACATAAATGCTCATTAGATTTTTAATAGCTTCATGCTTGCAGCTAGCGCCTAGCGTCAAGACATAAGACAACATTTCAATCCTTTGCACCCACTATAAAATCTTCTCCATATATGTATATTCCATTATAATGTATCAACAACCTATTTAAAGTCAGTTTAACAGAAAACTATACCAGTAAAAAATAAATACATTAACAATCACGGCATTGCAGTGAAACATGCATAAACATCCCCATTTTTCGACCACCAATCAAGCTTTATTGTAGCATAAATCGACCCAGCAATTACTAAGACCCTTAACTGAACTGTCAGTGTGGAATCATTTTCTGGCAGCCTCCAAATGGCTAGCACTTTGGTCGGTACGTGACCAAAATTGTGAATAAATCGCGTTGAATTGTCGACGTGCCACCCGGCCACCTATTATTGCAATCTCTGATTTATAACTTGTAATCAACTCAGATGTATTGGTGGAACAACGCGATTTAAATATCCTTGCTCGTGATGTATTGGTGTGCTATTGTTGTTGGAGCATTTTTAACCGACTTCAAAAAAAAGGAGGAGGTTATCAATTCGGCCGGTATGTTTTTTTTTTTATTTTTTTTTTTATGTATGTACACCGATTACTCCGTGGTTTCTGAACCGATTTACGTGATTCTTTTTTTGTTCGATGCGGGATGGTGTCGAATTGGTCCCATAAAAATTTTATTCGGATAGGCCCAGTAGTTTTTATTTTATGAGCATTTTTGTCTGTATTTGTAAATGTTGCAAGTGCAAGTTTGAAGTCGGTTGTTTTTAACGCAGTTATAGTGGGAGAGTGTGTTCTGTGTAGTTATTTAGTTGCGATGTGTTGCAGTTATAGCATAGCAAAAACAAGATAAAAAATGTTTAATTTAGTCCCAAGTTGAGAAGAACGTGCAACTTTCACTTGGTTTAATGTTAAAGTGTACATCCTATACATTATTTAGGTATTTTAAATTGGAAAGATGCCACATATTAAATCATTTATATTGATACAGCAATTTTCACGGAAAGATAGGCTTTATAAATAATGTCTAGAACCGCCTGTTACACTAGACAATAGCTGCCTTCAATATCGTTCTTCGATCTTATATTTAACTTAATCAATAACAATCAGAGTAAATATAATTGCCAATGAAAAATCAACTATATGAAGCTTTAAATAAAGTAGAAACTTACCCAGCCACAACTTCTCCTCTTCTATTCGGGTATAGCTCTGGATGCTGTCCATATCTGAGATACACTTCGAACTGCTGTTCTGCTCTGTAAAATTGTTCCTTATGTAGAGAAGTTTAGAATCTAAATTTGAATAAATGTTAATACAATTTTATAAAAACAATAATTTGAAACAGGAATACTATTTTCATAAATCAAACACTTATTTTGCTTGCTAGGAATATTCTAATCAGAAAATAATTTAAGACTTATGGTAAAATAAATATTATTTCTACTTTGGCTCAAAACTTATTTTTAATTGAATTTGATATTTTATATAACTAGTTATTTTAAAATCAGACCAAGAAATCTTTCAAGCGACACGGCCGCGGCGTCACTTAGAATAAATTGAATTGAAGATTTTTAACAGTTATTATAATAAGTTATAATGTATAATATCAATCATTCTCTTTCACTATTTCAAATTATATGATGCCATGGACTACATAATACACATACAAGCTGCTTTCCTTAACAAGTCTAGTTCATAATAACCTTGAGTCAAAGCTGAAGTAAGTTTGGTCGGTGAAGTTATCAGCGTGGAAGACAATTTTCACAAAGTTAGTCTCGGATATAAAGGTTTGCGGCTGTTCTATCTCCCCGCAGAATAGACCCGGCTCTTTTCTGTTTGATACGTCCGTTTTTGCGTTCCCATCGACTATCTGGAACAAAATGTTTGTGTAGAATAATTATGGTGGTAGTGACGTCATAGTATGAGAATGTGTGTGTGCGTTGCTATGGCAACCATTAACTAATTTTGTGGAGAATTAGAATAGGAATAGAGATCTATTTGATGGAAAAATAATATTACCAAAGGCAAATACAGAAATGGGTATATATGTATATGTATATACTTATTATAGAAATGACCAAAACAGTTTTCTTAATTGTTACCAAATTTAATAAAATCATTGATAAACATAATATATATTATATATAAATCATTTTCTAAGGATGAAAGTGACAAAAAATATTGTGAAAAATATTAAACTTCAATGGATTTTGGAGTGCAAAATTGACTTATAAATTGAAACAAAATAAATATTGACGTTAAACGTTGAAAAAATGAAAAAGAGATAAATGTTCGGCACACAGCGCTTACATAGCCGTCAATATTTTGTCAGTTTTGTAATGTTAGTTATAGTGTGAGTTTAGTTTGAAATTCAAACATGGAAAATTCCATTTTAAATTCAAATTCAAATTATATTTATTTGCTAGAAAATAAATATTATTCATCCCAAAATTGTTATCATGGCAAATATATCGTAGTTGCATATTGAAATGTCATAAAGTTACTTAATTAAATTTTAATCTAACACCAACAAACTATCTATCAATACGTCTTATTTAAACAATTTTTCAGTACAAAACTTGATTCTAGATTCAGTATTTTAATAATCCCATTAAATCCGAGCGAATCGAATCAAGAAATTTCAAGACAAAGGTCAAAATTTTTGAGCCGTGAAATTACGCTACGACTAGCGCAGTAAGGTGCGTTAGTTAATTTGGGTCGAATTTATTAATTAATTCTGAACTCGGTAAAAGTACGGAAGACCAATTTGCTCGGAGATTATTGGATCGTGATTTCTTATTGAAATTTGTGAGCTTTGAGCTTTTGGAATGGACTGGAGCAATTTCGTTTCTGTCCGTTTGTATAAGCGTTACTTGTACTAGATATTATTATGATAATTTTGATACCTAGTGTTTGTAGGAAGAATACTGTGATATATGGTCTACAGAGCTCTATACGGGAATATCATTAGAATAATGACAATATTGAAATATTATGATCGTCGGTGAAAAGAAGTAATGCATTGAAATAGCATGAAATGAAAATACGTTTATAATGGACACAAAAATGTACAATGAGATAAAATAAATAGGTATTTCAATAAAATATGTATGCCATAATTAGGCTTGCCACTCAGTGTATCATCATCTTTTATTGGATGCTTTAGGATGCCTTATTGACAGTGGACGCATTTATGGTCAAACTAAAATATACGACGTATGGTTCTATAACGAATCAAACAATCATTTTCTAAGAACTTAGCCTTTTGAGTATGGTATATTTGAGTAGGATAGTCTATAGCAATAAGTAAATACACTGTCCTCTCAACTGGGGCACTCCACATCTGTTTTATATCTTGTTTTCCGAAGTTATACCAAACCAAACATTTATATGAAGTCCTCCGTTGGGGATTGAGTCCAGAACTGCGTCCTCTGTGTTTGGTCAGTCAGTTTGTGTTTGTAATAAATATCACCTCTATGGAAAGCCACATCTATTGAAGAATCCACATTCTACTAATCTTATACTAACAGTCTGTTAAGATATTTTGTTTGCATACGGTTTGATACACTTAAATATAATTTTTTCTCTATCTTCCTTTGCATATAATGTATCCTACCTATCCTACTATTATAGCTTAGTTGTTTGAATCCTCCTGCTGCCTACCTATTCTGCTACAAAAGCTTAGTAACAACTATGTCGAAAAATTGGTTTATGCGTATACCATCGTATCTTCATAATGGTCTCTAATCGTACAATGTTTTGTGAATAGCAACTTGCAAGTTTGTGCAGTTCAGAGCTATTAGCTCTAATCTGACGCGACACTTAACGTCTGCGAAGTTCCAGAACTCACCTGCATATATCCCTTGTGACAAGTGGTGCCATTTATTAAACTACCCACTTTGAACTTCTTGAAACGTATCCTTAATATCCAGTCTTTTGGTGACCCGCGGAATGCTCTAAACCTGCAAAAATAGCATGTTTAAATATTTTTCCTTCCTTGTAATAGGACAGATACTAACGGTTTCTTTGACTGGTCAGTCTTAAAATATCTTTTTGGGAATTCGTACAAGGTTATAGACTTAGAAGAAAAACAATTCAGTAATATTAAGCTTCAAGATAAACTTAATCGGTAAACATACATAAAAATAGCGCAGCGATAAGTGATTGGTTTTAATTCATTAAGGTGATTGCTACGATCTGTTCCCAGCCAATATCCCGCTAGATGGCGCTGAATTCTACATTTCTAGTTTATTTGAGTTTTTGCGTAATTGGAATAGTCATCAAACCTAGGAATAGTCATGGCGGTTACTGAATATTATATTTTATTGAAATATGTTATATCATTGCCTTAAAATCCACCCAATTCGGTAAAATTATGCGTTTTAACATCTGTCATTGCATACAGGGTCGTTGACACACACAGACGTATACAAAAATGATAAAGATTTAACTCTAGATGGCGTGAATGTAAAGCGCGTCACACACGGTGAAGATACTACCTATAATATTTTATCTAATCTAGTAATATTTTATATTACAGTATCTTAAGGTATCCGGTATCAGCGTTCTGACCATCATTTTTCTTTTTTCGCTGTAGAACCGCCATCCTGTTACAAATGACCCACAAAGGAGAATGACCACGGGTGGTATCGGTAAAATTTTAGTTGTGCCACGTATTCGTTATATTGTTAATTCCTATTTGTATTTATAATGATCATATGTATCAATATTAAGTCTTAATTAAACCGGATAAATTGAAATAATAGTAAAAGTAAAAGTTTTTCTTTTGAAACATGTATGACTACGTATGGAATCGGTAAAATACTAGTTGTGTCACGTGTTCGTGATATTGTTAATTCCTATTTGTATTTATAATGATCATATTTATCACTATTAAGTTGTAATTATACCGAATAAATAGAAATAAAAGTAAAAGTTTTGTTTTGACACATACCTATATCTATCTCTCTTGCAAACGTCATATGTCATAGTTTCTATTTGAAATGTCAAATGAATGTGTTCGACGCATTGTTCGATGTTATTTTGAAATAATGTTTAAATTACGATTTACTTTTCACATTTGTCTTGTAAATTAAAATATTACCTATGTAATAAATGTAAAACTTAACGTTCATCGTTAGTTTAAACTCGATTAAGTAGTTTTTTGAAGTGTTGAATAAAACTATTGTTTTATTTTTATTGTCGCGAACTGCGGCTTATTTACATAAAAACTTTAATCATATCTAAAAGTACTAACATCAAGCTTTAAATTGAGCTATATTTCATCTTGACACAATAAGTTTGATTGCGATACCAAGTGCCATAGTCACTTGGGCAATCTCCTGTGGTTTTCATTTTTCTGTATGGGTAGACAAAACTTCAAAACGCCACCTGCTACGGTTTATATTATTATGAACGATTAGCTTTCCGCCCGCATTTTCAAAAAAAAACCCGTATAGTTCCCGTTCCCGTGGGGTTTCCGGGATAAAACCTATTCAATGTGTCCAAGTTACGTTCTATATGTGTGCTAAATTTCATTGTAATCGGATCAGTAGTATTTGCGTGAAACACACACATACACATCCTCACAAACTTTCGCATTAGTAGGAAGTAGGATTGTTATAAAAATAAAAGTTATATTTGTTGGCGTAAACTATTTTATTGTAATTTTGGGAAATAAATAATGTCAAAATTGATTACCTACAATAAAACGCAGTTTTATTTTATTACCTACATTACACTATTGTTTTTTTTTTATCAAAACATGTATTTGAAGTAGCAAATATGATATTATGCTGATCCAAGCATTTTCACTCAAAACTAATATCACTAATGATTTGTAAAAGTAAATTATTTCAATATACATTTCATAACCAACAAGTAAGAATAATTATTCATACAACAACAAATCAAAAACACTATTTACTATGGAAAAAAAACCAGGAAGGTGAAAAACATATTTACGATTTCGATGCACTCGACTTTTAGTAAAATAATAGGTAAAAATATTATTATGGTTTTGATCACAGACATATCTGTGGTTTTGATTTTAGCTACTAGTATCAGTAAGCTGCGTGTTCAATGCACGTCGGGGTCCCACAACTGTGGAGGAAGGAAGGTAGAATACCTCCATCGAATAAGTGAAGTTTTTCGACATACTCGATTTGCCGGCCGGCCTCAATGAAGATTGTCCGAAAGTTGTATATGTGCTCTGTAACGAAAAAATTTCGCTAGCGCGATTCAGAGTGAGGTGTCGTACAATATACCTAATGAAGTTTTTCATCTTTTTATTTTACTGCAAATACAAAATAAAAATTAAACAATGGTAATGTAAATTCTAAACAAACTACTACCAAAATACAATTAGAACAAAAATCATTTGACTGGTTGATTTCACCCAGAGGCCAGAGGCGGCTCGTGACAAAATTGTATGGGTGTTCACTTGAAATAAAACAACGAAAATACAATAGCGTAGCAGGATAATTTATTACAAAAAAAAATGAGCACCACATTTTATAAATGTCTATAACACTAAAAATTACAAAGTACAGGCTATTTCAAAACGAATTCAATGACTAGGTATCAATAATTAGTAAATCACCGAATTTGCATTCGCGAGCGTAGGTATCCATAGTGTTTGTCACTGACGGTCACTGACCTCTATAACTTATAGTTATAGAGGTCAGTGGTGTTTGTTGTGTAAACATGTATGTATTTGAGTAGTTAGTAGCATATTATATTCTGAATTTCTGATCCATGCCTATTCACTCAAAACTAATAACACTAATGATTTGTAACAGTAAATTATTTCAATAGGTAGGTATTTGAACATTTCCCAACAAGACGTAAGAATAATTATTCGTAGGTATACAAGATACAATAACAAATCTAATACACTATTTATTATTTTATTATTTACTAGCGGTCCGCCCCGGCTTCGCCCGTGGTACATGTTTACGTTTTCTCTCCATAAGAAGTAATAGCTAGAGAGCTAGCGCAAAGCTACCTGTATGTATTTGACCAGACCTGGATTTTTGTGTGTTGATTCCCCTATACCTACTATACATGAGATGAGGAGTCACTAAGCCCAGAGTGGTGGACGGGGCGCGCGCTTAGGTAAGACAGGTGGAAATTTTTGGCGAACTTTGAAACCATTTGACCACGTCTGCCATTTTGATATTTGAAAATAGATTATTATTACTATCGGAAAATAACAATGGCAGACCATTATCACGCGGATAACATTCTGGCAGACACTTATGAAAGTGCTGAAAAAAATACAATTTTGAAAGTATTTGACCAGATCTGCCATTCATATATTTTATTTATTAGGGTCTTAAAAACTTATTTTCGAAACGGCAGACATTTTCATTGCGTACAGACTTCAGCAGACAACAAAACTTTACAGACTTCAGCAGTCAACAAAACTTAGCTTCTACATGGTCAGATGTATATATGTATTACGTTCCCTGACCTTACATCAATGATTTACTTTATTAATGTTTTTATGGTCATTTACATTTAATTTTGAAAACTATGGAATAAAATTTATAAATTTGATGATACAAAACTAAATATACATTTGTAAAGAATCTCAAATATAAAGTTGTGTTGCAAATAACAAATCATCATTTAAATATTTAGTTTATTTCTTTATTTAAGAAACAATTAACAATTACAAAACAACATAAAAAAACACGCATGCATTTATTGAAATGTTCATTCATCATCACTATCGTATGGCGTTGTGTGACTCGTCTTCATAATCCATTGAATCGGATTCTGTAAAAGTAAAACGTAAATTATATAATAAAAGAAATGAGTCATTATAAACTTACCTAGTAAGGCAATGCCTTTGATGTCGCACGATGCCGCCGCGCCGCCAGTGTAGGTACTTCTGCTGCTACATGAAAATATGCTAGGGTTGCAACAAATGGGAAATAAAACAATTGTGATTATTACTATCATGATGTAATCATTTATTCATATTATGTACATTCAAAACAATTGCTATTATTAAATCTGATGTAATTATTTTTTCATAAATATATAATTATTATTAATTACATAATATATTGCACTGTGAAATATTTACGTATCACTTTATTTTTGATGTTCTTAATTGTCTTTTATAAAATTTAAGTGACGCATTCGCATTGGGATCAACAATCCGATAAGAAAAGAATGGAGACAACATATACATAGCTTTGATTTCAATTCTACAGATACAAAATATACAATCTATCTAAAATGATACAACGGATGTTTCCTGCGTTTTCTCGTCAAAATACCGAAACAACGTAATTATTGTATAGTAGTTGGGCGTGAAAGTAAAAAAACAAATGAAAAGTGTTTTCCATATGATTATTTATTAAATTTACGCGATTAAGAATAATTTCAACGATACAATTTAGTAACCGAGAATTCAGAGGATTAAAGAAAATACCTGCCTGATCATTTTATCAAACTCTAAAAGAATTATGGTTATTTCGCATCACTCGGTTTATTAGTTTGGTAATAATTATTAAAGGTAGTTACAACCCTAGCCATTGAGTCGAACGGTAGGCAACACAATATCGACTTTGTGCGGGTACATATGGTACATTTCTTCTTGCTGTGAAGCGTAATTATTATTATTAAGATTTTTTAGGCTATTTTGAATCAGCTGTTCTAATTTAATTCTAGAAATTTATTAAAACGTGATTTTTTTAAAAGTATATTATGAGTTTATAAATACCTCAACCAATAGTTATTGTGTCCTATCCTCATTTCTTTATATCTTGGTAGTTAACTAAAGTGTTAAATTTACATAACCTCAACAACAACATTTACACTGCCACTGCACTAAAACTAAACTAACTAGCTCTCTAGCTATAAGAACCATCCTCGTACTTCAAGGGATATAATAAAAAAAGAATTATCGAAATCGGTTCAGCCGTTCTCGAGTTATGCGCTTACCAACACATTTTGCGATTCATTTTTATATTAGACTAGCGGTCCGCCCCGGCTTCGCCCGTGGTACATGTTTACGTTTTCTCTACATAAGAACCATCCTCGTACTTCAAGGAATATAATAAAAAAAGAATTATCGAAATCGGTTCAGCCGTTCTCGAGTTATGCGCTTACCAACACTGCACATTTTGCGATTCATTTATATATATATACTAGCGGTCCGCCCCGGCTTCGCCCGTGGTACATAATATTTACGTTTTCTCTACATAAAAACCATCCTCGTACTTCAAGGAATATAATAAAAAAAGAATGATCGAAATCGGTTCAGCCGTTCTCGAGTTATGCGCTTACCAACACATTTTGCGATTCATTTTTATATATAAGAAGATAAGATTATGTGAAAATAACCAGGAAGGTGAAAAACATATTTACGAAAACATAGTAACATAATATGGCTGTCGCTACAATAATTATATTTCAATTTTATCTTTTTATACCTAGTAGAACTGGCCGACGAATAAAAAAAATCGTATTAGAATAAATACAATAAATTACGGAACAAAAAAAGGATTGTAACTGAATTAGGTATGTTTGTTTCTGGGCGCACCGTTTTCGACGACGCGACGCGCGACGTAAGCGTATAGGTATAGGTACCTACTTTGCTAAAACAAACTAATAAAATTGTGTGTCTGTCTGAAAATTCGGAAAAGCGTATTTTGCAAGTCTGTAATTACTTTGATAGTTTACCGATTTATAATAATTGTAATTGTAATTGTATAATATATAATTTGCAATGTGGTGAAATTTCATAAAAATCACGGGCCAATTTTTTGTTTTGAATCCCACCGAAAATATAATTGCGTTATTAGAATAATTAATTACTATACCTACCCACGATCAATTATTACAATATAGTCTCAAATGCATACTAGAGAAATATTGCAATTTGATTCAATTAAAATGCATAGCATACAAAAATAAATTCACAACACAAGAAATTCCGCGCGCAAATCATAGCGCGTGTCAATGAAATCAAGAATGTTTTATATCAAGCCGACGCGGACGACGACGCGACGCCGAACAAAAGTACCTACGACGGACGACCACGCTTCGAGTTGCCAAACAACATGAGTAATAAATTGTTTACAAAAAAAACAAGTTTTCCATTTTTCTGTATGAGTAGACAGAACTTCAAAACGCCACCTGCTACGGTTTATATTATGAACGATTGTTATAAAAATAAAAGTTATATTTGTTGGTGTAAACTATTTTATTGATCAATAATTTTGGAATTTAAAATTGTCAACATTGATTACAATAAAACGCAGTTTTATTTTATTACACTATTGTTTTTTTTATCAAAACATGTATTTGAAGTACCATATAATATTATGCTGATCCAAGCATTTTCACTCAAAACTAATATCACTAATGATTTGTAAAAGTAAATTATTTCAATATACATTTCATAACCAACATGTAAGAATAATTATTATTATTCCTACCTACAACAACAAACCTAAAACACTATTTACTATGGGAAAATAACCAGGAAGGTGAAAAACATATTATTATTTACGATTTCGACGCACTCGACTTTTAGTAAAATATAGTAGGTAAACATAATATTATGGTTTTGATTTTTGCTACTAGTATAAGAAAACTGCGTGTTCAAACTACTTGTTTGTCTGTCTGAAAATTCGGAAGTACTTTGGTAGTTTACCGATTTATAATAATATTGTATATATCGTTGTTTAAAAAATATTCAAACACAATAAAATATGATATACTGATTTATCACTGGTTTCAGTGATGAACTGATGAGTCAATTATAGCCACTATACTTTCGTCATACGTGTGTATGATTGATGTGATTTGCAACGTGGTGATATTTCAGAAAAATCACGGGTCAAATTGTCCCACCGAAAATATAACTGCGTTATAAGAATAACTATACCTACGATAAATTATACATAATACAATATAGTCTCAAATGCATACTAGTGAAATATTTTATTTGAATCAATAAAATAAAAAAATAAATAAAAAATAATAATAATACAAAAATAAATTCACAACACAAGAAAATCCGCGCGCAAATCATAGCGCGTGACAATGAAATCAAGAACTTTCGAGCCGACGCGGACGACGAAGGAGCCTAACAAAAGTACCTACAATCATAGGCGGCTCGTGACAAAATTGTATGGCCGTGTTCACTTGAAATAAAACAACGAAAATAGGTACCTACAATAGCGTTAGCAGTACAAAAAAAATGAGCACCACATTATAAATGTCTATTTATACACTAAAAATTATAGAGTATTTCAAAACGAATTCAATTATTATTTAGCAATAATTAGAAAATCCCCGAATTTGCATTCGTGATCGTATTCATAGTGTTTGTCTACACTAATATTATAAAGAGGAAAACTTTGTTTGTTTGTTTGATTGTAATGAATAGGCTCATAAACTACTGGACATTTTACCAATGTTTGCAAGTTTGTGGTTACTTTGATAGTTTACCGATTTATAATAATTGTATACTTATATCATTGTTTAAAAATATTCAAACACAATATGATATAGGTACTGATTTATCACTGGTTTCAGTGATGAACTGATGAGTCAATGTTAGCCACAATACTAATCACTTTCGTCATACATGTGTATGAACTATGATTGATGTGATTTGCAATGTGGTGAAATTTCATAAAAATCACGGGCCAATTTTTTGTTTTGAATCCCACCGAAAATACATATATTACTAATTGCGTTATTAGAATAATTAATTACTATACCCACGATCAATTATTACAATTTACAATATAGTCTCAAATGCATACTAGAGAAACATTGCAATTTGAATCAATTAAAATGCATAGCATACAAAAATAAATTCACAACACAAGAAATTCCGCGCGCAAATCATAGCGCGTGTCAATGAAATCAAGAATGTAATTTTATATCAAGCCGACGAGCGACGACGCCGAACTAAAGTACCTACAGTACCATTTACCTTCAGTGTACAATACAGTTTACAGACCTACGACGGACGAACAATAATGAGTAATAAATAAAAAAAAACATAGTTTCTAAGGTCATTAGTTTTATTTTATTTTATTGTTATTTTCTTTGAACGATTGGAAATGAAATTACTCAATTTTTACACATAACTTTGATTTATTAGAATTATGCTCATTATGCATAAGATAACGAACGCGAATGCACGACATCTAGCGCGTCAATGTCTAAACATCGCCTTTCGTTTAGACATTGACGCGCTAGATCTGTAATAAGTATATAGTCTATGCGCTAGATGTCGTGCTTTATGTCGTGTTTCGCTTGGCAAAAGTCACGCACACTACTGTAGAAGTGTCAAATTTTTCCGGTATTTTACTGTTGTTTTTCTAAGTAAATATTGTAAATTATTGATTAAAAAGGTCGAACGCGCACACATTTCATTATAGAGAAGTGATAAAATGATTAGTTTTAAAGAAATAGTGTCTGTGTTAAGTGTTTAGAGGTAATCAAAAATGTATGGAGGGACGGTCGGAACATCAACCTTAACTCAAGAACATACAATCTATGTAACCAGTCATTCTATTGACTGATTTTCAATTAATTTCCTATATAATTGTTTTAATATTAAATTTAGCATCATACCTATATGTACAAGTGAGCGGTCGACCAAAGTTCTCTGCTGTGACGGGCGGAGACGACACATCTTCATATATCTCAACTGTCTTGTTGCAGTGATCTCGCTTTGAATCTGAAACAATGGAAATTAAATTTAATAATTTATGGATAAGTTGGCAACGTGATTAGGATTGGTGCCTGAACAAGGCAAAAAATAAATTTATAAACTTGAAAAAAGTCATTAGAAGATGAGAAGGATAGTATTGATATGAATAATCTATATTCTATACTATAATATTATAAAGCTGAAGAGTATGTTTGTTTTTTTGTTTGAATGCACTAAACTCAGGAACTACTGGTCCGATTTGAAAAATTATTTCAGTGTTAGGAAGCCCATTTATCGAGAAAGGCTATTATAGGCTACTGTCATTACGCTAAGATCAACAGGAGCAGAGCCACGCGGGTGAAACCGCGAAGCGCAGCTAGTGAAAATAAATTAATTGCTGCACACGCATTTTTTCTCAATTCTTATTTTTGCTCTAACTCAGTTCTTAGCTCTCTTACCCTACAAGTTACAACATATTGTGTTAATAAACAAAAACATTTAAGGAAAATCTTACTAAGTGCAACATCACGTACACACTAAATTTGCTACGTGTGTACATGTGTGTATTTGTCGCGATGTACTTTAATAGTCTTGAGGAAGGATTTTATGAGCCATTTTATAGCTAGCAGCTTGTGTTGTAATGAGATGATTAACTTGAGAACTTTATGTGTGCAAAAAGATGAGTCTTTATCCTTGTTTTCGTTTTGTAGGTTCATTAAAAGGAGTTAGTTCAATTGTTTGTTTGTACCTATGTATAAATTTGGTTTAACAATTTACATTATGATTGATAGATTACTAACTGCTGATCTACAACTGATGTTTTCATATAATATTTTTGGGCAACTTTCAACTGTATACAGTTATAGAAAAACATTTTTCGGAATGATTTTTTCGCATTTATATCAGACTAGCAGTGCTCCGCGGTTTTACCAGTACGCAGTGCTCCGCTCCTGTTGGTCTTAGCGAGATGATATATAGCCAAACATCCGACCTCACAAACTTTCGCATTTATAATATTAGGAGGAAGGATAGCATTACTAGCTGTGCCCTGCGGTTCTACCCACATTGTTCCGTTCCTATTGGTCTTACCATAATGATATTATATAGACTATAGCCTTCCTCGATATCTAACACCTATCTCTATCTATCTAACACCGAAAGAATTTTTCAAATCGGACCAGAAGTTCCTAAGATTAGCGCGTTCTATTTATCAAGGAAGGCTATATGCTATATATCATCACGCTAAGACCAACAAGAGGAGCAATGCGGCTGAAACCGCGGAGCATAACTAGTCCTTCATAAACAAACTGACTCTATTGGCGTAGTTTTAAAATGCATCCTCTTCAATCTAAAGCTTCAATAACCAATAACTGACATAAAATATAAAAGCAACATAAAACTGAAAAGAACAAGCTTGTATTCATAGTGATAATATTGACGATCCATATTGCGAAACAAAATTATAAACTCCCATTTTCCAGTCCATAATTTTAGCTCGACAATGGAGTTAATAATATAGAGAGATAGTTAAAAAGAAAAGCGAAGCGTAATGGAAAATATAAAGCCACTAGCTGCTCCGCGCGGTTTCACCCCCGGGGCTCCACTCCTGTTGCCCGTAGCGTGATGAAATATAGCCTATAACCTTCCTCGATAAATGGGCTATCTAACACCGAAAGAATTTTTCAAATCGGACCAATAGTTCCCGAGATTAGTGCGTTCAAACAAACAAACAAACAAACAAACTCTTCAGCTTTATAATATTAGTATAGATTATATACAGTATACTATGTTATAACTAGATTTTGTTATAAGTAAACAATTGTGAGCAGCTTTTTCCTTTTAGCGAATCGTGTTAAAATTTATCGATTTTATGTTGAACCTGTTTATAAAAGGGTTGTTCTAGAGAGATGCTCTATAAATAGAATATAGGGCGATTTCATTTTATTCCAACTGGTTTATTGTGTGTATAATTTAAGACAAATTTTAGGTTTCTGAGGAATTGTTCCACCTACTACCAGCCGCACAGTTCCACCACCGGACCACACGCCGTAAAAATCAGTTCCATCCGCACCATCTGGATGGTTGGCGCTTCACCCGCAACTTCCTTCCGCATACGGTGAAACTGTGGAACGATTTGCCACCTGCGGTGTTCCCGAACAACTACGACATTGGGGCCTTCAAGAAAAGAGCTTATTTGTCCATAAAAGGCCGGCAAAGCACTTGCAACACTAGAAGTGTTGCAAGTGTTTATGGGCGGTGGTGACCACTTACCATCAGGTGGCCCACCTGCCCCTTTGCTTGCTCTGACATAAAAAAAAAGGTACTACTATGCTTGTATATAATATAATGTTTAGTCTTATCTACACTAATATTATAAAGCTGAAGAGTTTGTTTGTTTGAACGCGCTAATCTGAAGAAATACTGGTCCGATTTGAAAAATAATTTCACTGTTGCATAGTCCATTTATCGAGGAAGGTTATAGGCTATATATTATCATCATGTTAAGACCAATATGAGCGGAGCAATGCGGGTAAAACCGCGGGGCACAGATAGAAATACACATGGTACGGGAGCAGATGTAATGCGTTTCCAACTGTACTTCATCACGTCTCAAATATTCACAGAGCAGTAAATGGATCCTAGACGGACAAATATTTACGGTTCTCTTTGCTATTTTAGAAATTCGATAAATAACTTAGTCGTAGTTCGTTCGGCATTGAAATTTTATTCAATCAGTTTGAGAGGAATGCTTTGTGCTCAGTGTACAAGGATGTCTGTCAGTTAGATAAGTAATACTTTTAATCTTGATAAAAATCTTCGTAATTCAGATAATGTATTTTATGTCGCCGTCATCTGGTTAAATCTGCTATTTGACTGAATGACTAGCCCGTTCATATACGCTAAATCCGCTTCAGATATGATTTTATTTGTAACTAAAGAGATTTCTACAGCAATCCTAAGATTTCCTTATAAATTTAACAGTTACTTTAACAGTACAAAAATATACAAAAGTACAAAAATATGTTTACCTTGCTGGATTTATACCTACTATCACCAAAACTGCTCGTTATTCCAGATATATGAAACTTCATTAGCGAATCGGCTTTAAATGAACTGTATTTGTCCAATGGTGGATAATTTTGCTCTATTATGTCTGTATAAACATAATGAAATGGTTTAATGGTATTCAATTGAAGTAATATTTTGTTATGGATAGCTAAAGTTGGTAGGATGATAGTATTAATTAAAGGTTTGTGGTAATTATTATATAAATAAATTGACATGAGACACTATCACTTGTGATGCAGTTAGATTTTTACTATTGTTTTGCGTTGAGGTGTGATTAAAAAATAAAATATATTCATAAATTCAAAAGTAACACCAGTTATTCTACGTTTGAAGTACTGAAGACTATCTACCATTCTGTTCTACCCAATTTCTTGTTGTACTTGTCTACGTATGATATAAAACATACTAAATAACGTACCAAAGCAGTAATTGCTTAGTTATTCCCGGTGTACGAGCGTACAAACTAATAAATCAGTCCAATGTTTATCACGTGTTTACTGTAGCGTTGTTGTAGCGAGTAGCGACATATTCGCTAAAAGGGGAATAATGTTCTGACTCCATGTGATAATATTGTCTTTAGTTATTCAAGAGAAGTTTCTAGAGAAGATCTTTATAAGGTTTCATAGATTAATATTCTTCGTTTTTTACCACGTTAAAATAATTAATAATTTAATAATAAATTTTAATTAATTGTATTCAATTTAAATTATATACGTTATATTGTTGATAGAATAAAAAAAACTGATTTATGTTATATTATGTAGATTAGATATGTAAATATAATAAACTAGCTTTACGCCCACGGCTTTGACCGCGATAAAGGAAATTCCCATAAAAATGAGTTCAGAAAAAGTATAATCTTTATCACTCCCTAGCCTCTTATAACTATCTCCAGACGCAAACATATTCTATCTATACTAATATAATAAAGCTGAAGTTTGTTTGTTTGAACGCGCTAATATCAGGAACTACCGATCAGATTTGAAAAATTCTATCGGTGTTCGATAGCCCATTTATCGAGGAAGGCTATAGGCTATATAATATTATCATCACGCTAATACCAACAGGAGCGGAGCAAGGCGGGTAAAACCGCGTGGCACAGCTAGTATTATCATAAAACGTTCTTCACGTGTGCTTCTTGTGAATAAAAGACAAACAAACATACTTTCACATTTACACTACTAGTTTAATAAGGAAGGAAGGATTATGTCTTTAAGACCAACGTTAACCAAAGGTGTTTAAAACTAAAAAATTATAGCACATCATGAGCACATCTTTTGAGTAAGTATAAAACGCCTTGTATTTTCACACACGTGGCTCAGAAGAAAGCATCGCACTTGACACACGTTCCTCGAGTTAGACACGCTCATGTTTTAGGTCATCTTAATGTCTGAAATCTAGATTTTTTATGTTTTGAGTTTTAGTACTGTTTCTAGTTTAAATCATGTTTTGAAATACGTTTGTTTGAATACTAGAATGGTTTTGTTTGATTTGATTAAAATTTTAAAATGATTTCAATTAATTTGCCCGGGTAAGCTAAATAATTGTACGTCTATGCTTTTATCGACTTACTGAATGTGTCCATGATAGCTTGTCTGACACTTTTGAGTAACAATTTCATACAATATATTTTCGACTTGTTGTTGTTGAGTTAAACAAAACTAAAAAGATTATATTTAGAATACGTTATAGGAACAAAATAATATCCCGAAACACTGCATACTAGATTAAATTGAAAATAACAATAATTGTAAACTTCAGTTATTACAGATATTTATTTCATCTATGCATCTATTTTCAGTATTATTTCAACGCAGAAAATAGAGCACATTTATTTAAAATAACATAATGATTCAGCAAATACGTAGCAAATAACTACGATTCGTTTTAATAAGTACTTCAGTTTCTCGATACCTCATTAGGCACGTGCGTCTGATTATTACTCAACATAAGGGTACATTAAGGGGACAAATTGAATTGTCTCTCGATTTAAAATAAGTGGTTCATTTGTATAAGCGTCTTATAAGAGCCGTTTGATTTCTGTTTTTGATTATATCCCAATTTATTTTTAAGGGCCTTTAAAAAATGTGAATATATTTACAATATTCTTTGGAATGTTTATCATACTTTCTAACGAGCAGTAAAAATATCCCATTTTATGTGTCGAATGATGTAAGAGTTAAAGTGCAATGTATAAGTAGGTAAAATTTTACCTATAGGTAAAATCTGTTTCAGGCAGGAGCTTTTATTTTTTGTGATTGCTTATATATTTATAAAACATCGAACATAAAACATAATATGATGTACATAATATTATAATAAGAAAAGAGAATTTTTCGAAAAAGGGCAGCAGTTAACATTTTAATATTAAGTTCAAACGTGTCAACAATTATTGTACATCTTTGTCAGAGTAGATTTAAGGCCATTTCCATACACAAGTTTCACATAACCTGATAGCAAGAACATTATGCGTTAAGGAAACAAGAAGAAAGCCGTGTCGAAAGTATAGTTTTAAAGCTTTTTATCCGACAGAAAACTACATTCCCGGGTGAGTAATAAAAATATTGTACGGAGAATATTTTGCGAACTTTTCCAATACTAACAGTATAGTGTAAATATACTATTGTTTGAACTATTTTAGCGCTTCTATATACAGGTAGGTATGGCTTGAATTTAATCGGTTTTACTGTTTTATTAACTGACTCTTGGTGCATTAGTTAGTGCATTGGTTTTAGTCTGCAAGGCCGTGGGTGTGAATACAAATGAAAATTATAGATTTTTTTAAGAAGTATAAGTATTAACAGAATGATTGCCTATTTAGGAAGAAAGAAAGAAAGTCTATTGTGTTGATAATAGATAGTGGATGTGAAATGCATTTGCTACATGCCCCTCAAAGGGACTAGGTATAGTTCTTTGTCCTAACAGGTCCTAACCTTATTTATTTATTCTTTATTGTACATTGGGTTTTATCTTATTTTATAAATATCTTAATTGATTTAAATGCACAAATGGCGGCCTTATGGCTCTAAGCCATCTCTGCTAGGCAACCTTATGTGGATTTATTTATCTACAACATATTACATGCGAAATAGTTTTGTTTTCGTGATTTACTTTAAGATTTAAATCAATAAATAAACTTTAATTATCAGATTAATAATAAAATAAATAAAAAAATAAAATAAATCTTTATTTCACCTTTTGGATATATATACAATATTGGTTATGAGGCTCTGGCTCTCTTGCTAGGCATAGCCTGTGTTAAGAAAGCCAGTCCCTTCCCTTAATACATTGTGGTCTTGATAAAGGTAAAAATAAAATAAATTTATACAAATGCAAAAATTAAAAGTAAAAGGGGGATAGCCAACCCAATGAATGTGTGGTGTGTGTGTGTGTGTGTGTGTGTGTGCGTGTGTGTGTGTGTGTTTGTGTGTGTGTATGTGACTGAGTGTGGGTGAATGTGTGTGTGAGATTTTGTGGGAGTGTGTGTTTAAATTATTTAGGTATAGGTAACGAGTGAACATGTTGTGTAATCGGTGTTATTACGGTGAGTTAAGTTACATTAATAATTTATTTAACTTGTGAGATAAGGAGATTTTCTATGCCATCATAATCATATTCGTCTAGCCATGATAAAACCGTTTTCTTGAAGGCGTTCCTATTTAGCTTTTTAACATTAATATTGTTCAACTTGTTGTATATACGAGGAGCTAGTACTCTGTATGATTTGTTAGCAAATTTACTTTTAATAGCAGGTACAGGGCATCGATCTATCCGTTTATTCGCTACATGAAGCGTGGGTACAGTATTAATATGGTATCTCTGTAGAATATTTAAGAAAAATAATTTGCGGACACTAAGCACCTGTGCTTCTTTGAGAACTGCAGTGGTAGGATATCTAAATGGTAGTTTCAAGGCAACTTTAATGAGACAACGTTGCGCTCGTTCAACTTGAATTAAATGCGTTTTTGCCATACCAATATATATAATAATTGTTTTTACTGAATATTGGTAGTTACATATTTTATATATTAAAATTATTAGCTATAGTTACATGAAAAGCCGCTGGCGAAAGCTCTACTTTGTATTTCAAAGTAATTTTCGAATATAATCTGTCTCCTAGGTTACCGTTTCCATGGCAACGTTATTTAATTCGCTATATTAAGTACTACTTAATAATAATTTTCACAGCTTTAACTGTTGTTAATGTCGGAATTTTTGGGCTTCATTCCTGGTAGAG
Source organism: Colias philodice (assembly GCF_061535455.1). NCBI lineage: Eukaryota > Metazoa > Arthropoda > Insecta > Lepidoptera > Pieridae > Colias > Colias philodice. Next base: position 10,757,298 of record NC_143093.1, on the reverse strand, counting down.
ACGATTTTAAGTCTAATTTTGATTTGGCATTTGATTATACCTATGTAACATTTATCAGAAATTTTTCTTTTGTGAAATATATCTTACCACCATTATATCTATCAAAGGCTTGCACTCCACATACCTACATAGTATAATACAAAGTCATAGTGAAATATTTAGATTTTGTCATAGATTTTGTTGCGTTTAATACATACAATGGCTTTCGGGGAAGGTTTTAGTCTACTATTTATTAAGTATCAGACAAAGCCGCGTAAGAAAACTAGTTTACCTATATAAAAACTTCTAAACAATAGCCAGTATGTGCAATGGGTTATTTATTTACCCCATAAGCCCACAAGGACACCAGAAACCTTGAAAGTTAGAACTATCACCGTGACAACTTTGTCCAGCAACTCTCAAGGGGTCACGATTCTAGTGACCCACCCAACTTCTCTTAAAAGGAATGTTTTGGAATATTTTTCGGTGCTGCTCCGTTCCTATATATATAGGCGTGATGCATAGGCGTGATGATAGCATAAATATTTCTCAATAAATAGACTATAATATATAATTCAAGACAATAGTTCCTGAGATAAACGCGTTCAATCAAATAAACTTTCCAGCTTTATGACGTAAATATTATGCATTTTTAACTGTAATATAAGATAATAAAGGTCGACACTATTCCAACTTAAAGCCCCGAAATAACAAAAATACTTAATATTATAAAGCTAAAGCTCAAGAACTACTGGTCCGATTTGAAAAATTCTTTCGGTGTTGGATAGCCCATTTATCGAGGAATTATTATATATCATCACGCTAAAACCAACAGAAGCGGAGCCACGCGGGTAGAACCGCGGAGCGCAGCTAATAAGTGATATTTTAAATAACCAAATCTAAATAAAACAAAACAAATTTGAAATATCAAGTCAGGTATAATATTAACAGCTCTAAGAAGAAGCAACACAATTTATCGGTGTCTAGAAACTTCCACAGTTGTGTAAAGTTACTATTTCTTTCCGAAGACCATATTCCCCGTGAGTCTTAGTTTTATATACTTGAGATACGGTATTCCCTTGACGGTTTATATCTAAGCGTAAACTCTGGATAATTATATTATAAAAATTAATCGCCAAATGTTAAGCGTAAAACTCAAGAACGGCTTGACCAATTCGGCTATTATTTTAACGTTTTTGTTAAGGCACCTGGAAAGTTCTTACGAGGAGATAACACGAAAAAGTGGCAGATTGACGTCTACCAAGGTAGCTAGTTGTATATAAATATTTGTAAAATTACATTTAATAAATATTTTTTATGTTTAATAGCAATATAATTAACTCAATTTAAATATTTAGGTACCTAATTTAAGAATTCCTGTTTTAAAGTCTTGTGCAATATTATTTTTTATGTTAAAATATAAATAATCAGGGCACTCTATAAAACGGGTAGATAAAATGTATAATTTTATAGATAAAAATGCTTTACAAAGACATTGTTGTGATAAAACAGTATTTGCAGGACAAAGACGTAGTAAGATAGATGACAAAAACTATTAGTAATGATACGAGAAAAAATTATAATTAAATCACTTAAGATATACTAGGTAGCATTATGATGAATTTAAAATTAATAAAGGATATCACTTTGTACAATAGAAATAGATAAATACCGTTCTTAGTGTTATGAAGATGCTCAAAGTGTGAAAGGTATTAGAGCTCGGAGTGCAAAATTAAACAATGATTTAAAAGCTTGTGTTCATGAGGATAAGATTCAAAGTTAATTGTTAGTTTTCATACAATTAAAATGCACATTTGTAACTTTTTATTAAATCGTTTTTAAAGACTCTATGTCACCTTTTCATGTAACAATAACAACTCAATCAATCAACTTACAATACACATCACTTTTACTTATAATAGAGTATGACAAATAATACTTACTTTCAAACATACATGATATGTCGTAAAAAACACTCAAAAATCACACAAACATCTCATAGTTACATATTTATATATTCTTACTTATTATATTTATGCTCTGCCCTATTCCTCTCCTCAAACTAACTTCCTTCCGTACGTCTGGTTGTCTGGAAGAAATAGCTATTTAGCGATAAGACCGCCATTTGTTTTAATTTATAATTAGATTAAGTTCCTAGTTAAATTATGTCAGAGCAATAAAGTATGATTAAAAAAACTATAACCATCTCCATTTCTGGCGCATTCAAAAATAGCTTTTTATCAAAATGAATAGAAAATTTAAATTGATCAACGAAAGCGATCTTTAAACTGGTTCAACTTAAACCAAACAAAATAACAACTTCCATTAATATAATTTATTAAAATAACTCACAGCAATAACAAACCCATACATAACCAGGTCACTCGTACACGTGGCATTCACCTCCATATTTCTATCCCTCAATAAATCTCTTAAACCGTTTAATTCACATATTACGTCGCAAATTAGTTGAGAAACTTCTAATTTCAACTGAATTACCGCCTTTATCTAATTTCGCAGCGCTCCCGTTAAAAGACTCCCCGTCAATCGAATGAGGACTCTAATCAACCGTATTAGAGTACATTTTCAGTCGATAACGTTAGTTTAATCAGCTGATTGCAGGATACTTTTATTCTCTTGTAAAGAACACAATTCGTGCTCCATTGAACACGGACTTAATTCTGTGGATGTGGTATTTGAAAGGAAATGCTTTTGGGCCGTAGCTTTTATGATGTTATTATTATAAAAGTTACATTTATACGTGTTTCATTTACTAAGTGGTGATTATCCTTGATTCAAAGGATATGATATCAATTCAGTGTATTGTGAATGAAATTTAATGTGGGGTTTCTATTTAATGTTAGGGGGTAGTGATAATTTGTGCTTTTCAAATTTGATTCAACAAAATATTATTATTAGATTGTTTTGTGTTCTGTTTGCGTGCTATATAAAGCCATAGAAATAATTTTGGTTGAATTTATTATCAATGTATAAATGTTATCCATTTAGTAAATTTCTTCGCGATGAAATCAAACTTCAAGGGGTTGAAATAAAGGGAGGAATTTTGAACATCTGTCGCGTTGTGAAATGCAAGCGAAGCTAATGTATTGTTATAACAGCAGTTTAGCTTAAAAATACCGTCACATAAAATAAATTATATAAAATTTGCAGCATTTTATTTGCGAATTGAATTGCCAATGCTAAACAAATACCGATGTTTTATAAGTTATGTGATATTATGTTTCCACCAACACGTGATCTGTATACATATTTGCAATTTTAAATAAACTCGGTTCATTTTTTAATTGGTTTTATGTTACTTTGGCTATACATGTAAAATCTCTGTAAAACTAGGAATATAATATTATAATAACCTTATTCTAAGGATTCTAGGCTTAGATTATATCGCGCATAGGTATAATTTGATCTTATATTATAAACCGACAAAGATATGCGTTTGCTAATTTTTTTTAGTTACAAGTAATTTCTTCCAGTTATCTCACAAGGGGATTAAAACCTGTAAAGTTCCTATAAATAAATAAATATCGCTTGTCGCAATTACCGCTTTAAATTTTTAATTTCTCGACAATCAAACAAAATTCATATCAACGTTACATTAATATTGGCAGACATATTTTCAGTAATTGTACACCATTAGTTCCGAACCATTGTACTCGAACAAAATCAATACTAGCAAGCTCGTATTATGAAAATCAAAGGCATAACCAGACGAAAATCTAAACGTGATCGAAACTACGAATTAAATTTCCAACAAGCAACGCTAACTTCACTATTTCAACTTCTATTCGGTAACCAGTTGCGGCAGAATATTCTAGATGTTCCACAGAACCGGACTAACTGGATCCAACCGGTTATTTAAATTTCAAATGCTCGATTTTGTTTTAAACGTCCGCCCGCCTTCGGTTTTGGCGGGAAGTTGGAGGTTGGAGTGGAATATTGTTTTTATTTTTCGTTCTGTATTAACTGTTGGCAAGCAATGCTCATTGGAAGATTACTCCTAAAAAATATGAAAAATGTCTATAAAGAGGGCTTTTCGTGGTCAAAACTTAACTAATTTCTAAATAAATAAATAAACGGCTAAAAAATACAACTAGTGTAGGTTTATTATACAGGGTGTCCCGCTTTCGGTATACTAAGCGCGAAGGGACTTGTAGTTTTGCATACACTGATCACATAAAAAATACTTAAATAACAAAATTACGCGAAAAATTTTTTGCTAAATTTTTCCTTAAAATCCATGTATTCGTCTCTAGCTTCGCGCAGCCGGCATATACCGCTTCGCTAATGTGAGTATTTTGTCTATGAAAACATAATCTTAAACGATAGCTCACATGTGGGTGGCAAAGTTGGGCGGTTTGCTTGTTGGGGGTGTACACATGGAATTTTAAGAATTCCTCTATTTAAAAAAAAATGCGTCTGGAATTTTATAATTATTTTTTACGTACTCAGCGTATGCAAAACTACAAGTCCCTTTGCGCTTAGTATACCGAAAGTGGGACACCCTGTATATTTTAAATGACTAGAACCTAATAAATCACTAGATTATATATTTACATTTATATCAAACTGATAATAAGCAAGGCTATCAAGAATTATTTCAATATTTAATAATATGTTGATCATCTAAAGCATTTCAACATACTAAACAATATCCTTTTTATCAGCCCCAAAGTAATCCCGCACCAATCTTAAGATAAATGCCTCGCCCATTGTTATATTTTTCATTAAGACATGGGTCTGATCGGATCACTACGAAACGAAGGAAATGAAGCCGTCTGTTTGTATGCCAAGGATAGATCTGGAGATTGTGCCTGGTACAAGTAATAATGTCTTTGTCAATGAGTATTGGCATTGTGATGTGTACTTTATTGGTAGAGGGATAGGGTTTAAGTTTCATTAAATGTGGAGGAATATGTTCAAGATACAATTTTTTTAAGTATTTAGTAATCTATGCTTTTATATTAAGAGGGGGCATATGGCGCTCTTTTTTTCTCGAGATAAAACGTTTGGTTTTGTCACGATAAAAGTGGTTTATCGCAGATAAAACCAAAACTAAAAGTAATTACACAAAATGCTCTGACAAATATCTTGCAAATGTTTTAATATAATTGTTTGTGAAAAAAAAATCATAATAAGTATTACCATGTCAAGTAGAAAACGTAAAAGTGTGAAAATTAGAGCTAACTTGGTGATTTTTTTTATCGAGTCAATTTTCATATTTTATGTTTTTGATTAAACAGAATCGTTGAACATATCATCTAGTTTGACATATATTTTATTTTTTAGATTTGGTCTTGAATATTACACGTATCATCTAATAGAAGATTGGTAATTTTGCTTTATACTCCTTCTTAAGTGCTACGTTATGAAGATGCTACGAAAAGGAAGATGTAAATGCTACTGTTTCGTACCCTAATAATCTACGTATAGGATGCCTCTATGCTAGAACATACAGATGTTCTCAATGTCTTAATCCTTTCCCTATTTATATTTCCATATAGAGGCCCGTGTCCCAGCAGTAGGCTGTGGGAGTGTATATGAGCTGATGATGATGATTTTTCGACTTTATATTCAATAAAGACGAAAAATCAGAATCACGGAAAGCGTAATCGGGACTCGATTACTGAGACTTCACTGTTTGTCTGTTCGTCGGTCGTCAGGTCGTATCTCAAGAACCGTGACAGCTAAGATTTCGGCACTTTTCGGCTTCATTTTATTTTATTTTACTCTTTCATTTATTATACTTGTATTGTTTTGTTTCATGTTGTGTTGTTTTAATTTGAATTAAGTATTGTATTCAGTGTCAATTGTGTTTGTTATTAATTATTATTGTGGAGTCAAATAAATGATCTTTCTTTCTTTCTTTCTTTCTTTAAGACATTTGAAAATTTCAGAGAATACGTACTTATTTTCGTTTTTAAAAATAAGAATAAATAAATATGTAAGAGTGCTCCGATAAAATAAAAAGAAACCTCCAAACGAATAGTTTAAAAAAAGTGGTTCAAAATCGAGTCTTTATGAGTCGTTTACATCTATACTAATATTATAAAGAGGAAAGGTTTATAATTATGTATGTATGTATAGTTTTCACGCATAAACTACTAGACCGATTTCAAAAATTCTTTCATCATTAGAAAGCTGCATCTTCACTGAGCAAAGATGCATGCAAGGCTATATTGCATTTTCAAAAAAATTAGAAATCCTTACCAAAAATGCAATAATGTAACCCAAGGTGTAAATAATTCCTTAATAAACATTCTGTCATCGCGTGTGCTGCGGAATCTATTCCTTGGAGTACGAGGATGGTTCTTATGAAAAAAAAACGTAAACATGTACATACCACGGGCGAAGCCGTGGCGGACCGCTAGTACAAACATATAAACATACAGAGCTAAAAAAAGCCTGTTAATAATATTTCACATAATAATTAGAATAATACAATTCTCGATTACTCCCCATCATCTTGTCGCGAATCTCAAACCATAACATTGAAATAAAATCTTCGCTGATTCAACTTAACTCGAACCAATTTTCTTGAGTGTTCGATGCAATAAAATATTATCGCTAAGAACTCATGCCGACCCGTATAGATTACGAATCGGTATTTTATACGTATCGCTTCTTGATATTCTGCTTAGACGTTTTATTATTAGATAGACTGCTTATTTATGTAGTACTCGTAACTGCGTGAATTTCATTTTTTCTTGATTGAAAACTTCCCAAGTTGCATTGAAATTTAGCTCAAATTAAAAACTGAAATTCATACTCAAACTATACCTACTCAACTTAAATGACACTATGTTTGTGTGATTCGTTTAACATCAAAAAAGTCGTCATGATCGATTTCTATGAAATTATTTCGTGGTGTAATTAAATATTTCAGGACAATTTTCACACACGGCACGATCTGATCTAAGTTTTCGCTTGTGTTATGGAAACCAGATGGCTGATAAACATACATATATAATTTCAAATAAATTCTTATATAGATAATTAACACCCAGACATAGAGCAAACATCTATGTTCATAACACAAATATTTGCCCTGGGAATCGAAGCCACGACCTCTGCTTGGAAGGCAGGGTCACTACCAACTAAGCCAACCGGTCAGTCATCAATAAAAGACAATATATTATTATGTATACGTATACCTCACCCTATAACTACCAAAAATGATAAATTATGTTAATTTACAACCATGAGTTCGTTTTAATTAGGATTTTAATTAAAATCCCAAGAATTCCGTCAATTCGCGGAATGAAATCAACCGGTTGCTAGGCAACGGGATTAATTGATGTGCGCGCCATTTATTTTGATATTCATTTGATATTTACGTTGATGTTATTTTATTAAAGCTTCTTTTTAAACCAAAGTTGTAATATTTGTCCTTTTACAGCGACTGTTTTAAGACGTAATTATTCAAACAGAAAACGATATATAAGTAAATAAAAAATCGGTAGACTAACCGTCATTATCTTGGCAGCTTTCTAAAAATTCAATTAAAAATACATTGAATAAGTCATCACTTAAATTCACCATCTATTTAGGATCCACATCAGAACACTAGCTGTGCGGTTTTAACCGCATTTTCCACTCCTGTTGGTCTTAGCGTGAGCCTATAGCCTGCCTCGGTAAATGGGCTATCAAACACCGAAAGATTTTTCAAATCGTACCAGTAGTTCCTGAGATTAGCGCGTTCAAACAAACAAACTCTTCACCTTTATAATATTGGTATAGATATATGTTAAACTAATCACATCTTACATAAAATATAAGTAAATGGTTTTATTTTTCTTTCTCGTAACTATCGTCTCAAGCCGCAGCCGTACTTGGGTATTAATTTGTAAGCAAGAAAGTCTGTCAGCGGCAGATGTCTTAGTGTTTGACCGTCTATGTTGAGTGGAAGTATTGATTGCTTATTTCATGCCATGTTGGCTATTTAGTTTGATAGAAGTACTAAATAAATAAATAAATATTTCAGGACAATTTTCACACACGGCACGATCTGATCCCATACTAAGCTTTCGCTTGTGTTATGGAAACCAGATGGCTGATAAACATACATATATAATTTTTAAATAAATACTTATATAGATAATAAACACCCAGACACAGAGCAAACATCTATGTTCATCACACAAATATTTGCCCCGGGTGGGAATCGAACCCACAACCTCTGGCTTGGAAGGCAGGGCCACTGCCAACCAAGCCAACCGGTCAGTCAAGAAGTACTAAATAGTTAATTAAATCCTACTAGTGCTATCCTATTCTACTAATATTATTTTATCCCGGAAATCCCACAGGAACGGGAACTATGCGGGTTTTTCTTTGAAAATGCGGGCTATGTCGCGGGTGGAAAGCTAGTGTTCCTCAATAAATGGGCTATCTAACACCGAAAGAATTTTTCAAATCGGACCAGTAGTTCCCGAGATTAGCGCGTTCAAACAAACAAACTCTTCAGCTTTATAATATTAAGTATAGATAAAGAAGGATATGTTTTCCTGGTATACATCTGTATAACATGTCTGTCTGTAACAAGGAAGACCTCACGTAATTAATAAAAGTCCTTAGGCGTGTAATTTATTTTCCCTTTGTCACACGCTCACTCAATTCAATGATGCTTTTCATTAATTATACTTTTACTCGGATTTCTTGAGAGCTTTTGTTAAAAGTCTTGTCCTGGATTTTTTCGAGTAAATGAAACTTTGTTGTTTGTAAATTTGATGGAATTCATTTGGTTTATGATTTGTAATTGTGTTTGAAGTTACTAAAAGTACCGACAGAATTCGATGGAATTCATTTTATATATGAGTGAGATAATATTTGAAGTAACTAAAAGTAGATGTTATAATGTGAAATTTTGTTTGATTAAATAGTTTTTATAAGATTTTAAAATTGAATCAATTTTTCCGTTCTTTTACTTGAAAAAAAATTATCATTAGCATAGAATAATGTATAGGTACTACTTACTCTAACAGTGATGTGAATAATTTTTTTGATTTTGTTTGGCATCAACCACGAAATATAGATTCGACTGAAATCGATCATGTCATTTTCACGTAAAACGAAACACACATACCTACTTCGATTTAGTTTGAGTTGAGTTGGGTAAAATTGAGTAGGTATTAGATATAGTTGATTTTAAGTTTGAGTTGAGTTTTGACGAAAAGTGAAACAGGTTTACTTATATTTCGAGAGTATGTTGAGTTTATTTTGCTTGAGTTTGAGTTATAGTTTCACTAGACCCCAGTGTCCTCAGTGAACCATAGTATAACTTCATTCGCACGTTAAATAACTACATCCGAGGGGGACGCGGCCCCAATCGATTTGATTGATTTCACCAATTGATTTTATTAGCTTGTTTTATTTTTGTTTGCAGATGCCAGACGATGTAACAAGACTAGCTCGTTGACCCGACTTCGTTTGGTTCACTTGGGATGGAAAAAATATAAAATAGTCTATGTTAGTGCCATATCACACTAGCGGATTGCGAGCGGTTTCAAAGCGGAGCGGGTGCGCAACGAATACGTTGCGGGCGCGCAACGAACACGCCGCGGTTGCGCAGCGAATTCGTTGCGGACGCGTCATTTTGTATACTCTCGCACAAAAGCCAACCCTTCCGCCTTGCCTAACTTCCATTCAATATTTCCATCGTTTCTGTAGCACTCAATTTTTTAACCGTACTGTGGAAATGCACTTACTTAACAGTTAACTAAAGATGTAATAACAACTGGAGTTGTTAAAAAAAGGTGCTATAAAATTGAATTACTAGGACTTTTAGAATGTACCATACATTCCAAAAGTATGTAACGACTGACCAGTATAATCTCTCCCATAGCAACGTATGTTATAAAGAGATTTTGTGAACCTAATTATGAGCAAAGTGATAGTGAGTTGCTGGTTGCTTGATAAAATTTTCTATTCACTGCTATTTATCTAATAATAAGATAGCCCTGTTTTAGTTAAGGAGCTTTAACATTTATTTCACTAATGAACTTTCTTAATGAGCAATTAAGTTATCTGATTGCATTTCGACCAAGATTTAATAGATAAAACAATACCCTAAACATTAACATGTTATGAAACTCGTAAAAAATAATGATCTCATAATTATTATACTATCACAAGTTATAAGTAACAACCAGCACGGATTCCATTTTGTTAATGAGTGTACATGACTGCGACGTAAACGTTGCGCATCTGCCACGCGTCCGCAACGAATTCGCTGCGCAACCGCAACGTATTCGTTGCGCACCCGCTCCGCTTTGAAACCGCTCGCAATCCGCTAGTGTGATATGTCACTTACTGGTGTAGGAAGTCCAGTGACTTTTCAGTTACATCGAAACTAATAAAGTGTGAATAAATATCATACATTAAAGCTTTCTTTAAGCTTTAGCTGTCTAAATAGCGAATAAGAATTGCGTATTTCAGGATTTATTAACCCATTGACCACCGAGCGGCCCGATCGGGCCGAGACACAATAGATTTTCTATTGTGTCTGTGATCCGAGGACTGACAGATTAATTTCATTCAAGCACCTAAAATAAAAGAAAGTGTGTATGTGATAACGGTTAGAGAGGTTGAACATGTTTCCTCTTAAAATATTCATCGTAGTCCTGTTATAATGTATTAAATAGTTATATTTTATATACCACATAAAAGTGAAATCCTATGTCCCCTAGTGGGGTAAGGGGCAGATGCATTATACATCTGTTTCACTGATCGATTTTCTTTAGGGACAAGTAGGTGATCATCCTTCTGTGTCCTACCAGACCGAGACATTTTTTTTATCCTTCTCCACCGGGAATCGAACCCAGGACCCCTCGGTTCTACGCTCACGCGTCAAACACTATACCAAGGCGGCGGTTATATACCACATACTGGTACCAAATAAAATATTATGATGTGCATGCATGCATAATCTGAAAGCCGTTTCATTAGATCCAGAAACTAAATCCAAGATTACCTAGACATGTGACCTCTATGAAAATACACCGTACACGCATGTACAAAAGTTATAAACCACAATAGCTTAGTATTGTGGTTCAAAGGCACACAGAAGAAAACAAAAGAATACGAAACGAAACAAAGAGCACTTTGCGTATAGTTGACCACTTCTTCATAAAGGGGAATCCAAATACCCGAGCGTATGCATGTCTCGCTGAATGCTATTTGTGTAGCTGTGGTGCAAGTTTTGAGCGATTCGTATTCTATACTAATATTATAAAGATGAAGAGTTTGTTTGAACGCACTAATCTCAGGAACTACCGGTCCGATTTGCAAAATTCTTTCAGTGTTAGATAGCCCATTTATTGAGGAAGGCTATTGGCAATATATGTACCATGTAATATTTGATAAATAAAATATTACACGCCATTAGTTCGTAGTTCAGTGACATCATTTATAGAAATTAATAAAACTACCTGGTACTTATTACTTCATGTCTTTCACTACTTTAATTACAATACTTTACAATTTAGGGATGAGTACAAGATACAAGATTTACAAGATAGAACTTTATAGTACTAAAATAAACTGGAAAACAATAATATAAAAAATAAGTTAAGAAACGAATTGAATATTTGATAACATTTTCTTCTAACATAAAAATGACGTTTGTTTTGAGAACGTTCAAGGAACTTTTGAAAAGTACTTGTGACTTTTCAAAAATACTGAATAAAGTAATTGAAAGATAATATTTATATAGCTCTATGTTTTCAAATAACATATTTTAACATATTTATTTATAATATTTAAGTTTTATAGCACACGCATTTGATACAAAACTATACATCATAATATTATTGTAAATACTAGCGGTCCGCCCCGGCTTCGCCCGTGGTACATATTTACGTTTTCTCTACATAAAAAACATCCTCGTACTTCAAGGAATATAATAAAAAAGAATTATCGAAATCGGTTCAGCCGTTCTCGAGTTATGCGCTTACCAACACATTTTGCGATTCATTTTTATATATAAGATTTACAATTTTATTCGTTTAATCGTTCCTGAGCATGAAAGTACATTAATTTAATTTACTTTTAAATCTTTTTTACTCATGTGCCAGCACAATATTAAAAAAAAAATCGTATTTTACCTAAAATACGTTCATATTATCTAATAGAAATTTATATCGTCTAGACTCGTAACTTATACCACAAGCAGAACTGCAATTTTGTACGATCTCAGTCTTAAGTACGATCCATTGTTTGCAGAGATATCTAGTACACAACTATAGCTCTTATTTATATTAGTGTTTAGTTCTATATTAGTTTGCACATCCGTGATGTAATTTCCTTACAAGTGTATGTACGAATTCATAGTGATAAGAGCAGGGTAAGCACTTATGGAGTAATGAAATACTAGATAGTTCTAGATGGAATATATTATATTATATATCTTTACTTTATATATCTTGCAGTGTCATTTTAGTACTTTCTATACAAGAACCTCGGTTATAAAGAATCCTTCTATGGTTTGATCACGCCTTAAGAGGGGGCATAAAGCAAAATAACCAATCTCCTATTAGATGATACGTGTAATATTCAAGACCAAATCTAAAAAATAAAATATATATCAAACTAGATGATATGTTCAACGATTCTGTTTAATCAAAAACATAAAATATTAAAATTGACTCGATAAAAAAAAATCACCAAGTTAGCTCTAATTTTCACACTTTTACGTTTTCTACTTGACATGGTAATACTTATTATGATTTTTTTTTTCATAAACAATTATATTAAAACATTTGCAAGATATTTGTCAGAGCATTTTGTGTAATTACTTTTAGTTTTGGTTTTATCTGCGATAAACCACTTTTATCGTGACAAAACCAAACGTTTATCTCGAGAAAAAAAAAAGCGCCAAAAGTGGTTTATCGCAGATAAAACCAAAACTCGGTTCTTATGGAAAGCAAAAATTAAGAAATGACTTCTAAAAAACTAAAAGGAAATTTCAAAAAATATTCTCTCACATTTTGGCTGGCATGGTTGGCTGTTCGCGAAAATATTGAACCATACTAGGAATTTAAGCCTAGATATCGCGTCGTTTTAGACAAAACAAATTCGTCCATTTCTGATATAGAATTATAATATAAGAAGAAGGCTTTAAAATTATCATTATTTACACATGTATATTATAGTATATTTTTCTTTTATTTATTACCACTACTAACACATGTATCTATTCTTTCATGTATTTTTAGTATTCAAATATTCTCATAGGAGACTTTACTCTCGTTTCAAATATAAATTACTAGCTTTCCGCCCGCGGCTTCGCTCGCTTTGTCTAAAACCTAAAAAAATATATATTAAAGCCTTCCTCTTGAATCACTCTATCTATTACAAAAAACCGCATCAAAATCCGTTGCGTAGTTTTAAAGATTTAAGCATGGGACATAGGGACATAGGGACAGAAAAAGTGACTTTGTTTTATACTATGTAGTGATATTATCTTTTATATCTGTAACGTTAACCCAGTAACCTAGTAGTCATGAATTATATAAAATTCCTCGTAAAATACGTAACGTAAACCAATTCCAATAATAACACTCTAATAAGTAATATGCTTTAGCTGCGGCAAGCATAACTCGATTTTCCTTTTAATATAAGAGCTTTTTCAGTTGATGCTTTTCAATTTAATTCTGTGTGTATGCTTTGATTTGTACGGGAGATCATAATAAAAATATACTATATACTATACATATAGTATATAGTATATGTATAGTATATAGTATATTTTTATTATTTAATAGAATCGGTAACAAAGCGTAGGCTCTAATTTTTCAAACACAATTTCAGTACAGAGATCTCCCGTACAAATCAAAGCATACACACAATTAAATTGAAAATTTAATTGTGTGTATGCTTTGATTGATATATTTTTTAAACATTAATTTTATTGGTAAAGTATAAAGCTTAGCTAACAAGTACTTTATACATTCTCTATCGCTAATGCTACCACAAACTAAAAAACCTAACGTAAATCATCAATTAGACTCAATCACAACTCAAATCAAGCAGTTCCAAGTACCCTCATATCTATACTAATATTATAAAGCTGAAGAGTTTGTTTGTTTGTTTGAACGCGCTAATCGCAGGAAGTGCTGGTCCGATTTGAAAAATTATTTCGGTGTTAGATAGCCCATTTATCAAGGCTATATATCATCACGCTAAGACCAACAGGAGCGGAGCAATGCGGGTGAAACCGTGCGGCACAGCTAGTAAACAATAATTACGTTAAATCACAACTCAAATCAAGCAGTTCCAAGTACCCTCATATCTAAAATAAAACCTCTCTTCATGGAGCATCCACATGAAATTCAGTTTAAAACTCCACAGCTCATGTTGTTCCTAACTTCCCAAACTTCCCAACTACCCATGCGACTAAACTTGAAATTTATAAAGTTCCTTCTCCAGTTTGAATATGAATTTTCTTTCAACTGTATATTTGTTTTGAGTTAGTTCGTTGATCGGCTTAAGTGTTTGTTTCTAGTTTTACGTTTGGTGGAATTAATATTTTTAAGCTATTGCATAGCTTCTATCGCGGGCCTTGAGCGCGGGGACCGAATCCAGAAATTCCGTAATGAAAAAACCTCACGATCCCCACTCCGACGGGCACGGAGGTGTGGCTTGAAGGCATAGCATGCAATAGCTTTACCGCGGCAGTCCCCGAGTGACACACGTCTTTTTTATCACTATAAATATACACAAAAAAGGATTGAGTGTTGTAGGTGAAAGTACCAACACTTGATGAAAACATAAGTTGCAGTCTATCATTCCGCTCGATGCTTAATTAATTAATAAAGAACCATTGCAAAATAATATTGTTACAGTGGTTGACGCGCGAGCGTAACACCGAGGTGCCCTGGGTTCGATTCCCGGTGGAGACGAAGAAAAAAAATGCTTCGGTCTGGCAGGACACATAAGGCTATTCACCTACTTGTCCCTAAAGACAATCGATCAGTGAAACAGATGTATAATGAATTTGCCCCTTACCCCACAAGGGGACATGGGACTTCACCTTTACACAATAGAAATAAATAGTCTGTCCTCTTACTGGAGATAAAAAATTTTACAAAAATATTTACCTAGATGAATTTCAAAGTCAATTACAGTTGAAAAAATGAAAGCACAAGTTTCACATAATTTTCATTTGTTGATAAATAAAAAAAATACTTCAATATAATCGAAACTAAAACTTTAATCAGAGTAATCTATTTAAAACACACTTCTATTAAGTTCCAACAATAGAAAGTGAATTGAAAAACGTAACTCAACTTTTCATATCTCGAAGCGTTAATAGAAAATTTCTATAATATCAAGCTTATCTGGAAAATATTAAATTTGCACTCAGCAAGTTGTAGGGCTAGTTTATCGGTTTTCTAAGAGTTCTAACAGACGAACGGCAAGTTGTGAACGGCAGAGGCCAGAGGCTACTACGGCAGTACACGGCGCGTCGACGGCAGCTGCAGTCAATATGTCGACGGCTGCCATCCACAAGTGGCGACGCTTGCAGTTTTGTGTTGACGGTAAACTACAAACGTTTGACGTTTGACGACATCCGTTTCCGACGGCTGCCGTCGACATATTGACTGCTGCCGTTGACGCGCCGTGTACTGCCGTAGTAGCCTCTGCCGTTCACAACTTGCCGTTCGTCTGTTAGAACGCTAAAAATAACCACGTAATTCAAACATTGTTCAGATGAAGTTAATTATAAATTTTTTCCCACAGCTGAAGAAAATTGTTGGTAGACTTATAAATTAGTTGCTTGCAAAGTAAGATGATGTTAATTTTAACAAACTTATTAAAACTGTAGCTAGTTTTTAAAAGTTTTACCTCAGTGTTGGTTTTAAGTGAGATTTGTGGCATGGTGAAAAAATGTCTTAATCTGAAAAGATGCACAGGAATATTTGTAATTTTAGGGATAAAACAAGTTTATATTTAACTTTGGGTTTTGCAACCTCAAATACGATGAAATTTTCATTTCAGGAATTTTTTCTATTTATATTTTTTTATGAGTGTAACGTAATCTATACTTATAATAAATCTGTAGAGAGGCCAATTCTGTACATGAAATATATTTAAAAAAAAAACTATGAAGGGGTGATAAGGGATCGCTACTGATGCCAAAAATGCAATCAGTAAAATTTTTGTCTGTCTGTCTGTCTGTCTGTCTGTCTGTCTGTCTGTCTGTCTGTCTGTATATTCGTTATAGAAACAAAAAAAAGTGTGTGCGTGTAACCTTTACGCGCGATTGAAGTAAAACTTCTTTGGCGTTGACGACATATATCACTGAAATGATTAAATATTAACTTAAATAAATAAATATTATATTATAATTTAATTATATTTATTATTCATGTGCTTTACAAAGATTATTTAAATGTTATATTAATATTATTCATTCGAAACAGGTAATTGAATGTCATCATAATTTCTTACGTACGAAATTATAGGTTTGTGGTAGCTATAATGTGAAACATAAATTTTACTCTCTAAATTTGCTACTTTTCTTGAAAATACAGCATCTATCGTTGTACCGAAACGCGTTGTTGAATGAAGTCGAGAAGTATTCATAGATAAATCAAATTTTTCTTCTAAAAAATCAATTAACGGCTGAGATTCCTGAGAGCGAAAATTAACATTAAAATCTCCAGTTAGAATCATCGGTAATTCATGATAATTACTATTTAAAAGTCGAGAACCTTCAATTGTGAAGTGAAGTAATTGCTGATGAATAAATTTTATGATATTTGTCAGGCTAGTATTTGTAGAAATATAAATAACAACGATAATCACAGGTTGGTCATTCGTATTAACACATCGAACCAAGGCGATGTCACCAATTTGTGAAACCTCATCGGAAATTTGTGATAATATAGTTGGTGAAATATTTTGAATTGGTGTTACATTGTTCAGTGTATCTGTAGATGAATGATATACAGCTACTCCACCAGCAGTTGAGTTGGGTCGTTTGTATTGGGTAACGCAATAAAAATTTTCAATAAGAATTTGTTCGTCATTTTTCATCCAAGTTTCGGAAAATAACAGCAATGTGGACCTTTTTAATACTTTATCATTCAGATCAGAAACATGAGCACGTAAACTTTGGCAGTTGAAGGAAAATAGTGTAATGTTACTCTCATTTACAAGGTTATATAATTCTTCCTGTTGTGTTATTAGGCGAGAATTTGAAAGTCTTTCAAATTCACACTGTAAATCAACTATTCCCCTGGACGCTTTCTTCCATGATAAAATTTGTTGTCATCGGTGTTTGAGACAATGAACAATCCATTTATATCAGTTACTCGTGATAATGCTACATATAACAGCTGCTGACTGTGACTTTTATTGTATTCATAAACGATTTGATCAAAAGTACCACCTTGAGACTTATGTATTGTAAGCGCACAAGCAGATACTAATGGAAAGTGATTTCTCTTTGCAAATATTGTCTTATTTCTATTCATTGGTACAGATGACGATCTTCGTAAAATTGGGACTACTGTTCTACTAATGTTTAGAGTTTGAATATGATGGGCAGCTTTTTTCCTAATTTTCTCTCCTATCTTACCAGGAAACTCAAGCCATAAGCGTATGATGTTATCACTGTCATCACGTTCAATATACACTAACTTTCCAACACAACCGTTGGCTAAGCCATCAGATACATCAATATTGGTTGTAATAATGTAAAATTTGTTAAGAACTAATATGATTTCATAAGGCGATCCTCCTGTATCAATAACTGACATTTTATGAAATTGTTGGCGTACATAATATGCTTCTTGTTCAACTGAATGACAACCTATATACATATCTGTTGCTATGGATACTACTTTGTCTTCAGCAATATTTAAAAATAGATTGATTATAATCCGCAACATGTTTATTTTTATTTTTAATTTACTTATTTTAAAAGTAATAAATAAACAAGTATTTTTAGAGATTTTCAAAAAATTTTGCAATTTAAAATAATGTTTTTAAAACTGTTGAATTTTTCATTCACTTTGCTATTCACAATTGATCCGTTTGAAAATTTGAAAATAAATAATCCTAAATTGATTATGATATTTGCCACTAGCTGGCGTATAAGTCAAGAAGCGTGTAGTATATGACATATACTTACAACCAATCAGAATTATTATTTTTAAATGGCGGAAACTACGCAGACTATAGTAAGCGTTACTTCCGTCAGAAAAAAAATCTGAGTTACTCCCTAGTCGCGCCTAAAGAAGTTTTACTTCAAAACTACACGACGGATTTTAACGAAATTTGGCACAATTATTCTTCATACTCCTGGGCAGGTTATAGTAAAAGAATCATGTAAATCGGTGTAGAAACACCAAAGTTATACATGAAATACGCTATAAGTCATCGCGCGTGAATTACATGCCATAAGGATTATTTTTGTGTATCAGTTGCCGCGTTCGACGCGCTTCGCGGCGGGAGCTATAAAAAGGCGGCGGGTCCGCACCCGTTTCGCGTTGTCACGGCATCACGTGTGAACGGCTGAACCGATTTCGATAATTCTTTTCTATTATATTCCTTGAAGTACGAGGATGGTTCTTATGTAGAGAAAACGTAAATATGTACCACGGGCGAAGCCGGGGCGGACCGCTAGTATATAATAATATGTTAAATACGATGAAAATAATTTCAAAAACTCAAACATTTATTTATTCAATTAGACTTCTTAATTATATTATGTATAAGCACTTTTGAAACGTCATTACATATGTTAACATTTACCACCGATTCGGAAAGCAGTTACGAAGAAGAGCCGGCAAGAAACTCCATAGTTGCTCTTTTAAATCATGTCAATGTAATATCAAACCATTTGCATCTCTAGATATATTTTGCAAAGAAAATTTGAAAAATCCATGTTTGTTTGACGTAAAGTAAAACAGTATTCATTTCTTAAAACTGAACAAACAAAAACCGCAGAGAAAAATCGACGGCCAAAAGCTTTCACAATATTGAATGTCAAGCGATTCCGTGATACAAGTAATTATTCGCCACTCACAATGATTTGACGTTAGTTTTTAAGTTGATGAACACTAAGCAATATATTTTATTTCGTTTTTATCGTGTACTATAAACTTTTCATGACTTCAGATTTTTGTCGCGATAATAAAAGAACGTAGAAAGAACGAGAAATAGTGACACGAAATTAACTGTAGAATTCAATAGGATACAACACAATAATTCACAACACTACACAAAAATACTTAAGGAAGTAAATACGACGACTACAAACAAAGATGAATTAATTTTTAATATCACGACGCTAAAAATAAGTTTGAAGTTAACTAATTTATGATTATAGACAACATGCCCATTTGAAAAAGTTATGGGACATTTGAACCACTAGGTGACCTATCTAGAACGATGAGCATAAAATAATAAGATTCAGCACCATGCCGTCACTTGTAAGCTGTCCAACTGAGTGCAGACGACAATTCGAAAGTACAGGTAGAGATTTTTTTCCCTTGTCTCCATGATTTTTGTACGGCGTTGCGGAATAATGGATTAACAGCAGTATTGAAATAGTATGACACAGATGGTGATGGTGGTCAACTGGTGGTTCAAATGAGCCATAAATTTTTCAACATGGGCCTGTAGTCTATTATAATATAGATATCAGACGGCTGAATATAACGTAATATTTTGTCTAGAACCCACAACTATTGGCATATTCTTATCACCAACTACTCGACCACCAATTCAAAATATAAATAAAAACAAAAAATCCGTCAATACAGACACTTCCTACAATTAAAATCATTTCGAAACGGAATACAATTCTTCAAAATGGAAGTACGAGCCGTATTTCAGTTTAACAATCCCCAATGAAGTCATAACTGAAGTTTATGGCACATTAATAAAAGCGATGTTAATAATTTTGCGAATTTATGACCGTTCAGTCATAGCTTCGAATGTATCCGATTGTTCTTGTGTGAACGTTTCATTCACTTGGTTTTTAAATGATTTACAGATATATAATTAATATAATATGCATTGTTATATGTCTTAAGAACTATTTGAATATATTATGTATGTCTATACTAATAATATAAAGCTGATTAAAATTCTGAAGAGTTTGTTTGAACTCGCTAATCTCCGGAACCAGGGGTCCTATTTGAAAAATTATTTCACTGTTAGATGTCCATTTATCGAGGATGGCTATTATAGGCTATAGATAAATAATAATCACGCTAATACAATATAGGATAGGATAATAGGTATAGAGCAGAGCAATGTGGGTAAAATCGCGGGTTACAGCTGGGTAATATTATTATGAAGGGTTTGTTTATTTACTTGAACGCTCTAATCTGAAGAACTACTGGACCGATTTCAAAAATTCTTTCATGTAAGTAATTCCTAGAGCTAGGCTACACATGTATCCTGCAGGCTAGTTTATATAGACATGACTGTGATGTTGGAAAATATAGACTTTTAACGGATTTTAAAGGCGATTTATTCATCAAATGGCTCATAGCATTATCTAATAAAAGACGTTTCCGCTGTGCGTTACAGCGAGCGTAGTAACTGGCAGTCTGCGAGTTATGTTATTTTCTAATGGACTTGGGTAAAAACAGAAGAAAATACTTACTCTAAAACATTACATTTTATCACACTCACAGAGGTCAATGGTCTCTAGGATACGATTATACCTAACTAGCTTACCGCCCGCGGCTTCGCCCGCTTTCCTCTTGAATCACTCTATCTATTAAAAAAAAATCGCATCAAAAACCGTTGCGTAGTTTTAAAGATTTAAGCATACAAAGGGACATAGGGACAGAGAAAGCGACTTTGTTTTATACTATGTAGTGATATAGTACGTAGCATAAAATCTATTTTTAAAAGAATTCCTACATCAAGGAAATGTTTTCTTATAAAAACAGCTCGGAGCGGTAATCTTGGAAGTAATAAACCTCGACGCATCGACGTTGGAAAAACAATCCAAATAATATCGGTCTATTTTGAAAAGAAGTGCTTAGTAATTGTTACAGAATTAATATATGGAAAGAAATTTATTTTAAATGTTTAATAAAAAATATATATGACGTAGTTTTACAATAGGAAGTGCACATTTAACTTAGGTATATAAATGTATTATGCTTGATAAAAAATATATTTCTTATACCTAACCATAGCTTTCAAAAATGACTGGCGTAGCACCACGTTGTTGCTACGATGCGTAGAAGCCATATCCGTAGTTTTAAGACCACCAGTTTTCATCTATTTGTATGCTGATAATTACCTGAAAGAAAAGAAATAAATATTACTATGCGTGTATGGGTGGTAAATGATCATTTTATTATTTAAAATTTATAGTGTACTTAACCCTATTAAAATTTTGTATTTAAAAAACAAACGATAAAATCTATCTCTATACTAAATTTCATTTAAATAAAAGAAATCCGCTTTTACGTGAACAAGTAACAAACAATCTTCCTCAAAAAGATAAATAATATGAAATAATAATTTAAATAACACAACAAAAATATCAAAAGGTCCGTCTACAGCTGTATCTAAGAGATAAAAGTAAGAAGAGCATAGTTCAAATATTGAATACCTAACACATGTTACACATAATATGTTTATGTTTATTGTACAAAGCTTTAAAAAAAAATATGTCCATATGAACTAAACATTCGTTTGTTGCCATTCGTTGCCATTCGTTGCCATTCGTTGCTATTCGTTGCCATTCCGTTCACTCATTCAATTCGGTCATTAGTGCATGCGCCAGTGTGTTTTTTACGAGAGTAAGACCCAATTTCACCAATATTTTCTAAATCAGACATTTATTAATCGAGCTTCAAATTAAACATGTATTTTAACATCGTTGTCAACTCTACAGGTCCCAAGAAGGAAATCTAACAGCCGATTATCAAATCGACCATTAACTGAGCGACTCACGAATCATTCATTCGTATTTTAAACCGCCCGAAACAAAATGTCATAGTTGACAATGCCATAGTTTCGCACGTTGGGGCTATTTGTTCTAGTTGTATAATAACTGTCATGTTTGGTAATTCGACTAAATTGAAATGTTCTAACACAGTATACAATTTAATAATCATGTAGAAACTTTTACGTTTGCTGGTTTATATGTCAAACGATTTGGTCGTTACCATGGTTACAAATGTTTGATGTTATTTGGAGATTGTTTTGTTGTGATTTTTCTTGTGTTATTTTAATTTTATTTTAAGTTGAATAAATACAATAATGTTGAAGAAAAATCGCGGTTCAATTTCACTTGGTCGAAGGTAAACTGGATCTGGTTGAAATTACGAAAAAAAATTCGGAGTCCGAAGGAAAGTGCGAGAGATCTCATACTAGAAGAGCAATTAAAACAAGAAAAATAAAGACAAAGCAGCAAGATACATTTAAAGTAAATTAATAGTAAATTCTTGTTTGTAATAACCTAGTATCTAGTTGTTATAACCTATTTATTGAATGATGTTGATAGGTACAATCTAAGGGTACAATAAAAATGTTTTATAAAAACACAAGTTTTATTTATTTAGGTAACATGAAAAATTACATATTTCTATAACAATGTCACATTTAAATTAAATTAGGATCATCATCATCGTCAGCCCATATACTTTCTCACTGCTGGGACATGGGATTGGTAGTGCTAACTTAAACTTAAACACGGTAAGGGATCAGGTCATTATCCACCACGCTATCTTATGATATGTCGGTTTCCTCACAATGTTTTTCACCACTGAGCCATCACTGCACTGCACTACAATAAGCAGTTGGTCTGTAGGTGAAACTGATAGATTCCTAAAACAGAATTTAAAATTAAGATAAGTACATTTCATAATCATGAGGAGGCCTGAGCCTTACCTGAGTAGTGGTGAAGTTTACATTTTAAGTACCTATATTGGTAT
Organism: Colias philodice; assembly: GCF_061535455.1. Classification (NCBI taxonomy): domain Eukaryota; kingdom Metazoa; phylum Arthropoda; class Insecta; order Lepidoptera; family Pieridae; genus Colias; species Colias philodice. The sequence goes on along the minus strand of NC_143093.1, from coordinate 10,734,385 downwards.
TCAATACTAGATTTGACATGACTATTATTATGGTTTAATTGAAAATAATACAGTATGTAGGAAGGAACCTTTTATGCACATAAATATAAATATTACCTCACGAGATAGTTTTACTTACAGATCCGACGGTTATTCGAGTTTATCTTCAATTAATTGCAATACTTCCAAAACCGATTGTTTTGATAAACGAAATCTTGTACTAAAATCAACATCATCATATTCTTCGAAACAATGACGACGTCTTTATAAATTCTGGGCCGTCGCGGTCGCACTATATAATCCAAATTATACAAATCATCCAACACATCTTCATTTACAAAAATAAAATAGTATGCAGAGTCCATCTTGACAGCAAGAAAACTTCATCATTTTTTCTAATCGCTTGTTAAAAATTTAAAGAGCCTCTATGCCACGGGTTAAATATAATGCCGTGTTAAGGAAACTAATCCTCGATTAGGTCATGGTGGGACACTCCCTTACATTGATGTCCCGTTAAAAGAGTTAACAGCGTGTTAAACTAACTAACAGAGCTTGATGAAACTGGGCCTTAAATTTGTTAGAGCCATTTAGAAAAATGTTGAAGGATTTAGAAAAGCTATTTTAACAGACGACAGTTTGTAATCTGTTTTCATATGTTTTTTATTCTGTTTTGTTTTAGTAGATTTTTTTTAGTGTACCTATTTTTTGTATGTATTGTAATGTACGCTTTTGTTATGTGTACAAGCTTTCGTCAGTGCAAAGTTTGCGCATGTTCAATAGTTCCATAAACTCGAATTTCAGAAATTTACGATTCCTCATATTATCTTTAATACTAGTTGTTGCCTGCGTCTTCGTCCAAGTGGCTATGAAGATATGAGTAGTAGTAAAGATTTATACTGTGTAACTAAACCAACCTTATTGGTCACAGTTTTTCATATTTTTATGTTTATTATAGTATAATTAATTAATTGTATCTATTAATTATCTCTTACCGCCATTTGTAATTAGGTAGAGTGGCAATAATAAAGATTTTTGAGGAGGATTTGGATATTCGGATAATATACTAAAACTAACAACGAACGAACAAACCAACAGACAGTCATAATAAATATCACTATCTTATATACCACATAATACACACAAACATAAATGGCTGTCACACACCGGTATGAAACCGGTATCAAAACGTTATTAATATCGTTATAACGGTGTGAGTATCGTTTATTCGCTTCAGGTAATGTGGTGGCTTCGCTGTTAAATATTCATGTTCGGGAAGATGGCAAATATGTCAAGTTATAGGCTTTTGCGATTTTGGAGGCTTGAAAAATATATATGTAATAGATTTATCGAGTTTCTTGGCGATTTTCTGTACTAGAGACATATTTTTAAATCGACGATTTTGATAAATTTGTAATTTCGAAATTGGTAGTCTTAACTATTATTAATACTTATATACATCTTAGATTAAATCTTATATATAAAATTCTCGTGTCACAATGTTAGTCTGCACACTCCTCCGAAACGGGTGGACCGATTCTCATGAAATTTTCTGTGCATATCGGGTAAGTCTGAGAATCGGCCAACATCTATTTTTCATATGTACCACGGGCGCAGCCGGGGCGGACCGCTAGTAAATAAATAAATATTTAAGAACAATTTTCACACATTGGCACGATCTGATCCCATACTTTAGCTTGTGTTATGGAAACCAGATAGCTGATAAAGATACATAAATAGGTAATTTTAAATAAATTCTTATACCTATAGATAATTAACACCCAGACACAGAGCAAACATCTATGTTCATCACACAACTATTTGCCCTGAGTAGGAATCGAACCCACGACCTCGGGCTTGGAAGGCAGGGTCACTACCAACTAAACCAACCGGTCAGTCAATTAATAATTGTATAAAAAATAAAGACGTATGAGTATTGATCTGTCTATTCTTTATTTCGATAATCCCTACTAATATTATAAATGCGAAAGTAACTCTGTCTGTCTGTCTGTTACTCAATCACTCCTTAACTACTGAACTAATTTGCATGAAATTTGGTATAGAGATATTTTGATACCCGAGAAAGGACATAGGATAGGTTTTATCCCGGAAATCCTACGGGAACGGGTTTTTCTTTGAAAACGCCGGCGAAGCCGCGGGCGGAAAGCTAGTATCTTATAACTTAGACCATTTGGGTGACAGTTGACCTTGACATGAAAGTCAGGTTAAGCCGATGCCTGGATTTAAAGGTAAAGGCACGTATTATTCGCTTTATAAAAGTTTCCATTAGAAAAAAAATATATATTATTGAATTATTAATAACTCGATCTATTGGAGAAGGTGTTCGCGGGGAAATGAGCTTTGAAAATATTTTTTATTAAATCATACCTTTTTGACATTATAAATCTATATTTGTGTATGTATTTATATCACGCAAGTTATGTTTAAAATCAGGCATATAAATTATATCTTTGAAAACAATGATTATTGTAGTTTTTATGTGTATTTGTTCTGGGTAATTTCTGATAAGTATATGAATTTAAAATTAGATACAACAAATGATAACAAAATATATTCTCGACTTATTCTTTCGAAAAACTAAATAAGATCACATAAATAAATCTAAACACAGCCATGTTAAAATCTTAAAAGTACATTCAATTTTTTTTTCGAATTTTCGCAGATAAAACATGAAAAAAGCAATTTACAAAAGCATCCCCTAAATAACTTCAAGCGCTTATAAATCATGAACACGAAGCCTCGTGCATTTTACAGAAGCGCTAAGTGCGGGGTCAGGGTCGCTGGACCCTTTTAATGAAGCTATCTAGAAAATTGCACGCTTTTTACGCAGGTGTCTTCAATTTGGGTAGCAATAAGGGTAAGTAAAGCAGGAAAAGGATTAAAAGGAAAGAAATTGTGACGTAAGCGTCTTTTCTGGGTTGTCTGGTAGATATCGCTTGTAACGATAAGACTCATGTTTTGTAATTTAGTGTGTTATAAATAATTTTTCATTCAATTAGCAGACAAGGTAAGAATAAACTTCTTACAGGCTAGAAGGTATATTGATTATTAAACAAGGATATTTATGGCGCATTTTCGATCTAGAAAATATATTGTCTCATATAATATTATATTATATTGATGAACTGAACAAAGCTGTGGAAACCAGACAATTGATAATATATTTCTTTGAAGAAACATAATATTATGGAGATACAAATACTAACTAACTTAAATATTTATTTCGCAATATTTTGCCAGTCACCAACCATTATCCTAACAAGGTGGTAACATTAAAATATAATATTATGATGATTATTGGAAATTTAGATCAAATCAAAGTACTCTTAAATGCAAAGAATTATTATTTGGAAAAAATCCTAATAATTTTTTTTAACAAAAAGCTACACCGCCTTCAAATGGTTAAGAAATGACAAAATTTTAATCGAAACAACCAGCAGGCACTCACCTTCAAATAAAAAATAAAAGTTCTGAGGTAACAATTCCCAAAAAATAACAGTTGAATAATTAAGAATTCTTTTGAAATCGGTTGAAAACACAAACACACAAATCTACCTATACTTTAAAAAAAACATGATTAACGCAAAACGGTACCTATTCACTAGACCATTCTAGCCTTGGCGGCTTACACGAAAACAGCACGTGTTTTCAAATCTCACAAACCGTAGTTAAATACGAAAACAAAAAATAATTGCATGCTAAGGGTTTACACATCGTGGGGCAAGACAAAAGTTGCGTCCGCCTCAGGGACTCATTAACAGGAATAACATACAGGGTGTTTGAGTGCGCTTTCGTTGAGTATACATAAGTACGAGTAAGAGGAAAGTGAAGACTAAATTGTGTTCAATTGTATTTGATTAGAAAGAAAGAAAGAAAGAAACATTTATTCCAACACACACAACACACATATAAAATAGCATTGTAAATTTTAAATAATATGTAATAGAAGATATAAATATATGTGTGGTTGCATGCGCTAAAAAAGGAAGCCACTCAGGATACCTGAGGCATAATACCTCAGCACTTATTTTCAGTGACCCCTTATGACATCCAGAATGTCAGCCGCTTTAAGTACTGGATAATAATAATAAATGTGCGTTTCGTGCGGCGCAGCTTGCGCGACGAACTATTGAAGGCAGCACGGGTACGACGCAGGGCAGACACATCCGGGACCGATATACCAGGAGAGACAAGGCGGTTTTATGTAAACGAACGTTTGACCTCCATTAATCGGCGCCTATTTTACCTTGCTAGGGAAGAAGCGAATATTAAAAATTGGCGCTTCATCTGGACGCGAGGTGGACGCATTTTTGTGAGACGCGATGCGAAATCGTCATCCCATTGGATACGGTCTGAAACTGAACTGCGCAAGGTTTTTTCCTCGCTCAGCCGAAGCCTCAGCTAGGATTACGACCGAATGTAAAAATTCCGTAACAAAAAGACCTAACACGGGGGGTGTTAGGTTTTTTAACTCCAACCGGCACAGCCACAGACGCACAGCGATGCGATGCTATGCTTTACCGCGGCAGTCCTCGAGTACCACACGTATGTTTTTTTTGGTTCAGAATTTGGTGGTTAAGAGTTGTTGACGGCAAATATTCAAAAGTAATTATATTCTGCGCGGTGCTATTTATGTTATTACTAGCTTTCCACCCGTGTCACCCGCTTTGTCTAAAACCTAAGACTAAGACTCTCTTCTTGATTCACACTATTAAAAAAACTACATCACTATCAGTTGTGCAATGTGCAGTTTTAAAGATATTATAAGCATACAGACAGACAGACAGTTATACCACAGACTAATAATAATATACTACGTATACAACAGACGGTTCACTCCATACAAAAAAATATGCACTATGAATTTACGCAATTAAAGCGCCAGTGGGGAATAAACGTACTACATGTTCGATTATATCTCTTGGTATTTTGCTTTTAACACACTAGATGGCACGTTAAACACAGACTTGATGTTCTTTTCCTTCCAGAGCCACTAGATGGCACTAATGTAAATATATGTACACGTACCTTTTATTTTCAAGTCTTTGGCGTCACACTTGACAACTGTCAACTGTCAACATAATATTTTGTTATTTGTAACTACTCGGATTTTTAATTAGACAAAGCTGACTCACAGAGTACCTACATTATTATGACTGGTATTTAGTTCAGTTCAGTGGGTCGACACTTAGAACATCGTTTTGATTAGGCTTCCATTATCAAGCAATTTTAAACTTCATTCAATTGACATAGAGTTCAAATTATTTTGTACTTTTCCAAGACCTAAGGTCAAGTCTGGCTTGCCAACATTTAGAAAAAATAAAAATATTTCTAATGTTGGCCTCTCCGATGCAAATCATATAATAAAAGATTTAATATTTTAGTTTTAATTATTTATTATTATTTCTTCTTTTTTTTTAAACCTTATTTTTGTACATTTTAATTTTAAGCTAGTACATTAATAAATTCTTTCTTTCTTTCTTCAATTTCTTGTCAATGGTTAAGACTTAAGCATAGACAACGTCTTGATGTTGATTTGTTGTTTGAAATTTGAATTCAAAATGGCGTTTTATTTTATTGTTTTGGTGGATGTTTACAAAGTTTGTTCTTCATAAATCGTAAATTTAGATAATTACTCAGTTAATGTACAGTACATTTTTTAATTTGTAATATTTCTGCCAAAAGTGAAAAAAGAAGAAAAAGTGTTATATTGTGTACCCAAACAATGTTAAAATCTTTGTGTGTAATAATTATTGTGATTTGTGACTAAATATTTGCAATATGTACCCAATGACTGTTCTATAAGGAAGATAAAACATAATAATTACATAACAATTTATGAGAAAACGTCTCTAACACGTCATGTTCTGGCTGTAGAATCAATTGGAGGAGATATTATTATGTCCAAAGAAAACAACGGCTTCTTCATATACAATTCCAATATGGCGATCCGAACGGCAACGATAAATGTATTGGTATCGAAATTTAGAACGAGATTTAATATAAATCCCGCAAAATATTTCAAGGAAAAGTATAAAATGTGAATCTAGTTATATTCACATAATATTTAAGCCGAATTCAGTCCTTTATGCCTAAATAAAGATATTCAGTAAAATTCAAATGGAATTATCCATTTTTGCTGATAATAGTGAGTTTTAATATTATATAAAAATGTTATGAATCGCAAAATGTGTTGGTAAGCGCATAACTCGAGAACGGCTGGACCGATTTCGATAATTCTTTTTTTATTATATTCCTTGAAGTACGAGGATGGTTTTTATGTAGAGAAAACGTAAATATGTACCACGGGCGAAGCCGGGGCGGACCGCTAGTATTATATAAAAATGTTATTATATAATTAATATTAATAAACTTATTCATCTACATTGTTGTTTTGTGTACGTTGTTATGTGTACTATAAAATAATTTATTTCACACATTTCCATGCGATTTTAGGAATCACATACATTTCCTGGGAATTTTATACAATGACGGATTACATACATTTCCGTTAACATATACTTACAATGTTTATAATTATAATGATAAATAGGCAGAAAATAACGGTCTATATAATGTTATGTTATATTATAACCAGTAAATAAAATAAATATTTAATTAAAGTTTATGTGTAAACTGTAATTCGATACAAATGCAGGGTTAGAACAGGATTTTAAAATATGTCTCCGGTATAAATTGGAAACGAAAATTATTAATATTTGTCAAACTGGTTAAATGGTGGTGGAATGTTGTTCCAACACTTATGGCTCTTTCAATTTATGCGTTTCGTATCGGACCGCTAGTCGCTACAGTGCCGAAGCTGTGCGTTTGTCGTACGGCGCACGGCCGGTCGTTTGTTTTCATACAAAATGCACGGTGCGGCAACAGCGCGGCGTCCGTACCGCGAACGCTCGACAGCAGGACGGCAATCTACAGATCACCCATATTTGGCAATCTCGCTTCACCTAATGGCCTTGTCTGTTCAAGCCGAAATTAATTAATTACCTACTGCAAAAATTAAATAATTTAGATTACCTGGAAAAGACAAGGAAAATAAACTTTAAACAAGTGTTCGACCGATTATTACCAAGTAGGTAAATAAATTAATGACAAGACAAGGTAATTAATGCTAATAATTTCCTAAAGAAAACATTTTTTTCAAAATTTTCACATAATAGGTACTAGTACCTAACTAGACTCAAAAGTTTATGATAAGTCAATGAATGATAAATAGAATAGGTACTTATGTTTAAGTAAAATGAAGTAGTTTATTTTACAATAAATTAATCTTATAAATTACCAACTTTCATTCTACGGCTTCAACCGTGTGCCTTATTTAATCCCTGTTCCTACACCTTGAATCCTATTTATGCAACAAAATTGAGATGTCCTTTTTCAACGTAGGTATGTACCGTGTATGTATATCGAAATTTCCGTCAAAATCGGTTCAGACGCGTGCGGGAATACCTATTTTCTCGTGGTCCCACTATTTTCTATTTTGTCCTACTATGACGGAGTAACTTTCGTATTTATCTACAAAACAGAAATGATTTGATTGTTTGTTTGTTTGTATTGAATAGGATCCGAAACTACTGGATTGATTTGAAAAATTATTTCACCATTCGAAGCAAAAATTATACTTGTATACGTAGTATATTATTATTAGTCTGTGATTATACCTACCTGATGAACATAGGCTACTTTTTATAACGGGAAAATACTTCATTCTTATGGGAATCGATGTCGAAATATTTAATTTTAGGCGCATAAAGAAAAAAAAGCAAAGGATCATTCAAAACCTTTTCTACGGTTTAAATCTCAAAACTTTTTGGTTCATACTTCATATAAAGGTAAACGGCCGTGCCGCTTTTTTTTTGCTCGACTTGGCGGGGGCACTGCCGTGCCCCTAGATCTGATAGGATTATTTAGAAAATAAAACAAGATGACGTAGGTAGGTATTTAATTTTAGTTTCGATTTATTATCATTATGATGATTTCTTGATATTCTTAACGACGCGGTTGGCGCAGAGGTAAAGTAACTGCCTACTGTGCTGACGGTCCCGGGTTCGATCCCCGGTCAGGGCAAATATTTGTGTGATGAACTTGATTATTTGTTTTTGGGTCTGGGTGTTATCTATATATGTATTTATAAAATATTAAATTATATTTATCGTCGTCTAGTACCCACAACATAAGCCTTAATTGAGATTACTGTGGGACTAGGTCGATTTGTGTAATATTGTCCTTTAATATTTATTTATAATTTATATACTTATAATTAAATGTGACTAGAAATAATATACTTACTACGGTTTAAGTATAGGTTGTATTATGTATATTATTTTGTAATGAGATCTTGCAATCAAATATTCACACAATCTCGCAAGTTTTGCGACAATTCATTTTTCGTATGAAAACGATCAATACACTAGGTACCTACCTAATATAAGCCGCTACAGGAACGCAGTTAGTAATAATTAATAACGGCTTTAACCCATTTACAATATTTTTTATAGGTACTGCAAAGGCAATGAGGTTATGTATTAAAAACGTAGTATATTATTATTAGTCTGTGGTCTGTGATATTATTATTAGTCTGTGTTAAAAACGTGAAAAGTAACGTAAAAACGTCTGTAGTGCCATCTAGTATTCGTTTAGCATCGTCAAATCGGAGGAGAATAACTTGTTTATAGTAGTTTCATGAGATGGCGTTGTTTTGAATATAAACTTTTCTGTAAAATTAGTTGAAATCGAGTGAAAATTAAATTAAATAGGTAGGTTCCATTTACAAAAGTATGTAAAAAATTATAAAAAGCAATGAAATTGCAATTAAATCTAATTTTATTTTTTGCTGGTTAAAATGATACACTTAGCGGCATCTATTGGTAGACGGATGGCATTAATCGTCTTTTGTATGTAGTGAACCAGACATGGTTATACTATGTAGTGATTAATATTTAATTTATTAGTGGCGTGTTGTTTTTCTAAACATCTGCATCGTTTTGATATTTCAAACTTAAATTTAACAATCTAACGATATATAGGCAATATTCTTATTTGTCTTAGGAGTCTTTCAATCTTTGATTCTATTGTAAGTATATAATACATAATATATCAAAAAATATATCTCCTATGAGTGGAAATACATAATATATTGTCTAATATACTTTCATGATAATTTTTTTCGGACTGCGTTATAAGCGAGATAAAGTGATGTACACAGGTACTTACTTAAACTACATGTTTCACACTTTTAATTTGAAATAATTACTACAATATTTGTGGATATAACCGCCTCCTTGGTACAGTGGTTGACGCGTGAGCGTAGCACCGAGGGGTCCTGGGTTCGATTCCCGGTGGAGACGAAGAAAAAAAAATGTCTCGGTCTGGCAGGACACAGAAGGCTGATCACCTACTTGTCCTTAAAGAAAAGAACAGATGTATAATGCATCTGCCCCTTACCCCACTAGGGGACATGGGACTTCACTGTTTGTGGATACCAGTAGATACTGAAGGAACATTAAATTAAAACATTTAATTATGTAATGAGACATAAAACACTTCACCGTCCTCCTACCAGATTCTTTCTGGAAAGCTCTTTAGAAAATACACCCTGCATCATAATTTAACCGTTTGCTCAAAGAAACAGCGGTTGAAGAGAGACAGTGTATACCAGGATTGTGTGTGCTAGAGAGGGATAGAAGAGGTTTTAAATTCTAATGAAGGATTTCTTCGGGTACCAAGAAAGCTTACTTGGTTGGAACAAGTTGTATGATATTAGCGAGTACTGGAATACGTAGTGCTTTGTGAATCTCATTATTTACGCCTTTAATAAAGCGCTATATAATTTTCGTTGGAAATGTTGTACAATATGTTTGCTAAATAGTCTGGTACAAGTCTAGGAATATGGTTAATGTCTAAGTCACAAAATACAGTAAAATACAAGAACTGTATGCAGTTGCTTGTGGTAATAAATTATGAAAACTCATTAGTGTTTTGGTCTGGCTAACGATGTAAATCTAAAACTATTGAAAGTTTTATGATATGTTTGTTTATTATAGTATATTTGTTTTTATTATCTACTGGATTGGGAAATTAAAATGTTGTGTGTATTCTTTATCAATTTCATTTTCATTTCTAAATTAAAAAAAATGTAATATAGACGGTAATTTTCTGTAGTAATTGAAGTGAAACTTCATTAGGCGCGTTGGGAGTAAAATTTCAAGGTCTCGTCATGGTAATACCGTCACGTCATGGAGTAAAGCGACGATTTTGGTAAAGCGTAAGAAGTTTCACTTCTGACACGTGTATTTAAAGCCTTGATACTTAATTTAAAACTATTCTAATTAGTATTCATTCTAGTAATAAATTATTTGACGATGAAGCGAGTATAAAGTTCAACCCTTCAACTGCAAAACCTTTTAGTTAGAGTGTATTTGATTCGTTTTAACCTGTTTGTATTTTTAGTACGATTGTAACAAGTGTGTTTAACTTTCGGAGAACGAGGTGAGTTTAAAAAGTAGATATTGTGTCTATACCCAAATAGATGAACCGATATTAATGAACATTTTACGAAAGATTTGTTTTGTTGTTGTAGAGACGATTTTCTTTATAATGTTCATGAATGAAAACTGGACTCTATATTACTTTACATTTGGGTTCTTATTGGAAATTGTGTCAAGGACATGACTTGTGTTATAGGTAAGATTTTAGTGTTATCTTTTGTCCCTCACTTCAATAAAACAAAACAATACTACTAATAATTTCGTACGTTAACTACAAAGATTTTTAAGCTATTGCATAGCTTCTATCGCGGGCCTTGAGCGCGGGGACCGAATCCAGAAATTTAGTAACGAAAAACCTCACGCTCCCCACTCTGACGGGTGCGGAGGTGTGGCTTGTAGGCATAGCATGCAATAGCTTTACAGCGGCAGTCCCCGAGTGCCACACGTCTTTTTTTATCTACCTATTTTAGACCTTTTAAAGAGTCTTCAATAACGTTACACTAAGCATACAGCTTCATGCATTCCTACGTTCATACTTTAAGAAATCATACTTTTTCATATTTAAACCGTATTTAACTGCGACACAAATACAATTCAAGTGTTAACACGTTTTCTAGTGACGTCCTGGCGCGAAGCCAAGTGTCCCATTTTTTGTATAAAGCCTCTTTGGAGGTATCAAGCGGTGTTATTCGACAAGGCGATGACGCGATGAATTCTGTGCGAGTTTCTACTAATATTGTGAATTTTAATGTTTTCTAGTATGAAATGAGGATGTTATGTGAAGTTTCAGCTGTTTTGGAAACGTTAACAAAATAGAATGTATTATTTAAAACACGCTTTTAATATTAATTATTCACGAAACTAACCATCGCTGATTTATACTAATGTTATAAAGCTGAAGAGTTTGTTTGTTTGTTTGAACGCGCTAATCTCAGGAACTAGTCCGATTTGAAAAATTCTTTCGGTGTTAGATAGCCCCTTTATCGAGGAAGACTATAGGCTAAGATCAACAGGATTGGAGCACTGCGGGTAAAACCGCAGGGCACAGCTAGTCGTTGATAAGTGTACAAATCTGTGCAATAAAACTGGAATCAGTAAATTCAAAATTCAAAATTCAAAATTCTTTATTTGGAACAATAAAAACACAGAATACAAAAAAACTTTATGAACGATGGCACCTATAAAAGCTTAAAAAAGCTGTTTGCTTCTTTTATAATAAATTGTATGCTTCATTTATAAAATCTAAACTTTTATATGAATTTTATTGTTTAAACTATTTGTACGCAGCAATATTACAGCAATTTTGAATGTAAAGCGTTAAGCCCATACAATAAAAATAAATGTGACTATTACAGTAAAATGAAAAATTACAACTAGGTTAAAATATTGGACAACGTGGCGGATTGTTTTTTGTTATTACGTTAATAGTTATACAGCTTTTTGTATATTTATTTCATACTAGCTTTCCGCCCGCGCCTTCGCCCGCGTTTCCAGAGAAAAATCCGCATAGTTCCCGTTCCCGTGGCATTTCCGGAATAAAACCTATCCTATGTGTTAATCCAAGTTACCCTTTATATGTGTGCTAAATGTCGTTGTAATCGGTTTAGTAGTATTTGCGTGAAAGAGTAACAAACACACACACATCCTCACAAACTTTTGCATATTAGTAGGATTAGCTTTCAATGGAGGCTTCGCTTGATAGTGGGTAGAAATTAGTTTAATCAATGTAACGAAATGCAAATTAAAATTAAATGGCATGCGTATATTGTGTATCTCTTAGATCATTAAGTATGATCTAAGGTGACGAAATAATAAAGTATAGCAACTCGGTTTTTATTCGATACGATACATATACAGCATTCTGCCTATTTTTACATGAAGTTATTGTTTTGTCACCGGTTGTTGATTACCTACAACAAAAAGTTTGAATTGAATTCTGCCTGTTTAGTGTTTATGTTAAAAGTGGGCCAAAATTTGTTGTAATGGAGTCGATTGCATACATGCTTACAGGTCGATTGCATGCCGGACAAATCTGTGTGGCTTTTGGCATGTCAATTTATGTTACATGTATTTTTAATAAATAAAAAGGTAAAGTTAAAAAAAAAGCCTGATAGATAGATAAATACACATACAATAACACAGACAAACTATTTTAAACTACACACAAAATATACATAAAAACTGAACTAAAACTAAAAATTTCAAGGAACAGCGTGTCATAAGCGAAAAATAAAATTGTTCTCAACTGTTGACAAGAAACTCAACCTCTTTACCGCGACCTACTTGTGTGTAGTTGTAATGCAAATAGCAAAATCAATTATGAAATGCAATAAAATTCTCTTCAAAGTTAAATGTGTATTGATGATTGAAAAGTGAGTTATTTCCTCTATAGTTAATGGCAAGTAAAGTCATAGTTTCCATTCTTCTTCTTATAGTGGTAATTTATAATTTAACACGCCTTTGCACAATGCATAAAAAATACATAAAATAAATAATACGGGACAATAAAAAATACTTAAATGTAGTTTTTTTAACTTCTGTGAACTAAGCCCTTTTTGTGACTTATAATAATGAAAGAAATAAATAAAATATAAAGCATCAAAAACACGCCGGTGAAAGCTCTTAAACCCCTAGTTTTGACTTTTCAGTACAAATTGACATATTAACATCTGAACCCTCATCCCGCGAAACATCAAAATTCAAGTACAACGCTGCAAAATTGAAAAGACGCTTCCACCTTATCAATTTACCTAACGAAGTGCACGCTCTAATTCGACAGGCTTGGCACATCTCCAAAACTGTAGCTTAGCTTTCAAATTATAAGTCGACCTACTTTGCTACGTGAATTTACTGATATTGTCGGCAAAATGTATTATGAAATATTTTCTCGGCCGTGCTAACCGTTCGTTGTGCAGGTTAGGTCATTTTAATTGTGCTTCTAGGATCTTCTGTTGGAATATAATAGGTATTATGGAATACTAAATGTGGCTGTTGAGAAATAACTTGAGCAATTCATTTGAGGAAAATAATAACATTATAAGAAAGAACTTTTATGTCAAGGTTAATTTTAGAAATTGAAAGGATGATGAGAATATATTTTGGTGCAGCAATGTTGAAATTTAAGTACCTATTTTATTAAAAATACGTTATAAAACTACATAATACATAGACATTACTTAGATTTAATTTTAATGCCCTCTGGATATTAATTAACCTTTATAGATGCTTGTTATTATTTCAATATCGTTATAAATAACTTCCTTTAATCTAAAGATTAACTACAGCACGAAACAATTCACATTGCTATCAAATATAATGCTACTTCACTATACTTATGAAATTTCAATGCAAACCGCGTTACTTCACTAGTTTATCTGAGCCGCAAGCATTTAAAATATCCCCAAGCTAAAAGCAACGTTCGGTTGAATACAATTTATTAACATAAGACAATAATTATACCACGTTTCCCGTAGCCATGTTTATTGTAGCTTAGTGAGAATTTACATTTATCGTTCATTTTGTTGCTATGCGGTGTATTTATAAATTTCAAGGGGTTGTTTGAGAGATGAAGAGTTGTTGATTATTTATTGAAGTAGACGTGTACTATAGAACTTTGTTTTAACAGACACAGAGGTGTAATGTAACCGAGCGAAGTATTTACGTATAAAGAGATGGAACTATGCCTATGGAAAAAAAGTTTTGTTGTAGAATGATAAATTATATCGCTGATTTCCTCAAACAACAAAAACAAGTTTTTTTGTGTGAAAAAAGTTCATTCAACAAAAGTTTTTCTTGTAGAAAATACCAGTGTAAGCAAATCGGGACTATATTTCTATAGAGACCTTCGTAGTACTGACTTATAACTAACACAAAAGAACTACTTCACTTAATATAACACTTCTCATGACCTATTTTGTTCTGATTTATAATGGAAAAAACCATAATTGCGTTCATTAGGTTTTTACTTGGTTTGTATTCCTATAGTGGGGAAAAAAGGCTGATAATTATGAGGACGATTTTAAAAAACTGATTACCATAATATGTTTCTTCACAATTAGTCATATTATAATAGTCAATCTCTCATGAAAAAACTACAAGTCATAAAATTGTAATCTCTATTTAAACTATGGAGTTTCTTGCCGATTCTTCTCCATAGATACTGCTTTCCGAATCGGTGGTAAATGTTAAAAATACTATGTAATGACGATTCGAAAGTGCTACTAAATAGTAGTCTAATTGAATAAATGAATGTTTGCGTTTGAGTTTGAGTTTACATATTGTGTAAACCACTGAACAGATGGTGCGTAAAATTGACGAATTTTGATTGAGAGAGAGGTAGCGTGTCGAAATTTTATTTAAATTATTGCCAATTTAATGGAAATCATTTGATCTGTTAACGAGTCTGTTAATTTACCAGTCTTTGACGCAATAAATAAAATACCAGCTGGAATTATCCCTCCCTGGGAGCCCCAAAGAGCTGACGTCATTAATAATTCAATGAAACAATTTTAAACTGTATGCTGTGGACTTACGGTCTATTATCCTACCGATGACCCGGAAAACAAAATATAAGGCATTGGCGGGCCTCCAAATTAATAATTGAGTATTATGATCGTAATTCGATATTATGTAGTTGTTCTATTGTAATAATTTTGTTATTCCTTGGATGTCGCGACGTCCGTATCATTAGCATTTATTGTGGTTTGTTTTTAACGATTTAGCTGAAGATAAACTAAGACAGTTTTGCTAGCGATTTTAGACTGTAATGCATCATGACTGAATCACGGTAGTGTAGAGGGCCTAAATGTCTGTGATCTGACGTTTTTGCAAATGTTTTTCATAATCAACGTCGCCCGTCATGACGGCAAATATCGACGATCATATTTTGTTGGGCCAAAGGTGCCCATTGTGAAGAGGGTACATCAGTTTTGAAGTTTAATCAATAAAATATAACGCCGAGAGAATTGAGTAGTAGATGGTATCAGTAAGTAAGATTAGTTAGATACATATGATTCATAATACCACATACATAATATTATTGATATTTGTAGTAAATACCACACACATTTGCACTATTTATTGGTACAACTACAAAAACAAAGTCAGTTCTATATATAATATTTTATTTATCATTTGTATTCAAGTCATGCGTGTGGAGATCGCGTTGAAAATACAAGTTGACGTAAAAACAGGGCAAATTTTATTTCAGAGATGAGTTTGTGGTATAGCAAAGGTATCAGGTATCTTTTATACTAACTGTGCCCCGCGGTTTTGTATATAATACATATATGTGTTGTGTGTTAATGGGCGTGTTTAATGTAAATTTTTTGGATATTTCCCGTTTTATTTTTAAAAAGTTAGTATTGTCATTTTACTCATTAGGTAAAGGGCTTTCGATATCAGTTTAAAGTTTTTGTTGATATCTGCAATAGTTACGGAATAATCGCCTGTGCACACTTAAGGATTACACCCTGTATACCTACTGAACTGTGAACAGTCTGCGTTTCGATCTAAAAATAATATAACTTTTAGCTGCGGAACTCTAAACATGCCCCATAGTAGATTTAAGTGGTAGGGTTGGACTTGGCGCAGTAAATTTAGTTCCTACATTACATGTCATTTTGAACCTTATATCCCAGTAACAGAATTGATATTTCCACAATCGACCAACAATAGAGAGTGGTATAATATAAAATATTGTGAATATCGAATTACATTGTATTTTCCTTTATAAATGTCAATTGCTTTTAATATCAACGACGAATGTTCCTTTCAGGAAATCGAACCGTCAAATAAATAAGCAGATTTTTTGTAATATCGCTTGATATGAATCTTTAATAAACAGGAAAATAATATTATTGAAGCACAGTTTGATAAATAAGAGATAAATAAAAAATGTGTTGATCTTAATTTATTTTTTCTTATGTAATTGCACTGTAATTTAAATAAATATTTTTTAAAGTGAAACTTTTATTACATCGTCTCAAACTTTTTGGTCTGTGTAGCGCATGTCGCGTGACGGTCGGCTGCCGAGTAGATATAAAGCAGTGTTCGGAACCGTTCGAACAGTTTCACTTTTACCGTGGTTTCATAAAACCACACAACATTTTTTTAAACTATTAAAAGGTATTATAATCTGTGTAAATTTTAGACTATAGATGTATATTGATATAATATCAAGGTGCTAGACACTACAAGTTACTAGGAATCTAACGAGAATTTATTGAATTATAATTCTTCCCGCTATTTGAATGACAACTGAAGAACACATGAAAATTGAAAAATGCTTCAGAATTGTTCTACAACAGAAACATGAGTAAAAAGATTAAATTCACGCAAAGCATAACGCCAAATGGAACTAAAATTTATATCCCCACAATGCTACGAATAGCTCCGTGCTACGAACGATCCTGTGCTTAGAGCGACGGGCTACGAGCTTACCCTGTGCTACGCGCGAACTATTCTACGAGCGAAGCAGAGCTACGCTAGTGACAGTTTGAACGGCACTTCATGTTCATTTATCCATATTGTACATAAAAGAGTTAATTTTTATGAATTCAATGTCTCACACCATTTTCCAACGGTGTCATTTATCACTCCCCGGTTGGACAGCCGCGTGTTACATTTTACGTGTAATAAAAGTTT
Organism: Colias philodice; assembly: GCF_061535455.1. Taxonomy (NCBI): domain Eukaryota; kingdom Metazoa; phylum Arthropoda; class Insecta; order Lepidoptera; family Pieridae; genus Colias; species Colias philodice. Next base: position 10,717,238 of record NC_143093.1, on the reverse strand, counting down.
TTGCAACTCGGAACAGACAGAGTAAGTAGTTTCTAGAAAAACAATTTGCAGTTTATAAGTGGAATAACCGGAAGGCTCTTGCTCTTGCGAAAGCGAGCGTTGAATTGAAGTATCTAAGTTAGATTCCCGGTAGAAGATAAATATCGCGATGTGGTAGGACACAGAAGATTGATTACCTACTAACTTATACATACTAACTTATAAAAAATCGATTAGTGAAACAGATGTTTAATGCATCTACTTAACTCTCTACTAATTGACGCCCACGGCTGCCGCGTAACTACATCAAAGATAAATTCCAAAGTTTAGTTTAGACGTCGCTATATCGTACATTCAATTTGTAGGAGCAGTATCTCACTAGGAAGTAAACAACATAAACCAATACTAGATTAATTAATTACTGTATGTACGTATGCACAAATAAATGTCTTGAGTTCACAAATATTATGATAGACAGAGAGACGTGCGATATCTAATTCAAATACATATAATATGTGTAGTTGGGTTATAAGTGTTTTTTTTAGGTCTGATGAGTGGATTATTCAAGTGATTTTTGGGATAAAACAATATATGTATATAAAAGTAGAAAAAATTCTAATATGCGAACTAAAATCGTAGGTAGCTGCGAAAGTACCATAAAAATAATAACCTTTTATGGAGATAATACTTATATAATATTATTTGGTGAGTAATTCGCCCACTTATATGTATCTTATTTTACTTTGTCGTACTAACTGGTCTCTCTTTATAGCTTTTGCTATAAATATACTTATTTTTTTCATTAAAGCACATTTTTGCCAGTTCTCATATTATGTACATAACTTTTCACGATTACTGAATATTTGAAATGATATAAATAAATAATTTTCTTACGGATGTGAAGACACATTTTGACTTGATCAAAATTTATAATATTTTCTCAACAGTCATCTTATTTTAAACTGCTATGGAAGCTTTATTTTTCATGGTTATTAAAAAGAAAAAAGGTAATATTTGGAGTTCACAAATGAGCCCATTTGGATTCCAGATTTTAATGAAAGATTTTGTTGTTAAGTTGATTCATAGCTATCTATGATTTGTGGAATGTGACTTGAAAATATTATGTAAATTTCATTGATATAAGTGTTTGAATCTTTTATATTGCAGTTTGTAACTTTTCACGTTTTTTAATTAAAATTGTACTAGTCTATTCGCTAAATTTTAATCGAACAAGTAAAAAAAAACAAAAAAAAAACATGACAGAGGATAAAATACCTATGAAAAACAAATATGCTGGATAGCATTCCATGCGCGTTATTCAATAAAAAATAACCATTGCAACTCGAATCACGAATCATACTGACCGTTCGCCATCGACTATTGAGGTATTGACCCGGCATTTCTCCAGAAGGACTATAAATCGGAGTCGCGACATTATCTCGATTTCCACTAAGGCCCTTCGCTCATGGAGCTACTCAAAAATGACTGAACTAATCAGTAATTACGATTACAAACCAGTTACAAATTGTATCTCGCATACAACGCTACTCAAGTTATAAGGTTTCAGTCACTTGTCAATGTTTGCTCGTTCATTTTTATCATAAAAAACAAAGAAACTCGGGAAACCAGTAGCGTGGAGACCGACACGACGCGTCGCGCGTGATTTGTTGCTAACGCGTTACTCACCAGTTAGTAACTAGTCGCGTCGTGTGCGAATCTCCATAGAACATGTATGGGCTGTGACGCTCAGGCAACTCGTTAGTAATTTGAGTTTGTGACTAGTTCTTTTTGAGTAGCTCCATGAGCGAAGGGCCTTAAACGGACGCGACGGAAAGCTCTCTATTTGTCAAAAGCTCGTAACTGAAACAAATCTTGGCTCGTTTTTATCCGTCGGTTTGTGTTTCACGCGCCCCCGCCTGAAAGCACGCGTGCCGCGAATATTTGTGATTTTTTTAAAGAAAAAAAGTATTGTTATACCACACTATTGAATAAGAAAACAACAAGGACTTAGAACTATAAATTAAGAAATACCCAAGAAATGTAAAAATACAGCAAAAAAATTGGTTGTCTGTAAAGTCGGTTTACTGACGATAGCTGTTGAACGTGACAACGTCCGATTGTGCTTCTTTGTCGCTCGTTCCGCGCTCTTGCTTGCACTTCAAACCTTACATGGAACGCCTCAGAGCGAGGTAACGCCGCATGAGTCATGTTTTTTCGTGCGTGCAGCCGGCTCTATCGATTATAAGACGACGTCAAAAACTTTAGGTACACTAAGTAACAGCGTGGTACAGAAAACAAGACCTCTCTGTATAAGTGCGCTGCATATACAAAGTAGACGCAGAGCTGATATTTAAATTTTATTATCGTGATTATAGAGATATAAACATCTTATGAATTTGATTACGTAAACTATAGTAGCGATAATTTATAACTTAAACGCTTCATTCATTTATACTTTACGAGTTCATTTTATATGCCATTAATAATGAGTTACCTTGTTCGTTAAAAATAGGAGTACTTATTAAAAATGTTGGCTTACTCTTTCCTTGTTTCTTGTTGCTAACTTAACTCTAGCTCGCAGTTTTAGTGGGACAAAGAAACATATTAAGACTTAAATACATTATGATTACTGCAAAAATATACTACACTAGCTTCCGCCCACGACTTTGTACGTGCAGCATCGTTTTTCCCCGTTCCCGCAAGAATTTCGGGAAATCCTTTCTTAGCGGATGCCTACGTCCTAACATCTACCTGCATGTCAAATTTCAGCCCGATACGTCCAGTGGTTTGGGCTGTGAGTTGATAGATCACTATATCAGTCACCTTTGAGTTTTATATATACATATATAATATAGATGTGCCACCGGCTCTACTGCTGCTACTGCTTTCTAAACCGGTGTTACATAACCTCTATGTCTATAGTAATAAACGGTACTCTAAAAGAAGTCTTGATATATAGATAAATGTTCGAAATTAAGTTTTTAGTAGGAATTAATATACGCTCTATCACGAATAGCGTATATAATTTACACTAATCGTTTTGGTAAACAGTGATTAATGACACTCAGTTAAATGATAAAAATTTCTTTGCCAAATAAAAAAAATATTTCAATAAGGAAATAAGGAAAAGTGATATAAATAATGGGTTTTGTAGTAAACCTTTTTAGGCGCGTTGAGAGTAAAATTTCAAGGTCTCGTAATGGCAATACGGTCACAATTTTGGTATAATTGAATCTTGCCAAAGAAGTTTCACTTGTGACACGTGTGCTCGGCACACGCGCTTTTTTTTTCTAATAAAACAAATAATTAAATAAAGATCATTTAAAACACAAATATTGCATAGGTACTAGGTAGGTATGATTTAAAATTGTAGAGATATTAAAAACATGCAGTTATCGATAGATCACTCACGACCCTGGGGCCTTAGACAAAGTAACAATTAAAAAACGATAACGAAGTTAGAAAAGGCAAAAATGTATGGGATTGACATACGCCGCGTTAGATCACGTGGTCTATCTAATGTCAATCCCATACATTTTTCCTTTTCTAACTTCGTTATCGTTTTTAATTGTTACTTTGTCTACGGGCCCTGATACTCTGGCCAAATTTGTTATTTTTTCAGTGTCTAGACAAAATGTAAGTAAGCCCAGTCTCCATATAGTCAGAACAAATTAGCAAAAAATAGTGTTGTATTTGGTAAAGTATCGAGACTATAATCTATATATATATTATATAATAAAAAGCAAAAAAAATCCAATATTTAAATTATAGAAGCGTTGTTAAAACTCTACAGAATATCTCTTAAATATTTTATTACAAAATCTCACCGAAAAAATATTGTTAGCGGTTATCTTTAATAATTTAATTGTTCCTACTATGAAAAGCTTTTAGACGCTTTATAAATTCTTATATATAAAAATGAATCGCAAAATGTGTTGGTAAGCGCATAACTCGAGAGCGGCTGAACCGAATTCGATAATTCTTTTTTTATTATATTCCTTGAAGTACGAGGATGGTTTTTATGTAGAGAAAACGTAAATATGTACCACGGGCGAAGCCGGGGCGGACCGCTAGTACACAATAAAGTATGTGCATGATGGATATATTACGATGTGAAAAAACTTTATACCCTTTTAAGCATATTCCGTGAAGGTATGAGATGTGGATATAGTCAAAGTTTATAAAGAAATAGTGTTATAGTGGGTGTATAAGTTTACGTGAATAGTTTATTCCTGTGGCTCTATCTGCGTTAAATGCGGCTTTTATTTTTTTTTATCTGTATTCATAATATTATTTATGTGAAAAATGTAAGGAATTATATCTCTATGGTAAATGGGTCTCTATCCTGAGGGACAAATAACAGTACACTGTAATTTTTTATACTGGGAAAGATTTATGTTATAAAATCACATGCACGACGTTTATTTAAGCCGACAATCATGTATGTAACATTCCCGAACCAACCATTTGTGTACCAACGTTTAGTAGTATTCGCATTTACAGTAGTGAGATATTAAATTGTATAAATTGCTGGGTTAGATTGTTAGTAATTTAATTTGCAATTGATAAACACAAAAAGAACTTAACCGGTTTTGACAATACATTCACATAATATATTATGTAAGTACCGGTATATACAAAAACTAGCTTCCGCCCACGACTTTGTACGTGCATCCCCGTTTTTCCCCGTTCCCGCAAGACTTTCGGGAAATCTTTTCTTAGCGGATGCCTACGTCCTAACATCTACCTGCATGCCAAATTTCAGCCCAGTGGTTTGGGCTGTGCGTTGATAGATCACTATATCAGTCACCTTTGACTTTTATATATATAGATATTTCGCTATATAGTTCAAACCAACTCAACCAATATACCAACGAAAGTTATACAAAACGGTAGTGAAACAAGTTCTATAAATAAGAAAGTCATTCAACGTTATACTGTCACATTTGCCATTCAGTAAGTAATAGCCTCAAACAAAAGGGGACCAAGGAATAGCGTTTCTTTTCATTCCACGAATAAGACATCATCATGTCTATAAATCGTCACGCTGTATACGAAATAATGTCACGCGAACGTCATTAAGTGTCACGTTTTAAGCGTTTGAATGTGTTTGTTTGTGTGGCAATCACATAAACAAATGATCAGATTTTGATAATGTTTGTAATAAGATACTGCTGCGTAATAGGATGTGAGTCTACTATGTACATGAATATTTTGTATGTGTCGTGATTTTGATTTGATCGCAAGAAAATATTATTTTCGTTTTCCCATAAAGAAGTCCCCTTTTACTAAGAAGCTTATCGTTCATTTCAATCAGCTTCTTCCATACTTTATTTCCAAGGGGACGCATTTTCCAGCATTCAGCGTTTTTGTGTAATTTACCGCAATACTAACAACACAAACTGTAACCAAATATTCACCAAAGTATATTTACACTGAAAGTATGATATAATATGATAATAAAATTAAACCAAAATAATACGCTTTCGCAAATAAATTAACGTCATGTTGGCTTTATACTGTATTTAAATTATAATGATAATCAGTTTCAATTATATTTAATCCGTTATTTAATGAGGGACACACACGCATGAACGAGTCAAAAACCGCAACGTTCGTATTAACATTATAACATCCATTTTGGTGGTGTATTTATAGCTGTATTATTTAAAATTAAAAGCAATATCCATAAATCCTTTGTCCGTTGAAAAGTGCGAAATTCTTAACATAACTGACCTATTTTCGCCGGATTTCCAATAGCAGTCCCGCATATTAGAAGAAGTATGCACGCACAAAGATACATTTTTACACTTAGCATAAATACACTCGTAGCATTTCGTTACGCGTTTCGTAGTCAGCGTAGACTCGTAGCCGGTTCGTAGCGTGTCGCGCGTGCACTCTACGCGAGATCGCGTCGAAGACTGAGCTTGCTACGGTACTCCAAATATTATTGATTCTTTAAATGTTATTTTTGGTTATTTAACATGTTATAATGTTGCGATTGATTTTGTTATTTTGTCGATTGCGAGAGAGATATTTAGAATTATTTAGAAATTAGATAGCGCGTTATAAGTTTTAATCAATATAAATGTAATAAGGCCAATGATAATATGTTATTACTTTTTACTAATTTTTAACCAAATGATCGGAACGGTTCAGGAAAATTACTAAGAAATATTTATGTTTTATTGCATGCAAAAAAAAATCTATAGACAGGAGAGGGAAACATTCTATATTGTCACTATGTTTAAGTTCAAAATTATATCTTTTGTAACAATATGTAGAGCTCTTTAAACCGTACTTCAATGATGTGCTTTAATTTAATCATAATGTAATGTATTAACAAAATATAATTCATTATTTTTATTATTGGTAAAGTAATAGATGTCTGGAACATATTGTATATATTGGAATATATTGTAATATAAATATATTACATTATAAAACGATTTTTACGAATTTTTGGATTAAAAACGTGTATTTTTTTTATAAATTTGAGTAAATAAATGTAATAAATAGTAACATATGTATCGATTGATATTATTATACACTTTACTAATACAAGTAAATATAATGCAAGTTACGCTATAAAATTCTACTTCTGTTAAGAACATAAAAGCTAAAAAGTAATGTAAGCAAGACGTATTGACAAATCAAGAATAGATAGCTCTTTCCATTCAAAGGATTCAGAGCTATAAAAATAGGATTGCAAATATAGTATGTATATATGTGCAGAGGTCGTTGACCTTAGAGGTTACGCGACCAAATTGAAAATGTTCTTTATAAGGTTATATCAAGAGCACCTTGATTCGACGTATATGTAAATGTGATGGTAATATTATGATTAATGTGTTGTTTGTGAGATCCTAATTGTAGTTGCTAAAAGAGATAGCGAGTGACGTGAATAGAGTCGTGTGTGTGTGTGTGTGTGTGTGTGCTCACTATTATTATAATATAACTAGCGGTCCGCCCCGGCTTCGCCCGTGGTATATGTTTATGTTTTCTTTCCATAAGAACCATCCTCGTACTTCAAGGAATATTATAAAAAAGAATTATCGAAATCGGTCCACCCGTTCTCGCGTGATGCCGTGACCAAGGAAAACGGGTTTCATTTTTATATACATAGATAGGTATATTATTTGAAGACATTTTTTTCTATGATTAAACACAGACGAAAAACACAATATCATCTAGGTACATGATTACGTTCACAAATACATTATAAGGGAGCTTGTTATATTGAATATGAAACCAAATTTGAGCCACAGATAACATTATCGTAACAACAAGAAACTATGAAACTCTATATTTATTAAAAACACTCAAAATAATTAAATTAAATTAATAGACAAAGAGTCAACACTTAATTATTAAACTTAAGTGTTCTAAATTTAGTACAAAGATTTGGTTAGGACAAATTTTTGTGGTCAGTAAAATATTTTCCTTTTTTTCCATACGAATAAAATAAATCTACAATCCTACGGTGTATTTGACCTCTTTAGCTTATTTATTATAATTCAGCGTCCTTTGTCTACATCGCGCCGTCTGATGCCTGATAGGGCTCGCACTCGTAATTATTATCTTCTTATATTATATAAAATTCTCGTGTCACAATGTTAGTCTGCATACTCCTCCGAAACGGGTGGACCGGGTGGATATAAAAATACAATTTGTTAGTTATTGTATTTAATTTGTGACAACCCTGACAAATGAGGTTTCGTAGTTATGAAGGGCATGGTGACGTGTGTGTCTGTGCATTTTAGCTCTGAAATGGATGATTTTGTTGTAGTTTCTTAAAAAATCATGTTTCTAGAGATAGTTCGTATATAAACGTTTTTAAGAATCCTCTCAATACGTCGTTATTATTATGAAAATATTATTAACATTTCAGACGTAATTTATCGGCAGTGAATTTAAAAGATAAGACACAGTAGTTAAAATAACACGACCTTTAACCCAGTTATAAACGCTTTCCTCAATAAATTACACAGAACAATCGAAAAATAGGTAGATATCATAAAATAGGTCGCCACAAATATGACAAATCGAAGATAGTTTGAGTATCGACTCCGAAAAGCGATATCTTCCCAATTCCCTTCTTATTTTTCCTCAAGCAATGATCATAATATCTTGAGCTCGAAAATAGCTCAATATTATTGTCTTATTTGTTTGTGACCGTTGTTTGAATATAGTTTGTTGCATGGCTAATTTATATTGAGTGAACTATCAATGTGAATTGTACTATGGGAAAACAATTAAGAAAATTTTGCATTTTAAGTAATGGTTAAGAAAATGATTGATTAATGATTTATTATATAATTTAAATCAAAACAACTCAAATAATTATAATAACTAATTTTTCATATTATTGCACTAGACCATATTTTTTGACTTCACTCAATCCATTAAAAAACCGCATCAAAATCAGTTGCGTAGTTTTAAAGATTTAAGAATACATAGAGACAGAGTAAGTGTTATGTTTTATACTATGTAGTGAGTGTAATCGAGATACTGATTCTATTTCTTGCTTAATAACCATTGTGAAGTATTAAAATAAATATAAATAATTAACTTTATCTAACTTGCGTTTGAATAAATACAATAAATACACATTCCCAGCACTAACGTCACTGTCCCTGTCTATTCCCAGTTAAAATGTCGAACAAATACAATAATGCTATTATTGTACACAGGTGCGCTTAGCCACAGTTGTTGAATTAAATTTATAGGATTAGAGAGTGGTATTAAATGTGGTACATTGTGTTAGCGTCAATGTTTAGGAGATTAAAATTTAAGGACATTTAATTAATACTTTGTGATGAAATAATTCTTAAATTTTAAGAGTAAATTAATTGTTTGTTATGAAATAATTCTTTTTTAACATAAAACTAAACCGTGTTCAGATGCCAGAGCTGTACATAATTTGAACGGTAGCTCCGTCAATAGCATTCAATAAAAAATTACAGTAAAATTGAGAACGGGAGTTCTTCTTTTTTAAGTCGGTTGAAAAAAGTTCTGCTTTTATCATACACTAGCTGCGTCATACATATAGCTACTTCCACACAAACTGCAACAGTGTCGTCACACCACTCCACATGACAACCCGTTCGCAACTTCATAATCTTCTAAATCACACCCTTACAACACTGGAGAACAATATAACACGGATTATGTTGCTACGTGAGATATAAAGCCATTTTTAGGGGAATTCCGAGAGATCTAAGTTTACGCGTCGTTTTGTGTGAAATTTAATTGATGTAAGCTACTTTTCCTAATGCTTATTTATACAGTAACTCTAGAAAATAATAAAAATGTATTTTCAAAGAAGGCAAGAAGCCCAATTTCATGATTCAATGTTTAAATGCTTACTTGACTGGATCTGAACGCTGAAGAAATTATAATTGACGATCCAAGTAGTATTTTTTAATAATAGGATAAGATTGGGAACGATTTATCTTTACTTTCTTTACATACAAATGTTCTTTATTTGGTTATTAGAAAACGTATTTTTTAATTCAGTTTAACTCCTAATGATATTTTAAGCAAATCGATACAGTTATTGAAGCGTATAAATTTTCTTATTGCAAAATATTTTTTAAGACTTATGATAGTATTTAAAATAATATGAATGGAAATATTTAAATATATAATATTAATCTTACAACTATATTATAACCTTAAAATTAAAACAAATATATCACTCGTATTTTTACGAAATTCCCTATTTTCTTGAAGACTATTTTACTGCTACGAGTCTGATGTAAGGAACTTAAATTTTATGTAAGTTCATATTGGATAAGATATATTTTTGCGTGTGTGTTATTGTAACTTTCTGAATTATTAGAAACGGTAAGTAATAATATTATAATGAACATAATACTTATCTATGCGACTCTGTTAGAACTGTATTAGAGTTATAAAAGTTATTAAAATGCAAAAGGTGGATATGTTCATAATTAAATTATGAACATATCCACCACAAGTAAATATTTATTGTTGTGTTGTGGTTGTGCGAGTGTGTTTGTACGTATGTGTCTATGTTGTTTGCATGTATGTATCTGGATTAACACATTTTACAAGAGCACAATATAACTGTTACGGATACTATACTTTTCCTATATCTATATAAATAAAAATAAATGAACTGTATATATAAATGAACTGTAATACTACTAAGTATGAAATATAATACTACTTAATGCTGCCAGTCTATTACCATATAAAATATATTCCTGTTTTAGGGATAAGAAAACTACAAACGCATGATATTTTAATATCACTGAGCCATATTTAAGCTAAACTGCATGTCAAACTGTTGCTCTATTTCCAGTTTAACAAACAAACATTCACATTTATAATATTAGTAGTATTCTACTTCAGTTTCATAAACTCTACTCATAGAGTATTCCATACAATATGTTATTTTTATTTATTTATTTATTTAACACTTTATTGTGCAAAAAAAAAACAAAATATACATAAAGGTTACAAAAATAAGATTAGAAAGCACAAAGGGCGGCCTTATCACTATGCAGTGATCTCTGCCAGGCAACCACGGGGAGAAAGGCAAAGAAGCGCAAAAAGTTGTCGGACAAAAAAAAAACATATTTTTAGAATAGGGTAGAAATAATAAGAGAACACAATGAAATATATACACATTTTATACAGTACATGATATAAATACGTAAAAATGAACAAAAATAAAAAAAAAAATATATATATATATATAAATAATAATATTACTAATATTACCTAAATAAATATATGAAATACAAATATATCATAAGATACACATACATACATACACATATGCATACTACATAGTAGTAACTATATAAATATTAAATATATATATAAATATATAAATAAAATATAAATGTCTAAATAGAAGTATACTACATAAACTAATCCGAATTATAGGCAGTTAAGAGGAAATGATTACGGACATGATGTTTAAAAGAGGATAAGGAAGGAGCAAGTCTGATTTTTAAAGGTAGGGAGTTCCATAACTTGACTACTTTTTATTCCTACGTTTACAGTTTCAATTGCATAATGCACCACAATAATAAGCCATATGCTTAAATATTTCTGCGGTGGAACTGTTAGGCTTGTGAACCATATCCAAAGCTAAGATATAATTTTTTTTTTTTTTTTAATTACCTATATGTTCAACTCCTTGCTGACCTTCATCAGTGAACACGCTTTAAAATTATGACTATACGACTGCAGACAAAGTTATACTCGAATAACGATTAATATAAAAATATTAAAGGATACGATTATAATTAAACAGTTTAATGATAAGTAACTTACAGAATAAAATACTCTATAATCTCTCTAATAAAATACTCTTACTACATAATAAAATTATACTTACTAACATTATAAAGCTTAAGAGTCTGTTTGTTTGCATAAACGCGCTAAACTCAAAAACCACCGGTCCAATTTGAAAAATGATTACACTGTTATATATTATATATACAGTGGTGGACGTTTAATTAGAAACAGGTAACACGATGAAGTAGTCATCAAGTTTATTGAACATTTGTGTATTAACGTATTAGAGATTAAGCATTATTTCATATGTAATAGAACACCCGTTTATCTAGTTTTATAAGAAATTGCTTAATTTTAATCAAACGTTAGCTTAAATTAATAAAATCAAACAACTTTAGGTGAAGTCTGATTTCCGAGTATTTTCAGTCTGGACAACAAATTAGAAACAGCATGTTTCGAGTGTTCTAAAGTCAAAACCTATTAAAATGCCGTCAATATTTTCTTCTTCTATAAATATTTGCACCGTTTTTTAAACATTCTATCAAAAAGTTTCTGAAAATTAAGTAACTTTGCGGCAAAAATGGGTAAAAGTAAGATTTGTGACCTATCAACAAGAAAAATAATTTTAAGCTTACATTTTGACAAAAACTGGAGTTACAGGAAAATTGCAAATCATTTAGAGTGTTCGATAAAAAGATATTCAATGCTATAGTTTATTTCAAAGAGCATGGTACTTCTGATTAAGTGCCTAGAAAAGCTTGACCATGAAAATCTACTGCTCGCGAGGATAGGCAAATTATTCTTTTCGCAAAGATAGATCCATTTAAAGGCCCTAATTCTATTAGGAAATATGTTTTTGCAAACGTGTGAAAATCTCATACAATCTAAGCCACGACGTTGTACAGCCATTGTTGTCTATAAAGATTATAACAGTCTAAAAACAACCCCATACGTGCCCATACTATAATGTTTCCTCCACCATGCTGAACTGTTTATTTATTATCTAAGGCCTGGTTAACTGAACGACGCGCGTATCCTTTGCCATCAGAATTGATTAAATTAATTTTAGTTTCATCCCAAAATAAAACTTTTTCACTGGCGGACTGTCCACTAGCAATATTTCTTAGTAAATGAAAATCGTTGTTTCCTGTACTGCCTAGTAAGAAGCTGTACTTTCCTGGCGTCTCTCCCAAAAAAAATTTGCCTCGACTTACTGCCTGCGAACCGATCTCATCGACACATTGTGAGGTTCGTCTTCGGAAAAAACTAATTTTATATTAGAATTTGAACTTTTAAATGGATCCATCTTTGCCAAAAGAATCATTTGCCTATCCTCGCGTGCAGCGGTTTTTCATGGTCGAGCTTTTCTTGGCACTTGATTGGAAGTACCATGCTCTTTTAAATAAACTACTTATAGCATTGAATATATTTTTATCGAACACCCTAAATGATTTGCACATTTCCTGTAACTCTAGTTTTTGTCAAAATGTAAACTTAAAATTATTTTTCTTGTTGATGGGTCACAAATCTTACTTTTACCCATTTTACTGCAAAATTAATTAATTTTCAGAAATTTTTAGATAGAATGTTTAAAAACGGTGCAAATATTTGTAGAAGAAAAAAATATTGGCGGCATTTCAACAGGTTTTGACTTTGGAACACTGGAATCATGCTGTTTCTAATTTGTTGTCCAGACTTAAAATACTCGGAAATCAGACTTCACTTAAAGTGGTTTAATTTTATTAATTTAAGCTAACGTTTGATTAAAATTAAGCAATTTCTTATAAAGCTAGATAAACGGGTGTTCTATTACATATGAAATAATGCTTATTCTCTAATACGTTATTATACACAAATGTCAAATGTCAAATGAATTTGATGACTACTTCATTGTGTTACGTGTTTCTAATTAAACGTCCACCACTGTATATATAGTATATATATTAGATAGTTCATTTATTGAGGAAGGTTATAATAATATATCATCACACTAAGCCTAACAGGAGCGCAGTAATGCGGTAAAAACCGCGCGGCATAGCTAGTTAATTATATAAATTACGAGTATCTCTACGTTTAAAAACTTTTTATTTTGTAGCCATAACAGTTATAACAGTCATCCATAAAAATGATTTGTATAGAATTTAGATAAAACACGAGAACTGTAAATTACATTTTTAGTCTAGACAGTCTAGACGAATTAATACTTTTATCGTCTGAAAATTAAAAAATGCCCGGACTTTTTTGTCTATACTAATGTTAAATGAGTGTTTGTTTAGTTGAGCGCGCTTTCTTGAGAACTACTTGAATTAAAAAATATTTTTTCTGGTAGTTCAATAATCGAGTAACGCTTTTCCTAACTAATGTTATAAAGAAGTGTCATGGTTGTAGCCACATTGTTTCGCTCCTATTGTTCCTAGCGATAGCTATAGATGATATTATATAAACTACATAATGATAAAATTTGACACCTGGGAAAGGATAGGTTGATCATAGAAAGCCCACGGGAATGGGACCTATGCGGGTTTTTTTAACTACTGACGATTACAAATACATCTAATAAGTCAAAATCCGTCCAGCAGTTTAGGCTCTACGGTGTGCCAAATAAAATACATAGATAGATAACATAGAAACAGTCGAAAAACATAGGCTTCTTTCACAGTTGGGTGAAAAATAATATCTCTTCCATCCAGTGCAGTACCAACCTAACCGTACATAGGTTTGAATTCGTTGTGTATTGGATTTACATTTTGCAATGTTGGCGTTAGTCCAGTATGATGAGTTATAGCCAGTTCTTTTTTTACAACCTTTTTGGATATTGAGAATGTTATGCTTATTAGAATATGCTTGTTTTAGAATGTATTCAATTCTATGTATCGTATAGTGAAAAAAAAGGATATTGATTACACTTTTTTTTCATTAAGTACCTACATTTCTTTTTAAATTAATGAAAAGAAGAAAACAAAAAATGTATTTCTCGTAGATTTTGGACTTAGGAGTGAATAAGTAGTATTATATAGCTAATTAAGGATTTATGACTAATATATTACATAACAGCACCGTAACTACTCGTGCTCGTAGAATATATTTGAACTATAGATAAATATTGCGAATATTACAACTCAATTTAATTCAAATTATTATATCGCTATTGACTAAGTACTCTTAAGCGTTTCTTGTACCCTATAAGACCTATTTACTTTCACGAATAAAAAAAAACGCTCTACATTACGTAGACCCCTAAGGTATAACCTTACCATTCTTAAGCGGTATTCATAGCACAAATAATCACGATGCAAGATCAACTTTTTCCTCATATACTATGGAGTTTGAGGGTCCAATTATAGCATTCAAAGTGACCCCGTCTTCAAAGTGTTGGTTCAAAGGAATCCACCCTCGTGATTTTAATATACTCCCTGTAGATATCTAAATACATTCTTATATTCTTTTGGGGTCGAACTTCGAAAATGCACCATTAAATTTAATAAACTTAAAGTAAAAAGGTGGTTTGTTTTTTTTGGGGCAAATAATAATTATCAGTCCCTTGTGACAAATGATGGGGTGTAATTATAAAGTTTATTTTAATAAATACTGCCTTCATGTTGCATATTATGGTCATTAATATTATGTTAAATACAAAAGTGATAAACATTACATCATAATATTGTCAACACATTTTAATACATAAATTAATGATAAATTTAAAAGAAAAATCTATATTTTAGCGTAACAGGCATTTTTGTATAAGAATTTAAAGTATTGCAGTACAGTGCATAAGATGTTGAAGGTTTAGCTTTCAACTGCGTTTGACTAATGTTTTAATATTTGAGAAACGAACTTATTATTATTTCTCTGCGTTATAAGATATTCTTTTCTTCTCTACATTACATAATAAATCACGGGAAGCATGATGATTTGATGAAGAAGATATTAAATGTGTTATATACAAGAAATCAGTGTTTTAAGTAAATGTTTCCCTGAAAGTTCATTTTCTTTCGTCCAAAAATATCAATTAATAGAACATAATTATTATTGACAAGTGAGATTTCCCCTCCTTTGATCCTGGCTAACCAAATATATATCTTCATTGACCCAAAAATATATTTGATTGATCCCGAATCATCCCGAAAAAGACCTTTTTCTTACTTACAAGTTTCTCTCTACGCATTGAAAGTTTTAAAAGGAAGGATTTAGAATCAATAAGAAGAAATTGTTTTCCACTACTGTTTGTTTACTTTTGCTTGTTATATAAGCTGTTTAAAACTTGTACAAAAATAATTAAAAAAGAGCGTAAGTGAAAAGCACACGTGTCAGAAGTGAAATTTTTTTTCAAAATTCAAAGATACCAAAATCGTCGCCTTATTCCATGACTTGACGGTATTGCCATGACGCAACCTTGAAATATTACTCTCAACCCGCCAAAAGAAGTTACACTTCAAAAAGAAACAAACATAAATAAATGTTTTAAATTACGTAGTTGTACAGACATTCACAAAGCAAAACACAATACAAGGAATACTATAAAAATCGTATTAAACATTTTCAAAAACACTATAGAGTTATTCCAAGAAGCAAAACAAAAATAATACCCAGATTGTGGCCGGTCAAGCCCTTAATACCAAACTGTTGAATTTACCGTTAACGTAACAAATACTAGGTTCTGTTTGTCGGTTTGCGTACAGGGTTACCGGTTAGATCCGGATTGAACAGCCGCGAAAGATTTGGAGGCATTTTTGTGGATGTTAAAGTATTGGCAATGGTCTTGGATGCATGTTATCTAAATAACAGTTTTCAAGTATTTCTTGTTTGTTTATTTAGATGATGTTGGTGTAAACTTCGTATAGGAACTAATTTCATTTCATAAAATTAATTTAAGTTGGCATAAAAAGATGAAGATTTACATGCGTAAAGAGAGAATCAATTTGTGAAATTTCCAGCCACAAAACAAGACAAAAGAAATATTTTTCAAATAACTTTAGGTACTCCAAACTTCTTAAGATTTTGATTCAAATCCGAAAATTTAACTTTACTAGTTGTGTCGTGCGGTTTTATCCGCTTATATCAAATATTTCTATAGCTCATGTGTTATTATGTTATATAACCTAAATAAATATAAAGTTTCATCCAACTCCGTCCAGGACTTTTCGTGAAAAAGTGAAAAACGTACATACAATAGGTATATCTATTCTCATAAACTTTCGTATTTATAATATTAGTAACCATCACAACCCTATTTTCAAGCCTTTCTGTTACCAGACATTTCAGTCTTAGCCAAACATACATACATACATGTTCATAAACTTTCGCATTTATAATATTAGTAAAATTCACTACCCTAGTAGTTTTGGTAAAAGCAAGGCTTGAAACCTTGTTTTTACCAAAACTTTTAGTATTTACAGCAATT
Source organism: Colias philodice (assembly GCF_061535455.1). Taxonomy (NCBI): domain Eukaryota; kingdom Metazoa; phylum Arthropoda; class Insecta; order Lepidoptera; family Pieridae; genus Colias; species Colias philodice. The sequence continues at coordinate 10,700,581 of NC_143093.1, read as the reverse complement.
AACATTTTAAAGTTTTCGATAACCCTAGGTGTATCCATGTTCAACCAAATACAATGGATCAATATTGCTTTGTTTGTGAGGAACGGCAAAATTTTCAAAGGCCTTTGAGGCAATGCGATGACGCCTATTCATTGAACAAGTTTTTGCATACGATTATGCGTAATTGATTTTACTGCGAAGGCTTAGAGATGTCTTTTCGTGAGTTGGTGTGAATGAATTTTCTGATAGATAACGATTGAATATTGATATATGATAATCGTATTGTAATATTATAGTTTGTAGTGATAATGTAAATGTACATACATATTTAAATCTAAAATTCACCATTTCAATTGTCTCTAAATAGTTAAACTAATGTTAAAATATTTTCTTTTTGTTTATGTTTATTTCTGATACTTATTTTGAGGCTACTTATGAATATATTTGTTTTTGATTTAGTTTAACGAAAAACATCAGTGATCATGCTTGATGCGGAAGTTATTATGAACTACTCATATAATTAAATCTGTCATTCAGCCTAGACATTTTACCTTCTTAATCGTTTTCTTTATTTGCTGAAAACAATTACTTCATTAAAACACAAATCTAATATTTATAAAGGCGAAAGTTTGTATGGATGTATGGATGTATGGATGTATGAATGTTTGTTACTCTTTCACGTAAAAACTACTGAACCGATTACGATGAAATTTAGCACACATATAGAGGGTAACTTGGATTAACACATAGGATAGTTTTTATCCCGGAAATCCCACGGGAACGGGAACTATGCGGGTTTTCCTTTGCAAACGCGGGCGAAGCCGCGGGCGGAAATCTAGTTCTATATATTATATCTGCGTTAGTTTATAAATTCAACCACAAATCGAAATACGTATTAAAACCGAGTGGTGTTTAGCCTCCTTTATATTCATTCATTCGTACAGTGATCCAGAATCCCGGCCACTTTATAGACATTTCAGTGCAAATCCTCTAAGAATACGAGTGTAAGAGATTGAATCATTTGAATAATGCGATATCACGTAGAGGGCTACTGTTTTAAGTGTTTTAAACAAATTAAATGTGATTTTAATAGTTTAGTGAAATAGAGATAAAATTTAAATTGAAATGTAAGTGTGGCAAGCATGCATTCTATTAAAGCTTGCATAAATGACTTGCTGTGCCCCGCGGTTTTACTGGTCTTTGTGTGATGATAATATTATATTAGGTATGTATATTGTATAACCTATATAAGCCTTCCTCGATAAATAGACTATCTAACAGTGAAATAATTTTACAAATCGGACCCGTGTTTCCTTAGATCAGCGCGCTCAAGCAAAAAATAAGCAGAAGAATGAAATATAAAATATATCTTATTAGACTCTACATAAATGTTTTGTTCAATTGATTGTAGCAAATATAAAAATACCTTCTAAATATTTCTATTTGATGACTTCTATTTCTGACGGGTCACAGGTGGCCGTCAAATTTCATACCCTCGTCATAATATGTGGCATGCGGACATTTGGTATGTTGAATTAATATTATATGTGTTTATACATATGTAGTACATAATATATTATGTTTGTATACCTGGAGATTGAATGGATTGAATGTTTCCTTATTGATTGTGTATGGGAAATTATGATTAGGTTTCTAGATCTTTGTATTACATTCGATTCTAATCAATAATTTAGAATATTCGGCGATCTATTTATTTATTTATTTATTTATGCATTGTAGTACGAAGAAAGATTAACTGAAAATATTGTGCAGGTATTCAGGATGGTGTAAAATGAATAGACCAAATCATGAGTAGATATTTTTAAAGTTTAAACAAGCAAATGTGCTTAAAGCAGGTCATCTCAAATCCTTATAAAGATAAATAATAATATAAAAAAAATATTTTTATTAAAGTGAAACTTTTATTACATCGTCTCAAACTTTTTGGTCTGTGTAGCGCATGTCGCGTGTATCGAGGCTGCCGAGTAGGTATACATACTCGGCAGCCGACCGTCACGCGACATGCGCTACACAAAGCAGTGTTCGGAACCGTTCGAACAGTTTCACTTTTACCGTGGTTTCATAAAACCACACAACATTTTTTTTATATTGTTTCAGTTTCAAAAAATCATTATTTCATTCGTACCAAACAATTGAAAACTAAGACTCGCATACTTAACATAAGAATATGCTTTAACCCATTGACCACCGAGCGGCCCGATCGGGCCGCGACACAATAGATTTTCTATTGTGTCTGTGATTCAGGGACTGAGGGATTAAAAGAGAAGTAGTTTAAAAACAAACAATATGAATTAAACTAGCAAAACTAAAAAATCACACTTTATGTAAATCTGGAATAAAATTTGAATTTGAATTTGAATTCATTATCCCGGCTCCAGTTACACTAAGCCTCGTATTTCTTGGAATGCCGTTTACGCAAATAGTGGCATTTGCAAGGATTCAGACTCCCAAACATTTTACTAACATTTACATAGGTTCCTGGTTATTCCTTGAAACTATAGATAAGACAATGATATTTTGGCCTTTGGTCACGGACATGCATGAACGGCTGGACTGATTTCGATAATTTTTTTTTTCGCTAAGTGTTCGTTATTGCCAGGGGAAGGTCTTATCAAAGAAAAACTCAGAAGGTGTTAGGTTAGGTTAGGTTAGGTTTATTGCTCTTTATTAAACTAGTGGCCCGCCCCGGCTTCGTCCGTGGTGTGTTTACGTTTTTTCTCCATTAGAACAATCATCGTAGTTCGAGGAATTGATAAAGAAATTATTAACGAAATCGGTTTAGCCGTTCTCGAGATTTGCGCTTAGCAACAAATTTAGCGTTTCATTTTTGTATTATAGACATCTCCTTAGTGTAATGCACTTAGTCTATTATATAGTAGAGACATACAGACATGCTAGTTCCAAGTAATTTACGACTAATATACGTACATTGTATGTTAATTACAAGTTAGCGTTTGCTCATTTGTCTTCTGTGGCTAAATAAATTTAGTGCACGTCATGTTGTTGAACTAGGAGGTTGTTAGCTTCTTCTATGTTTATCAGATATTTTTCTATGAAACTCCTGGCATCCTTTTTTACATACGTTCTTTATTAGATTCTGTTCATCGGTACTGTAATAACTACATCAGCTATCTCTTTTTAGCGTTATTTTTATTTAGATAATAAGTTTTAAAGTTTGATTTATATCTAATATATATTATAAAGGCGAAAGTTTGTATGGATGTATGGATGTTTGTTACTCTTTCACGTAAAAACTACTGAACCGATTACAATGAAATTTAGCACACATATAGAGGATAACTTGGATTAACACATAGGATAGTTTTTATCCCGGAAATCCCACGGGAACGGGAACTATGCGGGTTTTCCTTTGCAAACGCAGGCGAAGCCGCGGGCGGAAATCTAGTTAGGATATATTTGAATGGTGGTAAATGATAAAACTGTGCTATGACGATTCAATAAGTGCAACTTCTAGGACAAGTCTAATTGAATAAATAAATGGTTGAGTTTCAGTTTAAACATGTACTTTAACGAATCAATAAAATTGTTAGAAATTTATTAGTATTTTACGATTTCTAATGACAAAAATGTTAAAATAAATGTTTATTTTTACTCGTTTCTCTAATCTTTTTAAACTACTATTTGTATACCCTAAAATCTAAATGAAAGGAAATTTGAAGACCTATTTTACTTTTCATCCATTTCAACTGGTTTAAAACTGCATTACTTCTTTAGCTTTACGTTATATACGCTGTAAATTGGAGTTTTATTTGAAGGAATCTTTCCTTTTAGTATGGAGAATATACTCGGAAAGAAAATTAAGTTGAGTTTAAAATACTAAGTGTTTTTAGCTTTCCACCTGCGACTTCGTTCATGAATTTTACGTTTTACGACATTCATTAGAAATTTAAAGTCCCTATTTAACTTCTTTCAAATTTTTTTACACCAGTGTTTAAATGCCCAATCTATAAGTAAGTATTAATTATTTTCTCTTTCTCTATAATCCATACTTAATATTATAAATGCGAAAGTAACTCTGTCTATCTGTCTGTTACTCAATCACGCCTTAACTACTGAACCAATTTGCATGAAATTTGGTATAGAGATATTTTGATACGCGAGACATAGGAGGAACTATGCGGGTTTTTCTTTGACAGCGCGGGCGATGCCGCGGGTGAAAAGCTAGTATTGTATAAAATTAAGTTAGTTACCATTTACCATACTCTTCCGAAACAGCTGTACCGATTTTCATGAAATTTTGTGTGCATATTTGGTAGGTCTGAGAATCCAACAACATTTATATGTATCCCCCTAACTAATAAGAGAAAGGCAGGACAACGTTTTCCGGGATAGCAAGCTATAAAAAACAGGAACATCATTAACCATACATCAAAATACATTCCCATGCCAACTTTGTGCAAAATTAATACGAATGTTTACACAAAATACACTTTATTTATAAAACTCTATAACTAAACTTTATAAAACTCTTATTACATGAGACTTAAACAAAGAAAAGATTCCCATAGTGCTGGCTATCATCTTCAGATGCCTTGTTGATGTTGCTCGTCAGTTCACACGATGTGTAATTCTCGGGTTCCATTGGATCTGTAATATTATATAGTGTTTAATAATAGCTTTCTTTTGTGGGAAAGATCTAAATGTTTTGGGTATAGATTTTGTATGTTTATACAGTGTATGTCCACCTGTCATCTTTATATCTGGAGAGGTGTCCTGCCCATTTCCACTTTTGTTTTAAACTGAAATTATACCATACCACTAAATGGCAGGGCCCAATCGGCAAAAGGAAAGTGGGAAGGCAGAAGAAGAGGTGGGTGGACGACATAGAGAAAATAGCAGGAAAAAACTGGATGCGTATGGCCCAAGATGGGGATCTTTGGTACAAGATGGAGGAGGCTTTTACCCATAAGGGGCCACCTAACAAGGAATAGATAAATAAAAATAAAAATAAAAATATATACTTATTATAAAAGGAAAAAAAAATAACTGAAATGTAATATGTATAATTATGTATTTATTAATAATTGTAAGGTGGAAATAAATAAAGCTTATTATTATTATACAGTGTGGAAATTTTCGATGGGCCCTTGAAATGTTGCATAGCAAATTTTGCTGAAAGGAAACATTCCTTTACTTTTAAAAGGAAATATAAGTGCATTCAAAGATATTCGAGAATTCACCTCCTAAATCGGGAATCGAGCTAGCTAAACATTTAAAAACATAAATTGTTCAAAACTTGACATTGGCAGAATCCGTCCTCACTGGGATCGGGAGTTGCCACTTAAGAAAAAGAAGAAGAAAAGAAGAATTCAGTTCTGTCCTTAAAATTATTGTTTTCATGTCCATCAGTTGTAAAGTTACCAAGCTATATACTATTTAAATGAAGATAAAAACATACCTTTGCTCTTTTCAGACTTCATAATGTCCTTTCCATTTCGCCAGTCAAACCTGACCCTCCAGTTTGGTTGTAACAGTATTGGAATCACCAACTTCGTAAGGGTCTTGGTGGTGGTTGAAGGTGTCGTGGTTTCCTGGTAGTGGAGACGGGTCAGTTTTATGAGATACCGGGTTGATAGAGTGGAGACTGTAGTTCTGGGTGATTTGGTTCTACCTAGAAAGAAGTAGAAATTATTATATGATGATGATTAAGTCTGTCTGTTTGGACTTAGCAGTGATTTAGAAGAAATTTGGAATGAAAAATGTTTAAAATGAATAGGCGGGTCCACACAGAGCGAGCAATCTCGGGTACAATTTATGCGCGAACCAGCTCATGCAGTGTGGACGTATTTCAGCCTAGGAAAACAACATGTACTGTCATTTAAATTCAAATAAACGATTTTTCTTTCTCTCATTTTCCTCGGCTTGCTCATAAAGACGCAACTAATGTGCAACGGTTTTTTAAACAACGCGATTTATATAAACACTAGAAATAGAGGATACAATTCCTACTTGCGGGAAAACAGTGGGATACACATAATTACAAAACATTTTGACGTGATAACGTCTTATAATTCGATAAAGCCGGCTGCACGCACGAAAAAACATGACTCATGCGGCGTTACCTCGCTCTGTTTCATCTGAGGCGTTCCATGTAAGGCTTGAAGTGCGAGCGAGAGCGTGGATCAAGCGACAAAGAAGCACAATCGGACGTCGTCACGTTCAACTATCGTCAGTAAATCGACTTTACAGACAACCAATTATTTTTGTCTATGTTATATCAGCTGGTAGGTCACTTGATGGTAAGCAATCACGGACCTTGTAAATTTATTATGAGCAAATGTATTTCTACCTTTCAAGGGGTAAGGAATAAGGAAGGATTGATGACGGTGATAAAGGAAAGGTCTGGGAAGGGTGAGGAAGCGTATTTGTATACTAGTTACCGCAGAATCAAAATACTATTATTTAAAGTACTGTATTTACCGGCCTTCCTTTAAGAGCGATTCTGCACTATATACTGAAATAAAATGCATGGCTTAATTAAATATGTCAAGGGCATGAACTGAAGTATTTGTAAATAACTTCGATTCGACTTATAATATCATTGATGAACAGTGGCTTGCGTTGACACTCGTATACAAATGTTTCGTCGAATATCGTTGAGCCACTAGGCGAATAACGAAGACAAATGTGTAGATACACCATAAAAATATACGGTAAGGTCCGAAGCAATATTTTCCTAAGAGATGAATTTTAATTAGAATGTATTTATTCAGTCCGAGTGTAATCTGATGTATGTGTCGTGGTCATATCGTAGATTTGCTCATTTCATGAAATGGCCAATTTAGTTTGGCCAGATCGTTAAATCGTCAACGTTTCACGGTTTGGTCATCCACATTTGGCCAGATCATCGATCTGGCCAAACATGGATGGCCATTTCACGAAATGCGACCATTTTTGTTTCTTTTTAAAAAGCGATTCGCTTCTGGCACTCGCCGCCCGCTGCCGCGGCACGCTCGCTCGGCTCGTGCGTTGTTTATTAACCTAACCTAACCTAACCTATATTTTATACGATCTGGCCAAATGTCGATGACCAAATCGTGAAACGTTGACGATTTAACGATCTGATCAAACTATGTTGGCCATTTCATGAAATGAGCAAATCTACGATATGGCCACGACATATGCTTTGATTACGGATGTTTAATAATAGTTGGAATACCTTTGGATATGTTTTTATACCTTAATTAATTTTCTGTGTTGGGTAAGAATAAGAGTAATAAGGTACTTTGTATACATTACATATGAGGTTGATTAAATATTGAAAGAAGAAAGAAAGAAATTTAAATGACATCTGTAGGTCTCCCGGTTCCTAATAGGGAAGCGCACAACCATCTTAGACCACATCTTAGCTTTCCATCAGGCGAGATTGTGGTCAAGCGTTTCCCTACATATCTACAAAAAAAGGTTTTGATATAAAATAATCTGTCTCTACATTTGAAATCCTTAAGTCACAATAATTAGTATTAAACTAATCAGCCGGTGCATAGGTACATTAAATTGATAAGTCTACCTTATATTATAAGTACATATTTTATGTTTTAAATGTATGTATTCATTATACTTTTTAACTAAATATTACTATAGATTCGGCACGTGTAAAATCTCTAATAATAATAGAGCCTTGTGAACCGATATATTATAATATAAATGTTGATATTTATTCGTTATTTGTAATAAGTATTCGGTATGATAGAAAAAATATACGAACAAATACATATAGAAGAAAATTATGAAGAGAAACAAACAACAAAGTATATGAAGGGAAAATTTATGAGAATATTTACTTAAACCTTTATTTTCTTTGTATTAATTATATATATTTAGAAACTAGCGGTCCGCCCCGGCTTCGCCCGTGGTACATATTTACGTTTTCTCTACATAAGAACCATCCTCGTACTTCAAGGAATATAATAAAAAAAGAATTATCGAAATCGGTTAAGCCGTTCTCGAGTTATGCGCTTACCAACACATTTTGCGATTCATTTTTATATATAAGAAAGAATTAAAGTCATTTAACGGATTTTAAACGTTTACTTTAACCCGACCCGTATCTCCCCGTGACCATGCTCGCTGTAAAGTGTACGAAACATCTAATTTGAAAATATAATGAATAAATCACGTTTAAAATCCGTTAAAAACACATAAAAAACGAAATCTATGGTTAAGACTCACCAGTTCGTCCCAATCTTCTTATTTTCACAGGTCGTTTTATAGCCTTTACTATATTGTTCCAAGCGTTGTTTACTGAAGTCTGTAAAATACATATCCTTTTAATCCATACTAATATTATAAATGCGAAAGTAACTCTGTCTGTCTGTCTGTTACTCAATCACGCCCAAACTACTGAACCAATTTGCATGAAATTTGGTATGGAGATATTTTGATACCTGAGAAAGGACATAGGCTACCATTTATTGCGAACTATGTACCACGGGCGAAGCCGGGGCGGACCTCTAGTTTCTAATATATCACTTAATTATGATTATAATATAACGTATTCTAGGAAGGCTTTTCAATCCACACATTCATGAATTACTCGCAAAATAACTATATTTCGTAAATAAGTATTTAAATCAATCGATATTTTAATAAATCGTTCTTTGATATTAATTTTTTATTATACCTGAATCTGTAAGACAATTTGTTGTACAATATTTGAGATATCAAAATATTAATTTATCTATAGAATCAATCGCAACGTCGACTAGAAGCGTCATACGTCTGAGAAAATAAGTAAAAGTAGCGGAAATAAATCGTGTAGATTTTGAAATCGCTTGTTATCCTTGACATGTCAGTCCTCAAGAGTGGAGGGGTGAGGTGACGGAGTAGGGGAGGGTGGCAAATGACCTTTTTTAGATTTTTGCTCATAATTCTAAAACGATTTTCAAAACTACACGAATTATATCTGCTTATGGTCAATTTTCGGCTTAATTTTCTCGGGCTACTAGAAAATCGTCAACAAGAAAAGTATCACTTGTCGATAATATTAATCTGTTTATCTATACTAATATTATAAAGAGTTTCTATGTATGTATGGTTTTCACACATGAACTACTGGACCGATTTTGATGAAATTTGGCACAGATAATCTTTAGACCCTGAGAAAGAACATAGGCTACCTTTTATTGCGAAAAATGTACCACGGGCGAAGCCGGGGCGGACCGCTAGTTACGTTATAAGTTTATAACACCCTTATCATTTACACAATTATTATTACATACCCCAACATCAGACGGTATATTAGATATATACTCATGCATGTCACTGTTCACTGTATTTAGTATCACTAATAATATTATGAACGTCACAACTCGTAGGAAGTTCATTTCTAACTCATTTCAATCGACAGTCGACTTAACAATAACGTTTCTTAAATTAAATATTTATACTTAGCTTGTTACATTTAGTGATTCATTGAATGATGATGTGAGTTATTAGGAAAATCTTTTGCAGGTGGCATTTATTTTGGTTAAGATTTATTAGTAGACTAGCGGTCCGCCCCGGCTTCGCCCGTGGTACCTACATGTTTAAACTATCCTATCTCTCAAGTTGGATCGAACTGCACATGGTGTGCGAATTTATTATAATCGGTTAAGTGGTTTAGGAGTCCATTGAGGACAAACATTGTGACACGAGATTTATATATATTAAAATTTATAGAGTCTATAGAGACGTAGAGTTTTTGTCTATTTCTTTAAACCATTTTACGAGTTCTATATAATAAATAAATAGTTGAATATAAGTGAATTTTTGATAACTGGGAATATCTGGTCGACATTTTTGCACATACAAGAAATAAACGAGATCATTATAAATATAATAAGCCCTTTTTTAGTTATATGCTCATAATGTGTTTTGTTATGCTAGGTATAAAAAACTACAACAAATATTTACATTTTCGGTATTACATAGTATTTATTTCAAATCTATATTTTTTTTAATAACATAATCCTTCCGACTGCATAGAACGGAATAAAATGATAATAAAAATATATTTGTGAAAAATACGGCGACATAAATAGAATGTTAACAGAGCAATAAAACTATATCTTTATGTGTTTTGTTATATTTATTTGCTTTGAAATAAATAAAAACGCTTGCATTTACACAGGCTTGGCTTATCTTAGTTTGTGCTATTTCTATTGTGTGTTGGATTGTATTAAAATATGTAAGGGCAGTTTCATCATTCATTGATAGCTTTATTTCACGCTTAAAATATTGTCATAAATTCTTACATTTCTTTAACACTGACATACAAGCTTAACAGATCAGAGGTTAGTTCAGAAACCAGCTTCACATATTATAAGAATTTAAACTTATTAATAGGTACAATTACATACCTACTATGTACTTATGTTTATAAAATGCTTGTATTACGTACACGTTAATGCTCATCTGAAACAGCTTGAACAATTTTCATGCAATTTTTGTCAAGTTTTATATTGTTATTATATTACTGTGAGCTGTAGGTAGTAGTAGTAGGTAGGTCAGCATTTTTATAAAAACTATCGTGCTCCCTCTATAAGATTATTTACTATAGATCGTTTATTACTCGCCTTAAAAAAGAACTTTCGAGTTTCGATTGTTGGCTATTACTTTACCGAAATAAAATTACTTTCCAATATCCATACAATTATAAATACGTTACTTCAAGTTAAACAAACATACAGTCATATTCCTAATGACACAGAATATCACAAAGTACGGTACACAATGACTGCTTCAAGCACTTAATGCTCAACATTATAGCGACATGATAAATATCTTTAGCTGTATTCACGACATTGTTGTGCACAGAGTAATGCGGATTCAGAGAATTGTAGATAAGATAAATGTTGAGATGTTATTGTTAAGATGGTACTGAAGGAAAAGAAAAAGTACTACACTACACACGGTGTTTTCACTCATTGACAAAACCTAGGACAAGAACTATCGTCTCCTGTCTGTTTATTTTTTACTAGCCGTATCCCGCGGTTTCACCCGCATTGCTCCGCTCCTGTTAGTCTTATCGTGATGCTATATAGCCTATAGCCTTCCCGGATAAATGGGCTATCTAACACCGTAATATGTTTTCAAATCGGACCAGTAGTTGCTGAGATTAGCGCGTTCAAACAAACAAACTCTTCAGCTTTATAACATTAGTATAATTATATTAGTTACCTAATAGAAAAAAAATCATTGCAAATTTATAACAGATATATATTTGTATTTATAATGTTTGTTTCAAATTAATCAAAACCCATGGGTTTGACACAGATGTACTGAAGTTAACATATTAAATAATTAATATTTTAACTTAATGAAACAAAGTTTAACGATTATTTTGCATGAACTGTTACAAGCAATAAAATGAATTATGTTAAACAGATTAGATGTACATATTTGACATATATTTCAATAATATTATTATCTCTTTTTTATGCAAAAAAATAATAAAATTGATTGCTCTACATCCAAGCTAATCTTTATAAATCGCTACGAAAATGCCACTTTGACTAATGGCTTCTATATGTTCATGTGCCTTAACGGGGATTAAATAATTCCGATATTGTGTCACAATAAAAACACATTTGATGAATTAATAAACAGTTTTTTTTTCATCCAAATATACCTTCAAGCTTTCCACCTACGACTGCGCGCGTGTATCAAAACCCGCATAGTTCCCGTTTCCGTGAGATTTCCGGGATGAAATCTAATCTATGTTCTTTTTCAGATATCAAACTATCTTACTTTTAAATTTCATTTCAATCGGTTCAGAAAGAAGTGAGAGAGACAGTTACTTTCGCGTTTATGTTAGCTAGAACTCTTCATTGTCATCTTAATTTTGTTCTTATTGCTATTTTATTAAAGACTAGCGGTCCGCCCCGGCTTCGCCCGTGGTACATGTTTACGTTTTCTCTACATAAGAACCATCCTCGTACTTCAAGGAATATAATAAAAAAGAGAATTATCGAAATCGGTTCAGCCGTTTTCGAGTTATGCGCTTACCAACACATTTTGCGATTCATTTTTATATATAAGAAGATTAATAAGTCACCATGCTGGCAGAATGCACTGGTAGACGTCACAATATGTCGACAAACTTTTTGGTTCGTGTTACTTGATCAGCCTTCTGTGTTCTGCCCGACCAAGATTTTTTTTGTTTTAGCTCATAAAATATAAATCTTAAATATATTCAAATTCCATTAAAATTAGGTTAAAAAATATGACCGTGCTACTTTCACAAAGGCTTACAAAGGTCACGGATGACTGACGAAAAGGATTGACTTTCTGGTACATTACATTGGTGAAAAACCGCCGGCTTTCCCTTCCACGAATAAAAGCTTTTCCGTTCAAGAGTCTCCTTCAAAAGTGAGAGTCACCTCCCTACTAGTTAGGGCCGACTTGGTGTTAGGGTGGGGGTACACTGATATATTTATAGATTCAATTGAACAAGAATTTTTAATAGTAATGATAAATCAGTTATTTATTTAAAGTTTATCTTGGAATAATATAATTATATACTTAATGCATGCAATTTAACAAATAATTTGGGATACTTATCATGAATTTATTCAAACTCAAACTCAAACTCAAACATTTATTTATTCAATTAGACTTCTTCTAAAAGCACTTTTGAAACGTCATTAGGTACATATTTTTAACATTTACCACCGATTCGGTTTTTTGCTTTTTAAGTCGGTTATTTCTTTCGGTTTATTGCTGTATTAAACATAATATATCTACATCAATTATTGAAAAAGATGCATTTTTTATACTAATAGAAAACTTATTTAAACGAATTAATCAATTTTGGGACTGGAACCTCCCTTCATGCCAATCCAGGGCGGACGCTTGACCAACTCAGCCACCTGAGACCCCCGAGAGCGATCGAATTTATTTTATTCTTGCAGTTTTATGTGTCTAAGGTAGATAGTTTCCAACAAATTACCCAGTGTGCAACACACCCGTGACTCGGCAACATAACTTCGGCAACGACTTCTGAACTCAACCGCGTCACTAGTAAGTGCTTGATTTCAAACTCAACGTGTGCGACTTTGCCTTTTAAACATTTGCATCGGTTTTGAGTATGTTATTTTTTGAGAGAAATTGAGAGGGAATGTTCTTAATAATTATAAAAGTTTCTAAAATGAGATAGAATGAAGGAAAATACAATTAAAAAAGAAAATTAAATAAAAATCAGTGCAGATGGCGCCACGACCTTTATGGCATCGTCATTTTTTCACACTGGATTTAATACTGCTTTAAGACGTCATGGTTAGCACTCTGTTAAGCTTATGATAGTGACTCTATTCTCATAATTATAAAACAAGTTTCAAACTATTAAAAGTAAGTTTTTTCAATTAATTATTATCCATCAGACTCCATATTATACCACTTTTGTAGTGTTTTTAATTATTGTTTGTGTCTCATTAACTTAAACCATTTTTACAACTGAAATGAATTTCATATTAAATTAATTACAAATGAAGCTACACTAATTATCCTTTATTCATATAAATGTATGTGTGAATGTGATAATGTAAGAGTGAGACAGAAATACATTTCACACCATCATACATAATAACAAAAAGCAATACTGAAATGAATTCGGAGAAACTAGTTTTACATTACCTAGCACCACGTTGAATTATTATCTTAATCCATTTTCCAATTCGTTACTTTACAAAGAAAACTGTAAAATGTAAAGAATTTTTATGTTTTTCACAGAAATCAAGCTTACGTAAGTTTAGCCCGCCTTCTGTGCGCCCACATTTTGCACGTGTTTTTATTCTAAGGCTTCAGGAAAATTAAAAATATAGTAAGATTTAATTTTATTGTTGTATTTACCACATGAGTAGAAAGACGGAACAGAGACTAAGCTTCAAACAACCGCGCGAATCGATTGCACTACTACAAGTACGCGGGGCATGTGTGTGTGACCGCAGGCCGCTTGTCGCGTACGCAGCGATTCTGGAAAAAACCGGTTTGCGCTTGCACAGGCTGAGGACAGTCTCAGGGTTGATACGACGCACGTTGTTTGTTTTATTAGTTGCAACTTGCAAGTTTGAATATTTTAATATAAAACGTAATATTTTATTGTTAAAAATGGTTGTTTATTGTACTGTGTGTATGAATAATAGTAGAAAAACTAAAAATATATCATACTTCAACTATCCCAGGGAGTACAATAGGTGAGTAAATATTTTGATTATTACTTTTTCAAGTAAGTACCTACTTGCGTTTATTTCATTAGGTCCTTTTTTAATAAGAAGAGAATTGTACACGGTGTGTTTTTACCTTTCATTATTATTACAAGTTTAACATTTGTAAGTATGTATGTAATTGTGTGTAATTATAAAACTATTTAACAAATGTTTCGTTTAATTTGTCTTAACCTATTGTGACAACCCTACCAAAATAGGTAACAATTTTGCACGTTCTTAAGAAGCTTAGTCTCTGTTCCGTCTTTCTACTCATGTGGTATTTACTGTCCTGTCTTCGTGTGAACTGTCTATATTTATAGAGATTACGTACATGATTATTGATTAATAAACATTTCATACAAAAGCTACAAACTTATGTCTGCATCTTGTCAATTATTATGATTTCTATAATTATCATATTTTGTGTCTTCATGATAAAATTCACGTCTGCTGTGTGTGCAATGTGGGTACGCGAGTGTGTATGTGTGCGTGTGTGTGTCAATGTGTATAAGAAACAGAGAGAGAGAAAAAAGAGAGAATAGAATGCTTATGTCACAATATGTGTAACTACCAAGGTAACTACTTATGTCTAAATGCAGCTTGCGAAAGAACCGTTATTGAGATATTATATTCTTATTATTTGAAAATATATACAAGAAAATTGCAAGACGCAAATTCCCCGTGTTTCTGCAAACTGTGACCTAAAAGGTTGTTTAAAGTTTGAAAGTTAGACGTTCAGCTTTAATTGGTTTCACTTGCAAGTTAATTGATTTTCTAGTTAGCGCTTAATAAGAAACTTTCAGACTTTAACGCGTAACCACGTCTTTAGTTTGGTTGTGAAATTAATTAAGTATATTTTGTTGTAGTTCATTGTGAATATTATATAAATTGTAATTATGGTTGAAATGTAATATTATAAGGTAAATACCTTATTATATATATACCTTTCCCGTTCCCGTGGGATTTCCGGAATAAAACCTATCCTATGTGTTAATTCAAAGTTACCCTGTCTGTAAAAAAACAAAAATGTGTGCGTGTACTAGAGTACACACGTAAGAAGTGAAACTTCTTTATGACCTTATTTTTCAAAAAATAATTTACTATCTACACTAATATTATAAAGAGGAAAACTTTGTTTGTTTGTTTTTTTGATTGATTGTAATGAATAGGCTCATAAACTACTGGACCGATTTTAAAAATTCTTTCACCATTCGAAAGCTACATTATCCACGAGTAATATAGGCTATATATTATCACGCTAAGACCACAGATTAGAGAATAGTTACTTCGTAACTAAGACCAACAGGAGCATAGCCACGCGGGTGAAACCGCGCGGCACAGCTTGTATACAATATTACAGAAATACGTTAGTCTAACACGCTCGTCGCTTCGCTCCTCGCTACCTATTTAAATACAGTCAAAACCGTTTATGGCGACATCGTTTATAACAAAATACCGGTTAAATTGACCAAAATGAAAGGTCCTTGCTGAATGTTATATGACCGCCTTATCGAAAACATTGGTTTTTACGGCATTGTTTACTACGACATACCGCATTAAGCGACCACATTTGGTTAATATTTTTGGAGAATTATATCTGTAGAACGACCGGCTCAGCTGTATTGTAAACAATTTGAATAGGTAACTGTATCCACATCTGGCACAGTATAATAGTCAATGGCTATTATCGTAAAAGTAATCAAAGTTTAGGGTCTTTTGTAATTCTTAGAAACAAAGCACATGCATATTTTGATTGGACATAAAGAGTTTGAGGTTTATTCTTATAAATATTGAATTCACAAAATCATATATGAACACCAATCAAGCAAACACGTGTTAACGTGAGTCATAGATTTATTAATGTTTTAAAAAATTCAATCAAAAACTGAGGTTAACTTTAAATACAATTTTAGAAAAATAAATACCACAATTAAATTATAAATTATATATTATATTATAATTATATAAATAATTTATAAATATATATATAATATATAAATAATATAATTATATATATTATATTATATAAATTATTAAATTAAATAGATACCATAATTCCACCCACGTGTTAGTGTATTGAAAAATACAATCAAAAAGTGAGGTTAATCATAAATAACTTAGAAAAATAAATACCATTATTACACCTAAGTATTAGAAAAATAGATGTAATTACTTATTTAATTTTTATAAATTCACTGGAATTAGAATTAAAACAAACCCTTTGATTTTGCTGATCACTTTAATATAACATGTATATAGTCACGAGTACGGCGTAACGCAAAAATGTCACGCGCGCGGCGTAACGTAACGCAAAAATGTCTCACAAAATTTTTGTCCACCCCCGATAAAGAAGTTTCACTTCAAAAATGGTTGTCTGTAAAGTCGGTTTACTGCAAGAAGCTTATGTTTACTGACGATAGTTCTTGACGATATTACTTGACGGTAGTACTTGACGATAGTAGTGACAACGTCTTTAGGCCGATTGTGCTTCTTTGTCGCTCGTTCCGCGCTCTCGCTTGCACTTCAAGCCTTACATGGAACGCCTCAGAGCGAGGTAACGCCGCATGAGTCATGTTTTGACGTGACATCGTCTTATAATTCGATAGAGCCAGCTGCACGCACGAAAAAACATGACTCATGCGGCGTTACCTCGCTCTGAGGCGTTCCATGTACGGCTTGAAGTGCAAGAGAGAGCGCCGAACGAGCGACAAAGAAGCACAATCGGACGTTGGCACGTTCAACTATCGCCAGTAAACCGACTTTACAGACAACCAATTTTTTTTTCGTGCGTGCAGCCGGCTCCATCGAATTATAAGACGTTGTCACGTCAAAAAATGTCTGGCAGGACACAGAAGGCTGATCACCTACTTGTCCCTAAAGAAAATCGATCAGTGAAACAGATGTATAATGCATCTGCCCCTTACCCCACTTGGGAACACGGGACTTCACAACATTATTATAACTCATTTTCAATAAAAACAAACATATTACCAACGTTAAATAGTTAAAATTTTTGAAACTCCGTTGTTTTTGTGTACGTTATAAATAGCCTCCACTTTAATAATCTATGCTGTCAAAACTTATTTCACTCTATTTAAAATGCATCTTTGCAATCAGAAGCCGAGGGGAAGTGTTCACTGTTTCAATAAGTTCCACAATTAGTTAACAGACAGACAGATACACTGGAATCCACTCGGTTCTGTGAATATTTTATATAGCCCTTGGTCGGCAGTGTGGAGATATGTATCGATTGATTATTTTTAGTGTTAGTTTTGTTGGTAAGTTTGTGTGGAATCTAGGAGCTTTTGATATGGTTATACTATGGAAAAAATCTGTTTTATTCCTATTAATTAATTTATGAAATATTGTATCAATCTGTGTGTTAAAGTTTGTGGGAATCTAGGAGCTTTTCAGAATATGCGATGGGAAAAAAGTTTCAGTTCTAGTCCTATTAATTGAATAATTAATATTGTATCAATCTATATGTTTAAGTTTGTGTGTTTTAAATCTAGGAGTTTTTCAGGTAACCACCTGAAAAACTCCTTGATTTAAAACAATGCGACGAGAAAAAGTTCCAGGTTCAGTGCTATTAATTAGAGAAGATTGTATAAATCACTACTATGTTCTTTATTTTTCTAAAAGAAATGATGACAGTGTTGTTTAGAAAAAATAATTACTAAAAATAACGCCACAGGCGTTTCTTTGTAAACAAGCAAACAACAAATATAGCTAAACCGTAAACTATTAATCACAAAAGTAACGTTTTCCTCATTCTTCTATTCCCTATATCCATCTCTGTTTATTGCCTGTGTGAGAGAGGGACAGAAAACAGTGTCACTGACATCGACCATTGATTTATTATTACGATATAAGGTGGTTTGATAAAATGGACTCGATTACTGTTTATGGCATTTTGTTATTTTATATAACACTAGTTATTTTCCCCGGTAACACCCGGGTTGTCTTTTCTGAGACTACACATGAATATCTAATATTATAAAGAGGAAAGGTTTGTATGTAGGTATGTATGGTTT
This sequence comes from Colias philodice, assembly GCF_061535455.1. Taxonomy (NCBI): domain Eukaryota; kingdom Metazoa; phylum Arthropoda; class Insecta; order Lepidoptera; family Pieridae; genus Colias; species Colias philodice. The sequence goes on along the minus strand of NC_143093.1, from coordinate 10,682,340 downwards.
TCACGCATAAACTACTGGACCGATTTTGATGAAATTTGGCACAGATAATCTTTAGACCCTGAGAAAGAACATAGGCTACTTTTTATAGTGAAATATGTACCACGGGCGAAGCCGGGGCGGAACGCTAGTCCTTTATATACTAGGTTGATCCAAAAGTAATGATAATTGGGTATTTCCTGTGCACATAAAAATATAAAATAAATATTTTTTGTTTGCTCATGTACTCACTAAGTTATCACAAAAAAATCATATCAACAGGCCACGTTTCCAAGTATTTACATTAATTTGAATGTGAACCGTGGGTGCCAGAATGTTTCTCGACGAAAATAAGAAACAACGATTCGACATTTAGAGGGTGAATTTCCAAATTTTTTATGAGATCAGGATAATTTTTTGTCACGATTTGTGATCATGGACGTTACCCGGGTTCACCATGTTTATGCTGAAACCAAGAAACAATTAATGGCCTGGATGCGAGCTTCCAAAGTGATGATGAAGAAATTCAAAGTGAAAATTAGTGGGGTAGATTAAAGCGGTAGTTTTTTGGGACGCTGAAGGAATAATTATGGTGGGATATTTTAAGAAGGTAGCCACTATATTGGGCTCTTACTACACAGACCAAATTAAAAGATTGCGGTAGGTTAGTAAGGAAAAGAGACATGGCAAAATGCGGGCTTGAATGCTGTTTCACCCAGACAACGCACCAGATCACAAAGCGTCAGTTGCAATGGCTGCCATTCAAAAATCGGCATTCCGAATGCTTGAACACCCACCCTGTTTGTTAGATCTAGCTCCTAGTTATTTCTATCTCTCTCCTCGGCACAAGAAACACCTTCGAGGCAAGAAATTTTAAGACGACAGCGAAGTGATGGCCGCAGTAGAGGGGTTTATGTGGATGAAGTCAAAGTTTTTTTTTTTTAAGTTTAAGAAAAAAATATCGATGAATATTATCTAGTTAGAAGACTATCTAGAGGAATACATAATAATTCTAACTGTAATGACCTTGTTTAATATTGATTATCTTTACTTTTGGATCAACCCATGTATAGTAAGTAATATCTACACTTTACACTTCTAAAAATTCTCTCACTTGTAAGAAAATTTTTCAATTAATTCTTCTCCATAGATACGGCTCTCTGAATCAGAAGTAAATGTTAAAAATGTTTTGACAATTCAAAAGTAGAAGAAGAAGTAGAAGAGTAGTTCTACTTCTAAATGTTTGAGTTTGAGTATATTAAGTGATGAATTAACTGAAAAGTACTAAGCCGAATTTGATATCTTTATTAGCAGTGTGAAAGCGCTGGGTTATGTGTTAGCTGCTAAATCTGAGCAAATTATAATATGTTTTAAGCAATAATATAAACAACGATGGATAATGTATAAATTGCTTTTTCAATCACTTCCAAACATTTTATATTTGAAATATTGATATATCTTTCTCAAAATTGTTTAAGGTCAGCCTTTTAAACCTTGTCATATTAATTTACTCTGAGAATCGAACCCAGAAACTCTAGGTTCATTATATATACCACTGCACCGAAGACTATTACCAAGGTGATACTAGGACATAGTCAAGTGAAGCAATGACGTGTGACATTACGTTGAGATAGACTGTGGAATACACTTGCTTGACACTAATGTATGGCCGCTAAAATGGCGTCGTAAAGAAATTTTTATATTGCATTTTAGTACGGTCAAATGTTTATAAAAGTACGTAAAATGTACAAGTGTTGGTAAAAAACAATAGAATTTAGAAATTCAACGCCGCAATGCAATTTTCGCATATTATTAGGTACCTTTATTGCATAAGATATTTTTATAAATATAGAGCCTATATGGCACATCAATTTTAACAAACAGGCAGACGATATTATTAATTACTCCATATACCAGGAGGGTTACCATAAAAGCAGTATTATTTCCAGTATGAAAGTGGCGGCGCTAGACGTAGAATATACCTCCGTCATTTTTTTTCTCTAGAATTAATTCTGCGTTAAAACATCATGGTATCTACCAGGTAGGTATATACCACCCACGCACAGACTCCAGTTAGTATACTGACGTCCATTGTCCCCTAGGTTCTATGCTCACGCGTGTACGTGTTAGTTTGTTTATTAATCCTTCAGGCAAGAACTGCTGAACCGATTTTCATGAAATTTGGCATACATATAGAGGCGAAATGGGAGCTATGCGGGTTTTCCTTTGGGCGCAGCTGCGGACGAAAAGCCTTGTTGTGTATAATTATAATATGTAATTTCTTATCGCTAGTTTCATAGCCACAGCTACATTTCAGCATGATTACGCATTAGCATGTCGAGCACATGTCGGGTGCAGGCAAACACGTTCGACACCGTAATCTTGCGTCTGATGGACTTGGGCCTGTGATAGGTAATGTATTATTATATCTATATGGTACTAGCTTTCCGTCTTCTTGATCGGAATTACTATACAAATCTGATAGACAACAATTTTCTTCACCAATTTTAACTTTACCTGTATGTTTGTATGCAACGGACCTCCCGATTTTGGCATACATTAAACGGACAGATTTAATTCAAACTTTGGATACTTATCAAGGATCGGTGACAAAATAATAAAAAAATACAATAATTTCACAAGTTTAAGCGTAGCTTTTAGTCGTTTTCCTTCATTGAAAACGAAGAATACTGCAAAAATGCCTCTTGAAATGTAATTAATTTATTATGTTTCAAGCATAATTTTAACGGCCCCATTATTAAATATCTATATTTCTTTTATCCAATTATCAACTCCTAAAGGACTGCAATAGAGAATGAAACCGCAAAGCACAGTTAGTATTAGTAAAAACAAATAAAAACATAATGGCTTCTATCGAAATCCCATTATCCATACAGATAACAGAATTTCTGTCCTAAACACACAAACAAACAACAAGTTCAGTCAAAAGATACTAGATATGTGTTTATTCGATTTTCGATTTGAACAATGTGTTTTTAGTGTATTTGGTGGCTTCTATTTAATAATACTGAAGCTGTATGGGATAAGAATATTTGGCAAGGATAATAATAAATATAAATAAATAAAATCTTTATTTTGCCAAAAACATTAACTTTACAAAAATATGTACGCTGACTCTTAAACTAGAGGAACTCTGTGTCTTAAGAGCCAGCGTTCCTCTTTATAAATAGGATATTTCACTACTACGGTAACAATGGGAAGAATAAATTCTTATGAATAAAGAGTACTCATGGTAAACGTTATTTTATATTGAATATCAAATACATTTGTAAAAACAAGTAACAGTTTATTTATACACAATTATCTAACCTACCGAATATTAAGAAGAAAATCATAAAAATAGGAGCAGCCGTTTCGAATATGTTAGAAAAAAAATTAATGTGTCGTTTCTATGGTTCAAGTTTAAATATACAAAAATATATATATGTAATATTAGTATACAATCTCAGAAATACTTTTATTCGACTAGTCTTTAAGATGGTATAGAAAAGCTACAAATGCCAAAGCTTACTTTGCAAATAGAAATACTCTATTGGATTAAGAAATCAGGTCAGTAAGTTTCCAGATAATCCACTACAGATAATAATTTAGTTATAATATTGGTAAAGATGATAAATAAAGATCAAGAAATATAACGCTTTTACAGAGCTTTTATAGAATCGATATTTATGAAACAAAATTGCTTTAGTTCAAACATTTAGATTTTAGGTATATTTTATGGAGGGCTGGCGCTAAAATAATTTTTTACTTTTAATTTATTGAAAGCAATACAGATTTGTTGAATGAATTGAAACAGTAAAATCATCACTATATTGTATCATATAACTATTGCATAGCTTCTATCGCGGGCCTTGAGCGCGGGGACGGAATCCAGAAATTGCGTAACGAAAAACCTCACGCTCCCCACTCCGACGGACACGGAGGTGTGGCTTGAAGGCATAGCATGCAATAGCTTTACCGCGGCAGTCCCCGAGTGCCACACGTCTTTTTTTTTAAAGTCCGCACATGTAGATTGCATATTGTATAACACAGAAACATTTTCAATTTCCCGTCCAGCGGGAAAAACGAAAAAATACAAAAAAAAAGTCGCATAATCGGATGAAGTTTTAACAGGGGGTCCTAAACAAACGTGTGCTCATTCGATTCGCTAACAATACTTTATCCGGGTTTGTTTGTTTAATTTGAAGGATTATTTGCCCGGGAAAGATTAATTCGACGTCTAAACAAGGACGGATTATTGTATGGAGTTTCTTTTTGGTACGCGTGCTAGGTTAGAGTTTATGGGATTGGATGTGTTGATCTCGGGAAATACTGACTTTGATGGTTGACTCATAATTAATTATTTTGAAAATTAAGGCAGTTTAACAGTTCGTTACAATTATTCTAAGATTCATGAAAATAATATCGCTCTACAATAATTGTTCCGACATTTTTATTCTTATATATAAAAATGAATCGCGAAATGTGTTGGTAAGCGCATAACTCGAGAACGGCTGAACCGATTTCGATAATTCTTTTTTTATTATATTCCTTGGAGTACGAGGATGGTTCTTATCTAGAGAAAACGTTAACATGTACCACGGGCGAAGCCGGGGCGGACCGCTAGTTATTAATAAAGGAACTTATTTAAGCAGATGCCAAAATTGCCGATTGCCTATGACCGAAAAACATTATACATTATTATTATTTTAATCACATTACTGGAATTACTACACACAAAGTACATAATATTTTCCTATAAAATATCTATTTTATTACTTAATTTACCAAGTTGTCTACACAGAATTTCAATCATAATAATCCCAACCGTAATCAAGTACACAATAAAATTTACAACCGTACGAAATAAAATAAAATGGTCGTGAAAGCATTATCGTGTAATAAATGTTATTGAAACATAATATCTTAGTTCGAGAAATTTCGAGAAGCTTCTAGAAAATTCGAGAAACGTGAGTTAATCTTTTAAAGTTGGATTTTACATTAGATTTAATGTTATTTTGAGATTTACAATGTTGGTACGTTATTAGAGTTATCCAGTAATCGTATACTAGCTGTGCTCCGCGGTTTTACCCGCAGTGCTCCGATCCTGTTGGTCTTGGCGTGATGATATAAGTATTATAGCCTATAAGCCTTCCTTGATAAATGGGCTATCTAACACCGAAACAATTTTACAGATCGGACCAGTAGTTCCCGAGATTAGCGCGTTCAAACAAACAAACAAACAAACTCTTCAGCTTTATAATATTAAGTATAGATTTACAATGTTGGTACGTTATTAGAGTTATCCAGTTATCGTATATAGGTAATATAGGAACCTTTGAAATGTATTACTGAGATTGATTTGATGATATGAACGTGTTTTATAATGGTATTAAAACTAGTATTTTCAACCGACTTCAAAAAAAAGGAATAGGTTCTCGATTCGAATATATTGCTTTTTTGGGTTTATTACCTCATAACTTTCACCTGGATGAACCAATTTTTATAATTCCACCTATTTTTAAAGCTTGAATAAGGACTTGTGACTGACACGATTTTCTATATGATAATTTACTATAAAACAATTACAGATTTCACATAACGTGATTCATAAAAAAACGAATAGAATATCCAATTTATGGCTTAGCAATTTTCGAAAAGAGATAAATGCCGGCTCAAGTCGTAAAAAGACTATAAAGAAAATTAAATTCGATCTGCGTGCCTTTTTAATGTGAACCTTTGGACGGTGATAACATGGCGAAGTTAATTATTTGTGTTTTATGTAAGTTCTTATTTTCTTGTTTGGTTTTCAATTACTTAATTAGAAAATGTATATAAATATTGGCACTCAGATACAGATATTTTGAGTTATGAGTTATGACCTTATAATAAAGTTGCAAGTTACGGATTATCATATCATACGTAAAGAAAACACAAAATATAAATTCGTGTATACCAATTTGTGTTAACAATTTAACATAAATTTATAAATAATTTATAATAAAAATCCTTAAAACTATGTGCCCTTTTTTATATTGGGGAAATTATCCAAAGATACCCACGGCCCCCGGGGAAGGAGCCGTGGGTTATGTCGGATTCTTACCGACTATAACCCCACTGTGTTCCATTGAGCCGCTTTAATGATGGGGCCGCGGGTATTGGTTGGAATTCTTCCGCGACCAAAAATCAAATTGCAAAGTATTTTGCAATAAATTTAAAAATACAATTGCAATACAATACAATGTTGACCTTACAATTCCAGCTCTAGCAATAGTATACAAAGCATCTCCAACTCCAGAAATACAAGTATATGAAATACATAAGAATGCAGATAGAAATTTCGCCGTGGATGATCAATATTTTGATCCAGATGGTCTTAGAGAAGACGATACAATAGACACACATACAGGAAATAATAATCTAGCAGTCAAATTATTGTATCTATTAAATGCGTTGACTCACAATACACATTCGAAGGTACATGAAGAACATGATGATGGACATTCGAGAGAACATGAACATGATAACCATGGTATTAGTGATCATGGAGATTTGACGAGGAGTTTAGCAGTTGTGATTGTACCGATGAATTCAAAGTAAGTGGAATTAGGTTGACTTCTGTAGATTCTATGATAAAGAACAAAAGAAAATGTTTTGCAAATCATACATATACACGATGAACAAACAGTTTTCTCATAAAAATAAGAAAAAGACAAGAAAATCCATTTGTATACCTTACAACGATAGAGCACGATTGATCAGATAGATAAAAAAATTAATCAACAAAGGTTCTTGGCACTTAAATATTGTTATAATAAAAGATCAGTAGAATACGGTTTCAACATATCCCTCTAATAAGAGTTGATTCATAATTAGTAATATTAATGTATGAAATGAAAAGTCAATTCTTTCTATTCGCCTAATTTAATTATCACGTTCTCAAGACAAATTCCATAAAACATACGCTATCACATTTTTAATCTGCATAAAGATAGTAATAAGTATTCAAAGAAAGAGGCAAAGGAAACACGGCACTTTATCATTTCAAGCAAGAAACGTATTATTAACATAATGTAACCTTTAATTAAAAGTACTTTCCTCATGCAGACCGCACACCGCACTGGGGAAGCTACTGCGCTCACCGCTACGAAGTCAATATGAGGGTATTTGTGTTTTTTTATTATTAACTGTTTCTATTTTCGTGTTGGTAGCGCTTTAGTCTATCGCAATAACAGTCATCGTAGTCAGTAGTAACTATACACGAAAGAATGCAGTTTGAAGGGGGTTGTGGATTTTGCAATCGAATGATTTTAGATTGAGCAATAATATCATAATTGTGTAATAGTCGTGTTACATGTATGTACCTATGTCTATTACTAATATTATAAAGAGGAAAGGTTTATAATTATGTATGTATGTATGTATAGTTTTCACGCATAAACTACTGGACCGATTTTGATGAAATTTGGCACAGACAATCTTTAGACCCTGAGAAAGAACATAGGCTACCTTTTATTGCGAAATATGTACCACGGGCGAAGCCGGGGCGGACCGCTAGTGTAGTTATAAAATTGAAGTAGTCATAAAATACAAACTGAACAAATAGAAAGAGTTGTAGGTAAATGAAGATGTAAAGGCTTATTTTTTTTATAAGAATATTATCGCAATACAAAGAATATTTCAATACATAATTTTCACCCATCAAAAGCACTATATTATAATATTTCAAATAATTATATTGTATTTTTCAGTGGAAGACAGAACAGCTCCGCCAAGGATAAGACGACCTTATGATGATTACTAGTTGAAGAAACTATTGCTTTTTGATTTAAATTCAGTGTTGTGGCATAAATAAATAATAATAGAAAATATACAATAATATGGAAAACATTATATTTTATTTTTGATTACTGTACCTATTTTATTTAAAAATAAATAAACCCTTAAAAAACATGATAAAAACGCTACGAATTACCTACGCGTAATCAACGCTCAATCGCTTTCGGGGAACTGTTGCATATTAATTCATGCAAGGGGAAATATTTATCATATTTCTATCAATTTCGCTATATTTTTCTGCTAGTAATTCAAGTACGATTTTCAGATATATTAATACTAGCGGTCCGCCCCCGCTTCGCCCGTGGTACCTACATGTTTAAACTATCCTATCTCTCAAGTTGGATCGAACTACACATGGTGTGCGAATTTTATTATAATCGGTTAAGTGGTTTAGGAGTCCATTGAGGACAAACGTTGTGACACGAGATTTATATAATATACTAGCGGTCCGCCCCGGCTTCGCCCGTGGTACATATTTACGTTTTCTCTACATAAAAACCATCCTCGTACTTCAAGGAATATAATAAAAAAAGAATTATCGAAATCGGTTCAGCCGTTCTCGAGTTATGCGCTTACCAACACATTTTGCGATTCATTTTTATATATAAGACTAGCGGTCCGCCCCGGCTTCGCCCGTGGTACATATGAAAAATAGATGTTGGCCGATTCTCAGACTTACCCGATATGCACAGAAAATTTCATGAGAATCGGTCCACCCGTTTCGGAGGAGTATGCAGACTAACATTGTGACACGAGAATTTTATATATAAGATTAAGATTTACTCTATTACTCTAAACAAAGAAGTCAGTCCAAACCAAAAACAAAAGAAAAATCAAAATCTCCTTCCAATCCGCAAAGCCAGGCCTGCCAAACTTGATCCATACGTAGCCGTAAAGACGCAATATATCCCGTGAAAATTCAATATGAAAGCAATGGCCAATGCGAATCCCGCCAACAAATAGACGAGACGGGATCACGCTGCCGCTTATTCAATTAGTCCGGTACGGGTTATGTGGTCCGCACGGGGCTTTTGGGTTATCCCTACTAGTTTTAAGTATGTTTTAAAATCACGTTCATCTTTCGTATACAGATTTTTGTGACCTTTTTGTAAAATGATAATTAATGTTCTGTACTAACATAGTAATTAAGAAATTACTAACAAGTGGACCTATGATGTTCTGTTAATAAATGAATTTGAATTTACTTAGTAATGTTGTAAAGCCAATCCTTACCTATATGTAATGCAATATGCATAATACAATATTATTACCGTTTATAATCGTTCACTTCTGTTTCTCTTAGATACTAAAATCAATTGAAGTTTCATGAATTAACAAAATTAAACAGCACGAAGAAGTATAATATTTTTTGTACTTAAATCAAATATTACCTTTCATCGCGAGATATAAAAACGTACCGTCAATCATACATTAAACAAAGCCTTTTCAACGACAGGGCCAATTACAATAATTAAGTTATATGTCATATTATATGCTCCTAAGTATTTTTCATCTAAATACATTAATCGGTATTATAATCAGCTTTACATTAGAACCCAATGAGCTGCAACCGCCCCCGCTCTATATGTGCAATTGACTGTTATTATGGGCAATTTCATGGGCCTATGTTCATTTGTGCCTCATTAATTCGTCATAAATAGCCTGCTGGGGTGCAAGATTAATAGCTGGTAGAGCAAAATTAATATAAAATATTAAATTAAAAATAGATAGTCTCTCAAAATCAATAGTCGCTGAGAATTGAAGCAAAAGATATGGAATCAATTACTTTAATATTTAAAGATTACATTTGAATATAAGTTTTTTTGGTCACGCCTAATCTCATTTAACAAATTTCTGTGTTTATTTCTTGGTTGCGTATCACTGTTTATGTGTAAAATAATACAAATGTAAAATATACTCGAATACATTTTTTCATCTCCATTAACAATATATTTTACACTCTAGAAATCAAAGCAATCAAAAACCATATAAAATCTATAAAAATTTAAACTACAGGCATCAATAACTGGTACCAAAGAGAAGAAATCTGCCTAGTATTGTTAGTTTATTTGCACAGAGTTTCGGGTAGATCGGAACGGACGCCATTGTTTAGAAACACATGTTAATACTTCTAACAATGCCATTCACCTTGTTAAAGAAACTTTAAAATTAAACGGGGTACTGTACATACAAAATACATTACGTATACAAACAAGAGAAAATAGATAAGACAAATTTACATTTTGTGGAATTTGATTAATCAATATACTAATATTATATTGCTGAAGAGTTTGTTTGCTTGCTTGGTCGCGCTAATTAAAGAACCACGGATCCGATTTGAAAAATTATTTCACTGTTAGGTAATCCATTTATCAAGCTATATATTATTATCATCATGCCAAGACCAATTTGGAGCACAGAAACGCGTGTAAAACTTCGGAACATAGCTAGGTCACTATATTTTTCAGACCCTAATAAATTACCCATTTTTCTATTATACCTTCTATAAATAAGCTCATTGAAACATACAACTAACAACTATCAATTAAGATGAATGTAACGCAGCTCTATTCATATTTTCTTTCCTTGTGCCATTTTCTTTTAATACTTCTTAATATCATTATTAATCCTTTGGTAATAAGTTTCTGGAAGTTTCCTGGAGCAACTAATATTTGTAATATACTACATGATGTCAGGATAAAACATTTTAATGGGCATTTCTAATAAGATTGAGACTATTACTCTTTTCTTAATAAGTTACCTGAAAGAAAAGTCCCAGATAGATATAATTCTTTAATCGTTAATTGCTTTGTATTCTCCTGCTCCTATTGTTACAAGATGACAATATAGGTCAATTATCTCACTAGTTAAAAATCTTACTCATTTAAGACTGAAAAATTAATGAAGGTCTATTAGGATAAAGTTGATACACAAATTTCGCCATAACCATCTGCAGTTTTCTAGCCTTTACAGTACATAGCCATAATGGGTAAGTGTCATTTTCGCCTGCACGAGCCAATTTGCTGAGTGTAATGTTTGTGGACAGGACGTGTTCGGGCTAAATCAAGTTTGGATCGGTTCGTTAGGTCAGATTGGTGACGTCTACTTCACATGTGACTTGATTCGAAACGTGTCTTAGCATGCTGACAGGGATACGTGCTACTGCAGTTTTGATGGTCTGTCTGGACTTTCTTTTTTTGATTATTTTGTAAGGTAGGAGCCAGGATCTTTGCGTATTTTGCAATAGCCAGGAGATAGGAATAATGTAAGGCATTGATAGTGTTTTTGTTTTATGATAGAGCCAGATAGCTTAAGAGAATTGTACTAAATTTTGAGGCCTTAATATCAAGTACTCGATACTGTTTTAAATACATGTAGATTTTTTACCTTAAGTTTAAAACTTGTCTTATATCTTCAAACAAAATTTCTTAAAAAAGATATAGACAACAACTGTAGGAGCACATTTAATTATGAAATATGGTTGGACTTAGTAATTTTGTGGTTTATTATAAGAAAAATCTGTCCGGCTGTCGAATCATGAAGAATTTCAATAAGGTTTTAGAATAATTTAAAACATAGAAAAAACTAAATAAACATGAAGGCTTGTGTAATCTGCAATAAATATGAACAAAGGAAAAGCTAATATTTTTTTAAGTGGCATTCCATCTTCGATTGTATTGCTAGAATAATAGATATAGTTCAAATATATTCAAGATTAAATTGGATTCCATTGGAGAATCAATCAGTTCGTCTACAATTTCAGTTCGTTAGTCGGTAATGAAATCGGATCCCGTGACTGCGAGCGGACCTTTTGTGTGGAAAAGTTTCAATGTCTGTTAGCACAATATATAGACCAGATTATGTGGCTTGTTAGCCGATTGGGTTTGTATGTGTATGTGTGGGTGTGTGTGTGAGTGTGTGCGTATTTATGAAGCTATCAAGATGGAAAGATGAATATTTGCTGTTGTATTAAAATATATAGTAACTCAACTGTACCGTAAAATGCAACATTATTTTCAGTTTTTATATTATTTAATAATAAACTAGGTGGCATAAGTAGAGCGCCAATGATTTGTTTGAAAACCGGTAGATTATTTGCTAGTAATACAAAATCATTCAAAGTATTTTTAAAATAATTAAATTCAAAATTTCACTACATGTATTTGAAAATATTTACTAACGAAAGTATTTACGTATCAATTTATTTCAACGAACACTAGTAACCAATAATTCTGTTCATACAATATAATTCTCAGTATATTGTTGTATTTACTCAAATCTCACGGCAACAATCTCAGGCAATCGCTAGGTGGCTGGGTACGGACTAACGAACTGAAAACGTGACGTCATTATATTGTGGTATTTCATGTGAAAATTGAAATAATAAGTAAGGAAAATTTAGGTGAAACTGATTTATTTATTATAATTACTTATTATGTTTATAGTCTATACCAATAACACGTATTATTAATTATTATACAGTGGTCACAGTGATTAGAAAGTAAAAATAAGTTAAGAAATTTAAACTTTATGCTATGTACAACAAATATATGTATTTGCCTTTAATCGTATCTTCATCTGCTACTCGGGCTACGAAAAATAATTTATAGGTACTTGTTAATGCTTTGTGGAGTAGGTAAGAACTTCAAATCAGAAACATGAAAATCTGAAGCTTCTTAATACACACACTCTTCAAACATATTCCATAGTCCCACTGAGTGAGTTCGCAAAGGTATTATTGTATTTTATATTTTAATGTTAATGTAAATCTTAAAAAAAAGACGGGTTGCACTCCGGGAGTGCCGGCAGAAGTGAAAACTTGATTATTAACGTTGAGCATGTTTGATATTACGTCTTACGCTTTTTCGATCAGGTCACGTGTCCAGACGCGAGTTTAAGATTTTATACCCATTACAGAAAAAGTGCTCAACGCCGCTAAAGAAGTTTTCACTTCAAAAATATTTTATAAAGAATTTGAATGCTATAAAACTAAAATATCAAATGCCAAAAATGTATACCTCGACTGCTACCTATATTATATATTTGAAAATTTTATCTAGCAGATTAGTCACAACGGAGAGAGATCTCCCCTGATTGCATGAAACTTTTTTCATCTGTGAAACGTCTATTTGCATAAATACAGGTAACTGGCGAAGTGGCCAACTAACGAACTGAAAACACACAGCGATTAAACTTGTGGCCTTTTTCAATAAAAAAACCTAATTTTTATTTATCTTTTTCTAATCATAACTTCAATTTACCAGTAGGCTATGAATTTATAAATCTATTGTATACTCCCTTTATCACTAAATTTAGAGATAATAAGATTACTTAATTGTAAACTATACTATAAGTAGATCAGATTACAGATATTATCTTTACTGTTAGAATATATTTATAGAAATAGATTATTTGGTTGTTTGTTTGATCAAGCTAAACTCAGCAATGAATATAATGAATTTACGATGTGATTAAATGTTTACTAAATAAATAAAAAACCCGTAATTAGCGATAGGCAAGTCCACGCAGAGCGAGCAGTCTCAAAAGGCATTTTGAGACTGCTCGCTCGCTCCATTTACCTCGGCCGAGGAAAATGGAGAAAAATATTTATAACTTGCAAGTGGTATTTATTACCTATCTTACTTGATTATTACTAACATTACCTAAGAGTTAAAGATAAATTGGATTCGAAACTTATACAACAAAATTCGCAAAGCATTCATGAATATTCAACACTAAAGCGACATTCCTTCAAAATCCTTTCCCCAAATTGCACATCCCTCACAGTTGTAATAACCTAATATATCTCAGTTTCTACGTTATATCTTTCACTTTATTCTTAAAAGCATTATAAGGAGAAAGAATGGGCGATTTATCACCAAATCTCATGGTATATGAAGTTAATGCTGTTTCGACTGCAAAGCCTAAAAGGTTTCGCATTATTTATTTGTAGATGTGTCAATACTGTTTAATGGTGATATTTTGTTGTTATATATGAGAGATTTTAAATATATTATACAGTGTACAAAATAATTATTTTGTATTATGAAATCAGCGGGGTTTCAACGCTGTAGAGTAATTAAGCCCTTACTTAATTTATAATTACTTCTAATTCTGTATTCTTTCAAAATCTGTTTAGCCTTTTATATTATTTCTATAGATTCGATTCGAGTGATGTAATTTTCAATTAGTGGCAATCCAATTCAATCAAAATAATAATACCAAATCAATTATTCTGATACCTAGATTAAAAGTTAAGTTAATAACCTCTTATTAACACGCTCTAGCTTCTTGTTGTATGCAACTGACTCCTTAAGACTCAATTTTGACCCACTTTATACGGACAGATTGAATTCAAACTTTTTACACAATTAAAACTTCTTTAGGCGCATTGAGAGTAAAATTTCAAGGTTGCGTCATGTTAATACCGTCACGACATAGAGTAAGGCGACGATTTTGGTATCTTTGATTCTTGCAAAAGAAATTTCACTTCTGACACGTGTGCTTGGCTATTTTTAATTATATTCATTATTTCGAAGTCGGTTCAATAACCGCAAATAATTTGCATGACACACGTGTTACAATAGGTAACAGTAACTGCGAAGTAAGGAATCAAGTCTCAAGCGATGCACTGCTATAGGAACCCACTCTATTGCGGTAGTTCATTTTGTGGTGCAAGCGATGAGCGGAGCGATTTATTAGCTCAAATATTTTTGTTATTAGGTGGGTACTTACATACAGAGCGGGCAGCCTCGAGATGCAATTGTTGCGCGAAGCTCGGTCAGTGCAGATGTACTTCTGCCCAAGAAGGTACCACATGCGCTTTCCACAACTCCTCAATTTATTACATTCCAACAGCTGTGAAATGATTTCATTTCTATATTCAAATTCATAATAGAAATAGAAATAGAAAAAATATTTATTGAAAAAGTTTTAAAATAATACAGTTTTAAAATAATAATTTAATTGCACGCCTCATAAGCGAAGCGTTGAGGTGGGTACTACTGTCACTTCGCGCAAAACATCTGATTTTTCAAACTTAAAATGTCTTTATGTATCATACATTGCACTTGTAAGATAATACATACACACACATATTAAGAAAAAACACTATTTTTAACGTTCATGATATTTTTGATGTCATTTTTGTTATTTAAACTAGTTAAAAAACCGTTTAAAAAAGTTCTGTCTTGGACGTCCGTGTGTCTGTATGTGCGGATCCTTTTTCTTGTTAACACGATAGCGACCGAAATACTTTACTAATCGAGTCTTTTTTTTTCTCTTACGCTTGAGTATGCTCAGGAATAGAACCCTTTCATTTTTCAGGGTCTGATTCGATGTGGTTTAATTGTTATTAAATAAACAAAAATAATAATTAGTAAATAATTATTAAAAAAAAATTATGAGGCGTGCACTTTTGGATTTTCCAAATTATTTTGAATTATTGCGTGTTATGTAAAATTTCGGGCTGTATCGCAATGCTATATTTGCCACAATAGTCATAAGTAGACTTAGAATTCTTTACATTTGAATAATACTATATAACAATGATAAAATATATTCCTATTAAAGTGAACCTTATCACATCCTTTCTAGAAAAACATCCTTCTCTTTAAAATAGGCATAAAAGCTTGTAACTTACACCGCAGTAGCACAAAGGAGCCAACTAAGCTCGTACCTATATTGCTTACGTCACCACTCATTGTAACGTTCACCAATTAAAATGTAAATGCCGTATCAGGGAAACTACTGTCTAAGAAACTGCATTTGCATGTGGTTTTGATACAAGTAGTATGGGGATTTCGTTTGTTTTTTACAGTTTTGTTTTTTAATAGTATGCAGGTATATTGTTAAGACTTTTCCTTATTATAAATACAGCTAGCTTTCCGCCCGCGGCTTCGCCCGCTTTGTCTAAAACATAATAAATTATATACTAAAACCTTCCTCTTGAATCACTCTATATATTAAAAAAAACCGCATCAAAATCCGTTGCGTAGTTTTAAAGATTTAAGCATACAAAGGGACATAGGGACAGAGAAAGCGACTTTGTTTTATACTATGTAGTGATATAAAATAGGAGCTTGTTTTATTTTAATTCATAATATTAAAACATACTTTTTATCGTACTGAGAATTGCTGTAAATGATAATAGAGTATCTACTTAAGAGTACATTGCAGTAATAAAATTACATTGAATTTTTCATGAAATATATAAAAAAATCGACATAATTTCAATAGTATTTCTGAATATATGAAATAGGCTGATGATGATTACATATAACTATGTATATTAATTCTAAATTGGCACAGTACCCACAAAAAACAAATCCCAAAACAACACAGTCTCAACAAAGCAACAGAAACGAAATTAGCGCGTCCCCAAAAACGATTTTAACAACTTAACGCCGTAACTCTGAATAATGCAGAACAGTTTCTTCCAAATGTCCCATCAGTCTTTGGGAATGGCTCCAATTTCCCTGATACTGCCTTGAAGCACGCATGACCAATGCCGCATGCATTTGAAAATAAACCTTAACTCTATCACATAGAGTACAATTTACACTGTAAGTGCCAATAAAAAAATTACAACAATCCCAAATAACACCCTGTAGGTGTCACGATAGGTGATCAATCTTATACAGAATGAAACCCATTTTAACATTTATTTATGTATGGGTTTCTCTGAAAATGAAAACGATAGGCCATTGTGAGTTGACAATTGTACGGAAGCTATTGGTTGAAATTCGATTTGGAATTTATGAGGATAAATTATGGGTACCGTTAATGTTTTTACTGGGGTCGTGCTCAACAATATTTGGGTTCAAACTTTAACTCAAACTCAAATTGGAATTCTTGATTTATATATTTAGTTAATGGTTTGTAGAGCTAGGGTATACCGTAAAAATTGAATCGTTAGTACTTCTAAATAATAATTATTTATTCCGTCAGTCCTCGGATCACAGACACAATAGAAAATCTATTGTGTCTCGGCCCGATCGGGCCGCTCGGTGGTCAATGGGTTAATTATGAAAAATACAATAGAAGAGACAGAAATTCTTACAAAGTTTATAAAATTATCAAACAAAGACTTATAAGTATAGTAAGTGTAAATAAGTATTATCTCATTTTCCTATTTAAGTACTTGATCTATTAAAAATGTAACAAAAGAGTGATTATTTTAAACATAATTCTTATATTCACAGATATTTTTAAAAGAAACTACTTTGATTTAATTTAATATGAAGTAAAAATTTAAAAATTATCATGATTTGCTCATTCACTGCATATAATATTTAAAAAAAAATGCTTCTCTATGTTCGAAATTAAAACGCATAAACTCATAACATTGAACTATGAGAAAAAACGTTGTAAACTATTCGAAATAACATCTATTCAGTATTCGAAATTCAAACGCGTAAACACATCTTATTGAAATAAAAAAATTATATTATGTTGTCTATGGTAGAGATCATTGCCAAAAGACATTTGTTAAACTATTCGAAACTTAGATTCGAAATAACGTCTACTCAGTATTCGAAATTCGAACGCGTATACACATCATTTTGAAATAAAAAAATGATATTATGTTGTCTATGGTAGAGATCATTGCCAAAAGACATTTGTTAAACTATTCGAAACTTAGATTCGAAATAACGTCTACTCAGTATTCGAAATTCAAACGCGTATACACATCATTTTGAAATAAAAAAATGATGTTGTCTATGGTAGAGGTCATTGCCAAACGGCATTTGTTAAACTATTCTCAATTTAATTGTAAACACATAGTTTAGTGCTGGGTTGATTTGTGTGGGTCACAGTCATGCCCCATTTCACAGTGTACCCTCATTTAAAGTCGGATTTACGCTTATATGTTTCAGAATTATTTAATGGTCTATTTTTGTTGACCCGTTGGTTTAAAACCGCTAATTTTGTTTGTTTTTATTGGTTCTCGCACATAATTACAGTCATTTTATTCACATATTTAAAAAATGATTTTAGATACCAACCAACATTATTAATTTATCTATGTAACACACAATTAATAATTCTTTTTATTCCTAACTGGCCATTTTTCCTTCTCGCAGTAAAATAAAAACTTTTTTAGAACATTTTTTTGAACTACCCGCATAAATCTACCCAATCCGATTTAATTAATATCCCGTCCTAATTAGGGGCAGAACTTCAATTCGAAGGCCACTTGACCTAAATCGATCAAGTCTTATCACCGATCACGATTTCACATCCAATAAGACTCCCAATGTTCACATTCATCTAAGAAATGGGATCAATTTTGTGGACCCGATAGCATTTTTATGTACGCATTTTGACAGAGAGATTGGCGTGATTGTTGGGAATGAAATGGACGGTTTGGACAAAATCTAGTAACTGGAAGCATTGCGTATATTGTGATTTGTACTCTAGGATTACTAGGATACTCTAGGATTAGTAATCTATATGACGTAGAAACAATCTTTACAACAAATTGTAAATTAATAAAATGGACAACGAAAGTGACTATGTGGATTTTCTATATGTATGGTAGGGTGAGCATTACATTTGAGTTGTATTACGAACAACTAAAGTGGTAATCTTTTGGGCAAAAATGAATAAAATGAAATCAATTAAACACACAAAATGACATACATAACTAACACATACTACATAACATTTCATAGAAAGAGAAAAGTAATATCATTAAATAGGTAGGTACTAATTGAATTGTTTATCTATCAGTTCACTATAATAAACTTCTAATAATCATCATACAAAATTATAATAAACTGAGAACGTAAAAAAACTCCATCCCCACCACATTTCTCTGACATATAGGAAACAATAATTAAGGGCGATCATTAACACGACGACAATAAGTCTAAACCTCTAAAACATTCACAGTTCATTTGCGTCAAGCAGACGCAGCTCGCTCACGTTCGAGCAAATCGTTCGGAAGTGAGTTTCGATTTAAGGTACATTACACACGAACGGCTGACGCGCTAACTTGCCAGATAAATCACTGACACGCTACACTGATAGTGGAATAGTAACAGAAACAGAGACGAATTAATTTGCTGGTTTTTTTTTTTGAGCGAAAAATAAGTTCAGTTAGGCTCCTTTTTTTACAATAACTATCAAGGCCTCAAAAAATATGAAAATTAAAATTAACATGAACATGAACATGAACACGAACACGAACACGAACATGAAATGAAAATGGAAATGAAATTACATTTATTATGGACTATGAAAAAAGAGAGATTACAATTGAGTTGTGATATTGAAGAAATATCTACATACTTTTATTCCATTCGAATTAATATTTATTATGCATTAATTTTTTTTTTTTGTTAACATGCTTGTCTATAGATGTTAGTTATATTCTCAAAAACGCCGCGTTCCAAACGCTCGTAGCTCACCGCCTCTTCCTTGCAAGTAAGCTTGGATTTTATAGACCAAGCGGTGAACTAAATCAGTTGGAAAACGCCACGAGTGCATGTGGGAGCATAAATATGTTTGTAGAGCCTACGGCGGCTTGTTCCGGGTTATTTCTATGCAAATGCAATCGCGTTCAAGATTTAAGGCTCTTTCCTTATTACGCGGTTAGACAGCGGTTTAGTTGCAGTTATGAATATTTTATTTGAATTAGTTTTATATTGTTGTTTATAATGGGTTTTAGATATTATAGTTAGTCTGGTTAATTTTGGTCTTCTGTTTCAGATTTTTTGTATAAACATTGCAGTCAAATTAGTTAGCTTAAACCTGTAGCATTAGAAGAAAATCAAGGAGGTGAAAATTGTATGCGCAGTTTTTCCACCCCGGACTTAGCATATTCTAATGATGCTATAAAATAGAAAATAATAATTTTATAATTAATATGATTATTTTCTATTTTACATCCCTTATTGTACACCATATAGGAAACAATTAAAAAAGCTTTATAACACATTTAACAATGTGCAAAGGCCTTATCGCTGATTGCGATCTTTGCCAGGCAACCCTAACGACAAGGACATCAAGTATGATCGGCGGTGATTGCTTTAACAAACAATTTATTGATTTCGAACAAATTCTACAGCAAAATGCGTACAGAAATTAAAAATAAAAATACTTAAGTACCAGTGTTTAAACATAGTGCCTATTCTTAAAAGTATGACGTCACGAACAAACACCACAAAAATAGCATCAGTCATTGTGGTGTAATTTCGCTCAGTTCCTAACAACGCACTTGAAGCAAAGAAACAAACAAAAGCACTATTTCACTTCAACAGTCCGAACTAAGCAGTGATTTATTGTGAAAACAATTAACATTTTACACCAGTGAATTATGTATTAAATACCATCAAACAAAAATCAATCCTAGCTGTTGTTATTAAGGTTCAAAATCAGTTACATGAACTCAAGTGAATTCTTGCTAAATTGTAAAATGGTAAACGAGGGACGTCCGCTGGGGACTCCGTGCTCAGCGTGAAATCAATTCAAAATGTATGACATAAATGTAAATTTTAGAAATACCTCCGCATAATGAGGTGTCGCTATTTTTGTTGTTATTATTGGAAATTATGTTTGATAATGTTTTATACTTAAACAAGGTTTTGTTTAGGGACTCTGACTCCGATTAAAAAGTCAAGTTACGAGCTAGACAGTGTATTTAGGTATTTTTTTAAGCTATTGCATAGCTTCTATCGCGGGCCTTGAGCGCGGGGACCGAATCGAAAAATTCCGTAACGAAAAAACCTCACGGTCCCCACTCCGACGGGCTCGGAGGTGTGGCTTGAAGGTATGCTATGCAATAGCTTTTTTTATTTTATAATTTATCTACTTCAATGGTAAGAAAAAACACCGTGAATAATCCAGCATGTCGTAGCGAATCATTTATTTTTTAGGAAAGTATATCATAACCAAACTAATATTTATGCATACAAGGCATTCAAAGTTATTAATCAGAAGCCGATATCTTTCACACAATCCAAACTCAAACATTTATTTATTCAACTATATTTACTTCTTAGAGATGCACATCGTCATAAAACATTTTTAATATTTACCACCGATCATCAAATTATTTAATTACATTGCTCTATAATATACATGGGCGTAGCCACGGTGGGGCAGGGTGGGGCACTTGCCCCACCCTGGCTCTGACCTGGAAGGTACCTAACCAAATCTAAAAATCGAAATTATCTAGGTACTGACTACAAAACTTAATATCCGTTAAAAAATTCTCACTCTAAACTTGTCAGTCGACACAAAAAAAATTGCGATCTAAACAAAAAGCTTGCGCTTCTATGTTACATGATTTAAACCACTTTTGGTGCCAGAAAAAGTAGTGTAGTACTGTTACCCCATTCAAAGCTGTTTTTTTTAGCCAAATTCGCACTAAATTTCCCATCCAATTTCACTTTTGTTTAAGGATAAGTTACTGACCATTAAAGCACAAAATGCTGACAGATCCAGGTGGAGCTACGCTCGAAATCTTACAGAAAATATTTTGGCCGATGTCTCGGAAACTATCCATTTTAAGGCAAAAAATATTGGGAATTTTTTGTAGGTAGTAAAATTTTACATCTTTTATACTTTGTAAACTTTTTGTAAAACTTTCCGTTTACGATTTATGGCCTATTTAATGAGCCGGTTAATCATCTTTGGCAAGTAACTCTTTAAATATTGGATTAATCAATGAAATGCATAGGCATTAATATACATATTATGCATTATCCATTTATTAAGATTACTTTATTTGAAACTTTTTTTTCTAATGCTTTTTTTAGTTATTTAAAGTTTGGCGATAAATAGTAAATTTCAAGGTACCTATGTATGTTTCGTATATAATATTTCGTACAACTAAATAATATTGAGTAATTATTTCATATTCGGATGCAAGAATAAAATAAAGGAAAATATTTAAAAAAATGTATTAAAAATTTTCTATAAGAAAAATATCAAAAATTTTGCCGTTTCGGAAACGGTGAAAATCCACTTGCATTGGAAATTTCTTCTTCGTTTTTATTACATCCGTAAAAAAACTTTTGGCCTGCCACGTCACCCGCCGAGCGGCGGCATTTCTACATTTTATGTGGAACAACTCAAAAAATATGAGCACTAGAAAAAAATTTCAAACAAAACTTGTAGAGAATAAAGTGACCCAAAAACTATGTACATATATGCATTTTATTCATTAATCCAATATTTGAACGATCAACCGGTTCATCAAATAGGCCATAAACCGTAAATAGTAAGTGTTACAAAAAAATTTACATGATATAAAATATGCGAAATTTTACTTTCTACAAAAAAATCTAAGCAACTTTTGCCCTAAAGTAGATAGTTTTAGAGATATCGGTCAAAAACTATAAGATTACGAGCAAAGCTCCACCTGGATTAGATCTGTCTGCATTTTGTGTTTTTATGGCCAACTAGCTTTCCACCCGCAGCTTCACCCGCGCAGTCAAAGAAAAACCCGCATAGTTCCCGTTCCCGTGGGATTTCCGGGATAAAACCTATCCTATTTCCCGGGATAAAAAGTAGCCTATGTCCTTTCTCGGATATCAAAATATCTCTTTACCAAATTTCATGCAAATTGGTTCAGTAGTTAAAGCGTGATTGAGTAACAGACAGACAGACAGAGTTACTTTCGCATTTATAATATTAGTATGGATATGTGTCCATTAACCTAAAACAAACATGAAATCGGAAGTGCAAGGTTTTGCTTTATTTACTGAGTTATTTAAAATGGTTTATTTTTCTATAAACATAGACCTATATTTTATGGTAAAAAGGAATTATATTATTGTATTAGACAGATAAACCACATATATAATATAGGGATGAAATTTGCAACATAAACGGCTGTAGGTATCTTTTGTTTGTTTTGATTTATATTCATTATTATTTCAGCTTGATACCGCCACGCGTTCTTGAAAAAAAAAAGGTATTTTTAGACAGATAGACGCACAACAAAGTTTGCCTGTCGGTTTGTCTGTCAACACACTTTTTCTCAGGAACGCGTAGAGTTATCAAGCTGAAATTTATATCGAATACTCAAGTCTACGGTCTAATTCTAAAGCTGTAAAAAAATCAAACTTATAAGCCAAGCAATCAAAAGATACAGACATTTTATGCTACAAATTATCGCAAATTTCGACATTCGCAAGGGAATCAAAACCTGCATTGTACTTCCCGTGAAGACAGAGTCTTGAAATTTGGTTAAAAGCAATGTCTTATAGCACAGATAAAGGAAAATTGCTCAAACATACATTTTAGAGTTACAACTTAATAAAAAGTAGGTTTGTCCGGAGCCCTCGGTGCGCGAGTCCGACTCGCACTTGGCCGGTTTTTTTTTTGCCCCACCCTGTGCCCATGGCTAGCTACGCCCATGATAATATACAAACAAAACAGTAAAACATTTTCCAGTTCATTTGCTTTAAACCCAACGCATACAAAAAACAATGAAATCTAGATAACACCCGACACTAATGAAAAACGTAACAATGTCCTACTTGAGTTTTCTACACTTCTATGCACGTGGCCTCTTCACACGGCCGCACTCAGCGGAGAGACACTTGTACCGGGCCACTCGTGTGAAGCCACCTTTATTTAATGAATTGTTCAAATTGAATGCACCTAAGCATTAATGGGGGCACTGTTTGTAGTAATCCTAAGTGTTGAGACTTAATTTATTTAAACCCGTTTAATGGTTCTTTTTGCATACATGTAAATGTGTTTGTTAAATTGAGCTATTATTAAAACTACATGTTTTTTTTTTCTTTTTCATAGAAAGGTTTATATATTACTAGAGGTCCGCCCCGGCTTCGCCCGTGGTACATATTTCGCAATAAAAGGTAGCCTATGTCCTTTCTCGGGTATCAAAATATCTCCATACCAAATTTCATGCAAATTGGTTCAGTAGTTTAGGCATGATTGAGTAACAGACAGACAGACAGAGTTACTTTCGCATTTATAATATTAGTATGGATTGTTTACAATACCAGCTGTAAAGAATCAATTTTTTTAACACAAAGATAAACTTGCTATAAACTTTTTCAAACTCAAACATTTATTTATTCAATTAGACTTCTTCTAGAAGCACTTTTGAATCGTCATTATACATATTTTAAACATTTACCACCGATTCGGAAAGCAGTATCTATAAAGAAGAACCAGCAAGAAACTCCATAGTGACTTGGAACAAATTATTATAAATAGCTTTCCGCCTGCGGCTTCGCCCGCGTTTTAAAAAAAAAACCCGCATAGTTCCCGTTCCCGTGGGATTTCCGGGATAAAACCTAGCCTATGTCACTCAGAAATGATGTAGCTTTCCAACAGTGAAAGAATTTTTCAAATCTGCCAAGTAGTTTCGGAGCCTATTCAATTCATACAAACAAACAAACAAACAAAAAATCAAACCTTTCCTCTTTATAATATTTGTATAGACTAGACGAAAATGGCATTTTCTTTAACTATATAGAAAATTCCAGATCAATATAATATTACCAATAAGTTATACGATAATTGTGATCAATGCTTTGGCCGGTCGCCAGCGCCATAGAAATCTTTTTTCCTATTACCATCTCAGATAATCATAACTTTGCTGATCAATAGCATGAAATTAATTCATTGGAAACGAGATTTGCAATTTGATATTTTTGTATAATATCTCAATACATTTTTTACATATTTTATATTTTTACTAGCGGTCCGCCCGCGGCTTCGCCCGCGCAGTCAAAGAAAAACCCGCATAGTTCCCGTTCCCGTGGGATTTCTGGGATTGCGTCATTTTCTCGGGATAAAAAGTAGCCTATGTCCTTTCTCGGGTATCAAAATATCTCCATACCAAATTTCATGAAAATTGGTTCAGTAGATTAGGCGTGATTGAGTAACAGACAGACAGACAGAGTTACTTTCGCATTTATAATATTATATTATATAGTATATAGTATATAATATATAGTATATAGTATATAGTATGGATATGTCTTTGATGTTATGTTTCACGTACGTATTGTAGCTGCCTCTAATCAAGGCAAATGATTCCAATCTCACATATTATACTGATTTTCATTGACGATTTGAATAAATTGAAAAAAAATTGAAAAATCAATTTCTATTCTTCTTTTCATAAGATTGCGACTTCCCTGTCATGTATAAATCTTAAAACCGGTCATAGTTTCCAAACATTAAAAACAATTGAAACTCGTAATCGTTCTTTATTGTAATAATTTAGAATAAACGAAGCTTCCAAGCTTCAAAGTTCTGGAAAAGTGTACAAAAAATAAGATTTTACATAAAATAATATTCTATCAAGAAAAAATTTTATAAAGCACCCAGGAGTACCATAAAAAACAAGGGGATAAAATGTATATTTCCAGTAACATAATTCGCGGCATATTTTAATAAAGTCTCTACCAAACTTGGGATTTATTTCATAAACACCTCTCTGAAAACCGTAGCACGTTAATATTATTATTACAACACCAAGAAGCTCTTTTATGTATTTTGTCTTTACTAGCCTTTAGAGTAGATATTAAATAAAAATCTTGAAAATTATGAGGACGCTTATCAAATAATAATAAAATGCAATTAATGTCGCTTGCTTTAAGGTGTATTAAAGTGTAACTTAACGAACTCTATATGAGTTTTTAAGTACAAGTGCAGCCTTTTAAAAGCAGTTATTTTGAACGCTCTATTGATATTATACAAGAAGAAATGAAATCTCCTGTCACCATTCATGTAAAAGATTAAACAGCATGAACTTGGCATAATTCATATAAAATATACCCAAAATGCCTGTAAATTTCACATGCCCCAAATATAGTTCCTACTTCCTACCCAATTAGTAGGCTGAAGAAGTTTCTAAATATGTCCGAAGCGCTCAATCGTAAACGTAGGTACAACCCGGTTACAATATCTGTGGACCTGGCGTCGATGACGTCACGTCGCGAACGCAACGAAATTGCTAACCGTACTGACGCGCCGCGGGCGAGCGCGGGGAGGTAAAGGGGAACGGGAAGGGGCTCCGCGTTCCAGCGAGGTCCACATATTATATTGTAAGCGAGTTGTATAAAAGCATCTACAGACGCTCCGATTTGGTTGGTGCCAACCATCCGACCACGACCAAATCGGAAAGTGTAGAGAGC
Organism: Colias philodice; assembly: GCF_061535455.1. Lineage (NCBI taxonomy): Eukaryota > Metazoa > Arthropoda > Insecta > Lepidoptera > Pieridae > Colias > Colias philodice. The sequence goes on along the minus strand of NC_143093.1, from coordinate 10,656,394 downwards.
GGTCGGTCCGACATAATTATTATTAATATTGGTTTGACGTGGTCGGATGCGCCAGCAATACCGACCAAACAAACTTCCTATCCGATCCAACCAAATTGGAACGTTTGGAAGCTTTGTTCCGACCAAATCGGCTCATTCCATAGAGTAATTTAGGTAATTGGCTCATTCACATTCGCATCGCCGCCGGTGTAGGACGTCAACATGAACGCCGAGGGAGTTACGGTCACCGAACGTGACATATTAATAAAATTGCTGGAACTATATAAAGACTTTCCCTGTTTGTGGGACTTAAGTAACAAAGATTACGCAAATAGAGATGCCAGAAATCAAGCGTATTTTATTATGTTAGAAGTATTAAAAAAAATTGACAGTGCGGCTACATTAAAAACCTTAAAAATTAAGTTGTAAGAGCCGCATATGACTGTAATTTTCTCTATTTCTATAGTAGAATTTAGCCCATTCTCTTCGTACTATGGTCAACTGACATATTACTCTATGGTCAACTGACAGCTGGAAGGCCAACCGTCGGACAATCTGTAGCAATGTTGGAATGGTTGCCTTGTCGGTTCCGATATGGTTGGCACCAACCAAATCGGAGCGTCTGTAGATACATTAACGCTACCAAATTGAATAGTATCATAATTTGTTAAGGGTAGACCCGGCGGGACCCCGTATCGTTAGGTAATACACGCAACCGCTGATTCGAATCCATCTTGAACCCCCCGGGTATTTCATTATTCATCAGCTTGTAAGTGACCAAGACTAGCTTATCCCGCGGCGTGGTTTGAGTTACGTAGGATATATTAATGTCTATTATGATTTTATTAAAGGTCATATCGATGCCTCTATAACAGTCGTAATTAAGATTTGAGATTGTATTTAACTTATTTTTATTTGGTTCCATATATCGAGATAATATAATATAATCTTCATCTTAAGAGAAACAGATTAATAAAACTAGGTGTGATAATAGAGTAAAAACACAGTTGTCAAATCTACAAAACTGAAGTTTTCAAAAGGAATTAAACAATACTAAATAAATAAAATACAAAAAGTGCCACCATTACATAACGTTATTTTTCTTGAATCAAGAAGTAAAACTCCAAAAAATACGCACATTACAGCGAAAATATGAAGAAAATCAACATCAAACATTGATACATGATACATGTATTACGAACATAATCTCAAGCATAAAGATCTGACTGATTATTCCCTATGGGTATACGATTGGCATTCAAGACTAGAATGTAAGTAATACTTGCGTGTGCTCCGCTGGGAATAAGCCATATTGTATCTTTGATGAACTTGCCCTTAGACCGACTGTGCAAAAGAAGTTTCTTACAATCTATCTTACTTTTGGTAATTGTGATGTTTTAACATTGTGATGATCATATTATGTTCATTTCCTATTATATAGTTAAATTAAATTCTCAAATTACCTCTACATATTTATATAAAAGTAATATAATTTTTCTTTTATAAATCTTTAAAACAAATCTTTAGGGAGTCACTTGACCATGAGCTTGCCTGTGGTAAACTAAGATGGAACGCGCTTCTGTAGACGATATTGAAGCTAATGTTTTATATAGTGAAGCTAATGTTAAAATTTTCACAAGCCACTCGTACATTAAAGAATTGTAAATTGCAAAATCAATAACATCACATATTCAGGGGGAGATGGACATCTAACATTAATGACGTCATTTGAAGTCTGCGAGATGCCGAGTAATGTTTGATGGTCCATAGAAGATAGTGAGGGAGCCTCTAATGGGAAAATTATACACTTTCCACTTTTCATAAAGCCGAAACTCGGTTTTTTGCCAGAATATTTCTGAGATGTAAATCAGGATATTATGCTACATGACTGTTAGGATTTGCGGGTAGATCTATTTTTTGATATTACCTTTTCGTTTGAATAATATTGTGCGAAATGAATTGTCTTTGTGAAGGTGCATTTTTAAGTTTTGTGGAACATGATACGGTTGATTATAGATTGAATTAAATACGAATATAACTATCATTTAGTTTCTTTTGAAAGGCAATAATGGTCATAAAATTGTGTGTGTGCTGAATGGCTTAATTTGCTACGTTGTGTCACTATATGCTACGGTGTGTCTTGCTACGCTGCTACGTGGGTGCTACAAATAATTAACTTTGAATTATACTCGGAACTTAAAATTACAAACATAACAAGCCACCTTTTCTAAGCATTCTAATAATAGTTTATCATCATTTTATCATTAAAAAAAAATAATATCTTGGGGCTTACATACGTCTTTTTTTAATAGTGGGAGAAAAGTACTGTCTTTAAACTCAGTATAATAAAAACACTCAGATCAAAATATTCGACTACGTAATTAAATTCATGACAAACATCTGTCTTTTTATCAAAGAAACATTTACGCCATTAAAACCGCAGAATATAAAGCGCGCCGTTAAAGATGTTATCATGGACAAACAAACAGACTCATTTGCAAACCACTCCGGAGCATTCGCTTACATTAACGAAATAAATTAATTTTAATTCAAATTAGCAATTCTAAACGGTAAATGAATTCTATTTAAATAAGTATAAGTAATTCTAAGTGTTTCTAATGTTCGCGTTCTTAATTGAAAAATTATCTTAATATTGAGTTTGGAGGTTTCTTTAAAAATGTGATTATGTTTAATGTTTGAAAAGAGGAGTTATTAATTTTTAGGATGTGATTATGAACAATCTCCGGATCGAGCTGTATCTTGAATCCAAAACTGATTTAAGTGCCGTATCTAATATCTAATATCTAATATCTAATATTATATTATAAAGGCGAAAGTTTGTAAGGATGTATGGATGTATGGATGTATGGATGTTTGTTACTCTTTCACGTAAAAACTACTGAACCGATTACAATGAAATTTAGCACACATATAGAGGGTAACTTGGATTAACACATAGGATAGTTTTTATCCCGGAAATCCCACGGGAACGGGAACTATGCGGGTTTCCTTTGAAAACGCGGGCGAAGCCGCGGGCGGAAATCTAGTATATCATAAACCCAAATCAAACATAAGTTACGCAAATAAGCAATACTATATACATAGCTAGTTACTTCAATTTGTTGCCAAAGTACGCAAATCTAATCTCCAATCTTGCACAAAGGCCCGAGCCTATCCGAATTTTGGTTAAGTATAACGTAACATACGCCTGATATACATACATATATTTATTCGTAGTCAGTTAAATCGAGCGTAGTTTCCCGTATAACATAACACTAAAAGTTTGAAGGATATTTAGAAGTGACGACACGATATAGGGATTATATGCGGGTACCATATTTTGTCGTGAATGCTACGTGAGTTTATGCTACGCAATATCGTATAGCATTTATACACAATCGTTTTCACAAAATGCATCATTTATCTATCTGAGGTAAATAAGCTGTTTATTTGTTTTCTTAGCTTCTTAAGACTGTGATATTTAAATAGATGACAGTAATTTTGAAAAAATAAAATGAGTATTGTGAAGTGATAGTATTGTTAGAACACAATCTTTAAAAAAAAATACTAATAATAATTTTAGGTGAGTTATTCGAACCCTTTCCTTCCCTTTTAAGTTATTCTAACTTACCACAAAAATTAAACATCACTATGCTACCTATATATAAAAATTATCGTCTCGACAAATCGAATCGTAACCTATAAACGCACTTTGCTTGAATTCTGCGTAATGAGGTGTAAAACCCTTTGTTTAGTGAACTAGTTAGCGAGTCCATATCCGTACTGGCCCGTAATGTTCCCGGACGGTAACGCAGTTATGATGTGAACAAGCCTTTTATATGATGTTTATCGGGGATCTAGACTTGATTCAGTTTGGTTGTATAGGTTTCCTTGTTAGGTACTGAATTAATGTTTTTGGAATTTGATATTGCTCACAGTATGATGTTTATCTATTTCCGTATAAGACGATGTGCAAGAAGATGGTCAGATGACTTGATCAATGTGGCAGAAAAACCCTGGATGCAGGCTGTTGCTGGTGATCGGCCATTGTGATTCTTAAATTGAAGTCAGTTTATAAGGCTCGAAGTAAAATAATAAAAATAAATCTGCCCGTGTCAATGCTTCATATAAAATATTCAAAATAAATCCGAATTTTACCCGGTGTAAAGTGTTAATTTCTAAAACAAGGAACAGTGTTCTGCAAACACTCTTCTCGAATGTCTTGCACTATAAATAAAGGCGTAAACAACCAAACTACCAAACCGTCAGAAACTTGACAAAACGCAAACTACAAACCAATTTGTTCTACAAAATTGAACTCTAACTGTAACAAAACAAAGATCACGACAATCGCATGCTGTAAATAAGTCGTGTTCAATATTTCATAGAAATGTCTTTGACTAAAGTTAGTTTCATCCGATAGTTTCGAAACACAGGCGAGAGTTCACAAGACCATTAAAATGGAACTTTTTTACGTCTTTCTAAGTTTATTTTAGTTGTATTGTTTCTATTGTTGAATGTTTCGCTCGGTTTATCTTTAGCGTTATGATTGTTTGTAAGATAAAAAGTTAAATTTCATGTTTGTTCTTAGAAAGTATATTTTTAAAGTTGTCCTCCTTATGTGTGTGTATTATCCTTATTTGTCCTACTAAACTAAGTTTTTAGTACTAAAAATCAAAACCAGTATCTGCTTGTGAGCTAAAATTAAGGCTAAAATGGATAAAGAATTTATTCTTTCTTCATTATTGATAACAAAAAAATCGTATGTAATATTCATAACCACACCATAAAAATTTAATAATGATTCAATGAGCTACAGGACATAAATGATATCAACTTCAATATTTCACTATCAATATTTTATGTAATATTACCTAAAAATAGTGCATAAACAACTTATGGATTTTTTGGAGTCCAATAACATCTTACCTGATGAACAATCTGGCTTCCGAAAGCACAGAAGCACTTCTACGGCTTTAATTGACGTAGTAGACAATATTTTGAAAGCACAGGATGAAGGTATGGCTACAGGACTGCTGCTGCTCGACTATTCACGCGCATTTGATACAATCCAAACTGATTTATTACTTTCTAAATTATCATATTACGGCCTAAGTACAAATGCTGTGAAATGGTTCAGTAGTTATCTTTGTAGCAGAACGCAAACGGTGTCGGTTTCGGAAGATGATGGTAGAAAGCATTTGTCTGCATGCAGCAATATTCTAAGAGGTGTTCCGCAAGGTTCGATACTGGGCCCACTACTGTTCATTCTTTATAGTGCCGACATTGTGTCATGCATCAAACATTGCAAGTATCAAATGTATGCCGATGACGTACAACTGTATATATCTTATCATCCCAGGGAAACACAAAATGCAATTAATCTTTTGAATTCGGATTTAGGTCGAGTATTCGCATGGTCTACGAGCAATTCATTGGTCCTGAATTTGTCTAAGACAAAGTTTATGATCATAGGCAGTCCTAAGGCTTTAGAAATATCTGAGCACTATAACCCCCAAGTAGCTGTGAATAATCATATAATAGAACGCGTACGCGAAACACGTAACTTGGGAGTAGTATTTGACGAGAATCTTAGATTCGAAAAACACATAAATAATGTTATTTCTAATTCTTTTTATAGATTAAAAGTATTATACAAGATAAGAAAATATCTAGATTTAAAGTTGCGTATTCGTCTGTGCGATGCCCTTGTCTTATCTAAATTTAATTTTTCTGACACTGTATACGGACCCAGACTGCTAGCTCGAACTAAGATTGCTATACAGAGAGTGCAGAATGCCTGTGCGCGGTTTTGCTGGTATATTCCGCCCAGAAGCCATGTCAGTCCTTATCTGAGAGATGCCAATATCTTGAATATGGACGGACGTAGGAAACTACACTTTGCCACTTTGTTGTTTGGAATAATTCATAAAAAAATACCACAGTATCTGTACAACAAGTTGGCATGGTTGGGACAACGTAGTGAAATCAACTATGGTACAAGATTCGCCAGCGTAAAACTTTCAGTTCCGAAGCATCACACCGCAGCCTTTAGAGGTGGATTCACTTACCGGGCCACAAAGTGCTGGAACGATCTCCCTCCGCCTCTGTCTAAATTAACATCAGTCAGTAGCTTTCGTTTCAAGTATCGAAACTACCTTCTAAATTCTACGAATCAGCCTTAGTACCCGTTGTAGTGTCTGTCACCATATTTCATCACTTATAATATTGTAAGTATAGTAAGTATTTATAGTTAATATGTATATCTATTTTTTAATCTACTGTATTATTGAATCCTATATATAGTTCTTACTTATTTATATGTTTTACGTTTATTTTATTTATATACCTACGCACCGACCCACCCACACACACCCACGCATACACATACACACACACACACACACTCACACACACGCACACACACACACACACTTACTCACTCACGCACACACATCACACAGGCTGTAACTCCGACTGTCAATAGGGGTTTCTGAAAATCAGTGCTGCTAGTTGACTCAAAAGTCACTGCAGCTTTATACTGAGAAGCCCCTTTTGATAACAGACGTTGCCGCACAGTACCTGTCTAATTTTTAGGTTGTAAGTTTTTGATTGTGTAATATTTTGTTTTAGTTTTAAGTTTTTTTTACCATGTTTTTGTTCTTACTTTATTTTTATTTTTTCTGTTTCTGTGTGGCTTGTATACTTTTTCGTTTGTTATCAATAAATGTTTTATTTATTTATTTTATTTTATTTTATTTGTTCTATGCAAGAACATTGACCTGACTCTAGCAAAGATATTATATCACCTCTTCCACTGAATATCATGTTATGGAGAGTACTTTAAAATGCACGTAAAACGAAATATCACCTTTCGTAACCATTTCGTTGGCAATATTTGATATTTGGTCGCTTTTAGTAGGTGTAAATCAAATGAAAATGGAAAGAAAATGAAGCATTGAGTTTCAAATTCATCGGAGACATGGAAAAGTTCATAATAGTGCTTACCTACTACGAAGAATGTTAATTAATTTTCACAATTATAAAATGTTGCATGTGAGTTGTAATACTTAGAAAATTGAAGATAATTATTACCTTAATCAAATCACACATGATTTATAAAATCCATTAAGACCAGTTTAATATGTTTTCCAATACAGGAATAACATCATGACACTACAATTATTATATTACATTAGCTTAGCCCGCGGTTTCACCCGCACTGCTCTGCTTCTATTGGTCTTAGCGTGATGATATAAGTAATATAGCCTTATACCTTCCTCGATAAATGGACTATCGAACAGTGAAATAATTTTTCTAATCGTGCTCCTGTTTCCTGAGATCAACGCTTTCAAGCAAACAAACTCTTCACCTTTTTAATATTAAGTACAGATTCAAAAAGTTTACAGTAACAAACATATTTCTCAGTTCATCCCAACGTAATATCAAGCAACCATTCAAGAGTGTACCTCTACCGCTAAAGAAAAATACAAGCAAAGAAAAACATTTAAATATAACCGTGATGCTACGCGGCACGCGCAATAGAAAAATATATTCACACTGAAGTGACACCAAAGAGACAATACTTTGTGGCCGCCGCTGCATTAGTTCTTTGAAAATGCAAGGGAATTTAAAAATTTCTGCTCCAGAAATTTCCTACGCTTTATTTTGTGATGTGGAAATGTTTTAGTGTCGGGGCCTTGTAAACTGCAAGAAAATAATACAGATGTATTTTATTTTATTTGAGAAGGTATTGATATTGGGAGAAGGTGAGGTTGATTTGGGTTGTTGTTTGTTTTGTTAATAGAATAGATATTTAATTGTTTCAACCAATTTATGATACTTTGTAAACTTAATAGTAAACTTAATAGTAAACTTAATAATCATAGATCAAGTCTTACTAGTTGCATTTTTCAATAAAAAGCTGAAGTAAAGTAATTATATTTTGTGCTAGTATACGATCAAATCCACGGTTAATTATAAACTAAAATACTAAAAAAAATTAATCTTCTAAGATCCACATAGTTCCTTCTCGCGGGGATTTCGGTGATGGAATCTATCGCGTGACCTTTCTTAGCTCTAAAACTATTTGTGTACCAAATTTCATCTCAATCGGTTCAGTGGTTGAGGCGTGAAGAGGAGACAAACAGAGTAACGTCGCAGACGATTCGTATCTATAATATTAGTAGGGATTACAGTAATATACAGTAGGATTATCTTTTCCTATTATAAAGATTTTCATAATGAGATTTTAATCCTAGATTTAAATAATTAAATGGTGATTCGATATCGTTGTTAAAATATTAATTATCTGTACTCCTTTGAGAGCATCGCTAACTATAAATAAAGGTTCGTGTTTTATACGAATATTGTTTTTGTAACTAATAGAACCATGGGAATACTAGTTGTAAGTAATTCAGTTGTTATGGTCTAAGATCCGAACATAAGGCGAAATTCAACGGCGTGATAATAGAATGAGACCAATTTTATAATTAATTTAGTCTATTAAAAAATGTATTAAAAATGGGTTGACTGGGAAAATCCTGGACAGGACATTTTTAATGAATTAAAAAAAAACATTTTTTTTAATTAATTGCAGTATCAAGATAATAAAAAAAAATATAATAGACTTAAAGTATGAAACCTACAGAATGTGCAGTCATAGTCGTTTTCTAATATTTACCGGGACAAACGGCTAGGTTGGCAGGTATAAACAGGTATGTCGGTACCAGTTACTTTCACTTGATAGGATGATGAAAAAAAAAATTATGTCAGCACTGTTTTATTACAAAATTGTTTTATTATCTCGAAACTGCAATTAATAAAAAATAAAAATAAATAAAAAAAATTTAATTCATTAAAAATGTCCTGTCCAGGATTTTCCCAGTCAACCCATTTTTAATACATTTTTTAATAGACTAAATTAATTATAAAATTGGTCTCATTCTATTATCACGCCGTTGAATTTCGCCTTATGTTCGGATCTTAGACCATTATGATTATACAGATACCATAAACATAGTTAATTTGATTACTTTCTCTAATAAAAACATAGTTACTCGCTTATTACTTTATATAGTTGATAGAAATATAATAGGTACATGTTCTACAGATATTTTTTCACTTTAAACAACAGTGAAATAAATTTATTTTTGTTGAAATTTTATAAAAACTGAAAGATAGCATTTTTTTGAAGTGAAAACTTCTTTAGCGGCGTTGAGCACTTTTTCTGTAATGGGTATAAAATCTTAAACTCGCGTCAGGACACGTGACCTGATCGAAAAAGCGTAAGACGGATACCATTCCAAAATATCAAACATGCTCAACGTTAATAATCAAGTTTTCACTTCTGCCGGCCAATTATATATCATAGTCTGCCGTTGCACCCGTCTTTTTTTTATTTATTTGAACGAACCTTATTCTGAATAAATTCTTATCTATTCAAAATGTTCCATGAATAATAAAAGTCTTTTGATGTATTTCAAGGAAGAAGTAAGAAAAAAAAACAGTTTTGCTTTATTTACGTAAAAATTATTTGTCTTTTTTCTTCCAAAGTTCCTTCTAAGTAAATCGCCGTAGAACCTCTTAACCAAAACTATTCCTAGAAATTCAGTTTTCTAGAATTTTCTAAACTTCGCAAGTTTCCGATCTACACATCCGAAACTAACTTTTCACTCCGACTGTACGTGGAAGTTTTCGTCGGCGCCATTTTATTACAAACTAGCTGCGCTCCGCGGTTTTACCCGCATTGCTCCGTTCCTATTGGTCTTAACGTGACGATATATAGCCTATAGCCTTCCTCGATAAATGAGCTATCTAACATCGAAAATTTTTTTCACATTGGACCAGCAGTACCCGAGATTAGCGCGTTTAACAAACAAACTCTTTAGCTTAATAATATTATAGTCTAAGATTATAGTATAGATTTGAGGTTAGGATAAACGGGAAATATGGATCGATTAACCCTTTTCTGAACTATTCCAATTAGTATATTATACGTGGGCCGTTTTCCAAGAATAGTTCATAGACTGGGGTAGAAGCCTTTGAAAATAATGAAAAGATAAAAAAAATCGCAGTCGGATCAAACCCATTAGAAAAGGAGGGGAATATGATAAAAATGTAAGGAAAAATAAATTACGGTCAATCCGAGTTCGGGAAGCGGGAGGGGGGAGCTTTTAAGAGAAAAAAATGATTTCTCTCGATTTCCGACAAAACTACAAGTCCTATAGAAAAAAGTTCAATGGCAAAGTTGTAGGTAATTAAAAGTTCTACAACTTTTGTATTCACAATTTTTTCACATAACCTAAAAATTTAGGTGAAAAATTCAAAAAACCAAGTTTTTGGTCTTTTATTTCTATCTAATTCAAAATTGATTTTTTTTCTACGAAATTTGGTGGAAACTTACTTTATTATGTCCCAAATACACTGTAATTTATTTGATTGAAAATATTTATTTTTTCGCCTTATTTTGAATTAATACCAAAAAAACAACCTAATTTTCAATCGAAAAGTCAACCGTCAAAATATCAGCTTTTTTCAAAAACTTGGGATGCCTTTTATTCATTGAAATCTCTACTTTCAT